>NC_088929.1:13002500-13270000 GCF_038396675.1 Hydra vulgaris
GTTCTATCGCTTATAATTAATACTTAATTTAACGCTGCTGTTTCTGTGACTCATTCGTGTACGTCTGACACGGAGTTTTTTAAAGTAGATTTAGCACGCTTGGCCTTTTAATATTTCTCTTTATATTTTTGACCACACGATCAGAGTTGTTAACAAAGCCAAAATTAGCAAGGCCAAAGCCACACGTTACAAGGCCAAGGCCAAGACCAAGGCCAAAAGTTACAAGGCCAAGAGTTTTAAGATCAAGGCCAAGATTAGGAGTTTTAATCCCAAGGCCTATGCAAACATTTTCAAGACCAAAGACTTCAATTTTTACCTTACGTTAAGGCCAATTATTAACAAAACTGTAAGTAGCAAGTGTTGTGATAATAAAACCACATTTTGGAAAAATAAACCAAGGTTACGCGCAGAATTCGACGAAATCAATAAAAAAATATGTATTTTTTTTTAAGGACAAGGCCAAAACAATCAAGGTCAAAACCAAAATTTTTGGCATTAAGGCAAGGCCAAGGACAAACAACTCTGCATGCGATAAGGCATTCTTAATCTTTATAATCCGTTAATATCTGCTTAATCCGTAATAAGATCTAAAACTTTTATATTAGATAATTCAA
Organism: Hydra vulgaris; assembly: GCF_038396675.1. Taxonomy (NCBI): domain Eukaryota; kingdom Metazoa; phylum Cnidaria; class Hydrozoa; order Anthoathecata; family Hydridae; genus Hydra; species Hydra vulgaris. The sequence continues at coordinate 13,003,115 of NC_088929.1, forward strand.
TGACTTCTGTAGTAATAGATCTTATCTTAAAATAAACCTGTTACTATACTAATTTAAAAATGTTACTTTTAAATTAGTATAGTAACTTTTTAAGTCGAGTAATTTATTTAGTTCATGCATTTTAACAACACCATTCAAGTCCTTTGTTAATTGTATTTAAAGTATATTAATCTGTAATGCTCTTTTCTATCTCCAAAACCCTTGCATCTTACACAGTCAACTCTATGTTGCATGTTCAAGAACAAGATCATTTAATAGCTTATTTTAAAAAAATTAAAGAAAATCTGTTTGTTTTTATAATATAAAGAACCAGGGTGCTTATTCACCAAACTTTCGTAACTTTTGCGCAGCTCAACTAAGGTTACGGAAATCGTAAGTTCATGTTACTATTTGGTATTCACCAATGTTTCGCAGCATTTCCGTAAAGTTAGGGTTGCGCATAAGTTGCGCTGAACTTACGCAAAAACTTACGCAAAAAAAAGAACCCAAGTTTTCGTAATTTCCTTTATCAAAACATATTTTTCTGAAAATGAATTCACATAACTACTGTAACAAAAAAATAAAATTTTTAGGTAAGGAAGCGTAAACTGATCAAATAACAAGCCGTTATCAAGTTCTCAACTCTCATAAATTAATTAGTTATTAGCAGTTAAAAGTTTTAAAATAATAGAAAATGATTTATAAAATAAAGGTAAAATACTTGAATTGTTTTCTTAAATAATAGTAAAATAGTTTTCGAAAAGTATTTTATTAATAAGTTGTTACTAGTAATAATATCATATACTATTTAAAATCTAATAATTAGGTTTTTTATGTTTTTAAAAAGTACTTAAAAGGTACTAAAAAACTTAAAAGGTACTAAAAAACTGCTATTACCAATATATTATACTGTTATAACAGATTTTAGCTATGTTCGTTGTTAAGATTTTAGGATGTAGTTTAATATCATTAACGGCTTCAAAAATTTTATATATATAAGTACTCTCAATAAATGTCCAATAGATAAAACTAAAACTTAAAGTTTTGCAACTTTTAGTTTATAACTACAGTTGTTTCAGTTAAATTTAAGTTAAACTTGCAAGTTAGTCAATTTTCAGATTAAAATTTATATATCTTCTTTTATTCTTCTATTATTTAAATCACACTTTATTTTGGTTTATATTTTCAAAAAATATGAAATTGATTTAGTGTCAGAATTGTCAAAAGGTTTAAAAAAACGATCTGAAAATTGGACTCAAGAACAGTTGCTTGTTTTGGTACAAGCATACAATGAGAATAAAGAAACTTTAGATGGAAAATTTTCTCAAGGTATTATTTTTTAATGCTATCACTTTATTTCAAACTTAAATTTAAACTTAAACATATAATTTCTGCATTAAACCTATTTTTAACTACATTTTTATAATTTTTGAATTAGAATTAACAATAACACTTGCTTTCAATTTTGCACCAACTAACTTCTTTTATCAGACATTTTGCTGTAAATTTTGCTTAATTTTATTATTATTTCGACATTGTTTTCATTTTTTGAATTCAGAAAATCTAAGCATGATTTAATTGAATGTTATTACAGGCGGTTTAAATAACCAATTAAAAAAAAAATATTACACTGTATCAAAGTTTAAGTTAATTTGCTGGTTGAATATGTTAATATGAGTATTAAATGCTTCTTCATTTAATAGATAGTGCATGTTTTGTAAATGTATATATTTGATTTTTTGTTAATAACTGTGATTATTGTTAACCCTTGCTATAATATATATAATTTACATATGTTAAGAGCCCTAATAACATATCAATCTGACAATAGAACTTCATATGCATCATAAAAATACAACGGTGTTCTTATTATTTATTGATTTTTAAGTTACGCCAAAGTTAAGGCAGCTCATAGCAAGCGTAACTTTTCTTGCGTAATTTGAGCTGAGCAAGTTTCTAAAAAGTTTAATGAATACCATTTGAGTTTGGTGAATACCGATAGTTAAGGTTGAACTTGCGCAAAAACTTACGAAAGTTTTTTTTTAGCGCACCTGCGCAAGTTTGGCGAATACGACTTTTACAGTTTTGAACTTACGCCAAACTTACGCAAAAAAAAAGTTTGGTGAATAAGCTCCCACGTCATTTGATTGTTTGTTTTTTTAAAGTTGATAAACATTTATTACAAGGTATGTCATTAAACAAATATCACAAAAAAAAGGTTGTATTTGTAAATGTTTCTAGTTTATAGATTTTTCTTGATTTATAAATTTAATTATATTTATGTGTTATTTATTATGTGTTAAGGTTATATGGGTTTAATTTTGTAAGTCTGTAAATATCTTTTATATATGAAGTGTTTCTATGTTTGTGATGTGTTATAATGTTATGTTTTTATAGTTTTTAAGTGGTTATTATGTTGTTTGCTTGGTTTCAAATTGTTATGACTCGGCTTAGTTTACAGCAAGAGTGTTGACCTTGCTAGCCAAGTGGTGTACTTTGCTATAATGTGACTTGGCTTTGTTGAGAGCAAAAATGTTGTCTGTGCCAGAAAAGTGGTGTACTGCCATGATGAAACACATAATCTTTTTGTAGTTAGTGTATTTATAAAATGTATTGAAAAACTATTGTTGAAAGATTGTGTTTAAAAAGGTTGAAAAGATATATAGTTTTTTAATATCTATAACTTTTTTAATATTTATAAATTTAAGTAAAGTTTATTGAAAAGATATATACTTCATTAAATATTTATATACTGTTATATTTTAAGTAAATTTTGTTTAAAAGATATATCCTCTGTTCTTTTTTGTTAACAATTCATGCTTTTGATAACAAATAAATTTTGTTAAAAAACCTGCTTCCTTTTTACTAATAGTTCCTCCCAGGGCCGCCGAGAGCTTTTATGGCACCCAGGGCAGAGCAGCAATTAGACGCCCCCAATAAGCTCGCATATTTTTAAATTAAAACGCATGTACAATTATACTATGACTGTTTTTTTTATTTCTAATACTGTTAATTAACATACATATTTTCAAGAACCACATCTGGATTAATAACACTTAAGCAGCACATTCACTGATTAAGATTAATAAACAGGTTCTATGAAATAATATTGAAAACACTCTTTTCTTGCTTTTTTTACTAGCTAAATTAGAATTAGAATGCATATAGATTGGAAAATAGGCTATAGACCCTTTGAGTATATTCTGTTGAGAAAGCCTAAAGTATATCTTATATATTTTTACAATGTATACTTGACATGCTACAGCATGTTTATTTTAACGTTCTTTGACTAAAGATTTTAATATTTATATTACAACGAAGTTTTTAATGTATATTCTTCACGTAGTATTTTTCACAAAAAATATTTTATTGTAAATTTGCTATAGTCATGTGGGCTTTAAATGTTATTGTTAAAGGGGCTCTGTGAAAAGATTGTGGTGACACCTGTCATCCGTATTTTCTTTAAGCCCCTGTCTGTTTTTATATATATTTTTTGTGTAACCTAAAAGTTTCATTGTAGTTTTATTCTTTATTTTCATATGAACAGCGAAATGAATATTATACTAACTAAAGTATTTCCACAAGTGAAAATGAAAACTCCTTCAAACTATTAAGATGGAAAATGTGTTCCATAAAGTTGTCTTCTATTTCACAAGCTTTAACTTGAACCGGTTTTTGATCTTTTATATATATATATATATATATATATATATATATATAGATTTTTAGCTATTATATATATATATATATATATATATATATATATATATATATATATATATATATATATATATATATATATATATATATATATATGCACACACACATACATACGCACATTTTAATTTTTCTGTATTGTATTATTGACCTTTTTTATAGAATATTAAATATATTTAAAAAAAATTAAAATAGTTCAAGAAGTTTCAATATTTCCATGTTTCTTCACCGAAACAAATATATGATTGTTTATAGAGGTTTTCTATTATTAGTTTTGTACTTACTTATTTATTGCAAACCTTGCATTAAATACTAAAGTAATGAAAGGGATTTTTTGAAGGAGGATTACATTTTACTGTTCAATGCTAGCAGTATTTGCTGAGCAGACAGGCCTTATAATTTTTTCAATTTGCTTTATTTATGAGTTCTTATCTGTAAAAATTTGTATTTTTTTTTTTAATTAATTAATTTTTTTATTTTTTATTAAATACTAATAATATTTTGTCAATAACTAATAATAACTACCTTAAATATATAACATTATTCAGTTATAAAGATTATATTAATTTAATTATAACTTTAATATAACTTCTTGATAAAAATATGTTATCTTTACACATTGCTAAATTATTTTAAAACATCTAATTTAAATATGACTAATAGTAGAGGTAGAATATAATTAGATTATTATATTATGCTCTGTTTTATTTGCTCACACTTTTTTTTAAATAAGTTAAGAAAGAAAATTAAAAGTTTAATCTTTATATAAAAGTTTAACTTTTATTATATTAGGCACCATTTTTACACACTCCTCTGATATTTAGTTATGTCTGATTCAAGAAGTAAAATTTTAGTCTTCGTCAAAATGAAAGAAAGCTTGGCGAAATGCATTGAACAGTCGCCAAAATGAAAGAGATGAGCTTAGGCTAACTGAGATTATTTGTAGTCAAAATGAAAGAGATGAGCTTAGGTGAGCTGAGATAAATTGCTGTGGAAATAAAAGATATTAGGCAAGGCAAGAACTCAATAAGTATAAATGCATCGCATAGCAAGAAATAGTATTGCTATAAAGAGTAACTCAGAGAATTAAACCATAATTGTCAGTATCGTGGTGCGAAAAAGTTTTAAAATAAAATTCATTTTTGTGCTGCCATTCAGAAAAAGTTGTATTAGCTCCTCGTTCTCCATATCCACCATTTTTATATCCACCATTTTTATATCCACCATTTTTATATCCACCATTTTTATATCCACCATTTTTATATTCACCATTTTTAACTGATTTAATGAAATGAAACCATGTTAATCAACCTGTCAATCAAAATTTTTTTAAACACATAAGAAGTTGTAATTCATCTTTTGCTTCCTTCACAGCCAAAATAGCTTCTCCTTCAAATAATGTCCATTTTTGCTTTAGGGTAAAAAATGCTTAACGCAATAGCTTAATGTGAATTTGACGTTATATAATTCTTTTTATTTTTTTATTTTTTAAATACATTAACTTTTTTAAATTACTGCAATAATATTAATTACCGCAAAACCAGTTAAATGTTCTTTAACTTCTTTTTTTATTATTACCATTAGGGAATGTTTATTTTATTTTATTTTGTGTTAATATTAAATAATTAAATTTAATATTACATTTAAAAAAATGTTTGATATTAACAAATTTCATTCTTTTCTCAACATTTGCATAAATGATTTAAAATATGTTAAATTTTTGAATTTTTAAATGATTATTTCTTAAACTTTTAATTGTGGCTTTGCAACTACAAACGATTTTTTATTTTAAAAAAATTAGCGAGTAACAAATAAAAAAATTACGTTAATTTATTTACTTTGTTTATTAAAAGTTTATTATTTTATTAATGGTTTTGTTGTGAAAGCAAAGATTATTTTTCCAAACATCATTTATTAAAATTATATTGCTGTATATATTGTTTATTAAAAAATAATAGTTGCGATTTAACTTGCCTTATATAAAATTTAATTTTGAGTAAAAAAAAATGTTTAGGGAGGAAAACCGAAAAAACAATTGCGATAAAAATGAGCTAATTCTTAAGAACAAATAAAATTTAAATATTGAACAATATTTAAATCATTTAATTAACCATTAATAATGAAAATTTACAATAACATTTTATAAACTCACATAAATAATGTTAGGTGTCACTCATATAGTTAAAAACTAGTAAATGGAGTGACACCTAAAAAAAAAAAAAGGAAAAATGCAAAAAAAAAACTATAAATAAAACATAAAAAGAATTTAAATAAAATAAAAAGGAAAAAATAAATAAAAAGAAAGGAAAATAAAGCACTAATAAATAAAGATAAAATTAATTATTTCAATAATAATATAATAAAAATAATAATAATATTAATAATAAATTGAATAAAAAAAAATTACAAATAGTAACTATAATATGATAACTTTACTAAAAATTATAACTAATGATAAAAACTATGGTAAAAATAATTATTAAAATTATTTCAACATTAGTAAAAATGTGGACAATAACCATAAAACTATTACTATAATTGAATCACTATCACTATCATTATAAATAATATTAATAAGATTTATAAAACAAAGATAAATTAATGATAATAGTAATATTAGTAGTAGAGTTAAAAAAGAAATTAAGTTAAAAATATTTCGTAATGTTTTTAAATAAATTTGACAGTTAAGTTAAATAATAGCATTAACTTTAATTTTAATAAACTTAAATATATTTTTTTAATCAAATTAATTTTCTTTTTGTGTCAAATAAGTTAGTTGTTTTACTTATACGTAATATTTAATAATTATTTACACTTATACTTGACTCATTGATATTGACTTATTAATTGATTGCTTTTATTGTAATTTTAATTTTTTTTTATGTAGCTGCAGCATTTTCTGCTACAACAAGAAAATTGTTGTACTCACTTATACTCGACTCATTACATTGATTAATTGTTTTTATATTTTCAATATTAGCTTTTTTGTAAGTAGTATCTTCCCACAAAATAATTTTATTTATATATATATATATATATATATATATATATATATATATATATATATATATATATATATATATATATATATATATATATATATATATATATATATATATATATATGAAAATATTAAATATTTATATAAATTATTTAAATAAGACACTTTTATTAACAATAATCAATGACAATAAAAAAAAGTCAGGGTCAAATATTTGATAAAGTTGCTATTAATCTCAAAAAGCTTTGGTTTTCATACAACCAATTCTATGAAGCATGTTCCAGAACCAAGCCATTTTTATAATACATGCATAACATTTACATATACACATGCATAAAAAGGTATGTCATTGAACGAAAATTTCCGAAATGTTGTAAATGTTCTTAATTTAAAGTCTTTGACAAGTAATTTTTATGTGTCATAGGATGAGGTAATGTGTTTTTATTATGAGTTATGTAAGGCTATATGGGTTTATATTTTGTTAGTGTTTCTACGTGTTAGTAGTTAAAATATGTACAATAAACTCTGGATAACTCAATAACCCTTAATAACTTGAACTAATTTAAAAATTTCATTTGAGCCTTTATTTATGGATTATACTCCCAATGACTCTTATATTCTCTAACAAGCTAATTTTTTGGTCCCTTTGAGGTTTGAGTAATTTAGAGTTTTATGAAACTCATGTTTAATCCACAAAGTTTTGCTTAATTTGCCTAAAGTAATAGACTAATCTTATATTGCTCAAAGGATTAATTTCTTGTGTGATTTTATTGTTAGTGGTTAAGATTAATTAACATTGAAATCCCCTGAGAGACCTGAATTATTTATAAATCTACAAGAAGTAAAATTTAAGAAGTAAAGTTACTTTATATACAAATAATGGTATATAGAAGATTTAAGTTTGTAAAAGTAATAATAGTCCTTATTAGCTTGTTTTTTAATTACTTTTTGGTTTAATGATACTTTAGTCATAAAAATAACTCAAACAAAAATCATACTTGAGATCCTAAATAGAAAACAAAGTGATAGCCTTCTTCTTTTCAATAAAACAAAAACTTTAACAAATGGCTCCCAATGTGTCATTAATAATATTCAATAAAATTAAGCGGAAACTCTTTCAGATAGGTAATAATTTAATGCTAGTTTACAACTTAGCTTAAAATATAGTCAAAATGTAAGAAGTTACAAAAAATTGCTTCTTTTAACCACTAATGTTAACGTTATTAGTGTTGGATTATTGCACAAATTAACAGGTTATTGCACAAATTAACAGGTTATTATACAAAATAACTATTTAATGTCCAACGCAGATAGTGCTCATCAGCAACAAAAATTCAAGCAATACAGGGGAGTTAAAAGCAAGGCAGGGGAGTTTCTGATCAAGTGAAGGTTTTCTTTATTTTGGAAATTTTTTATTTGGGAAACTCAGATAACTAATCACAAAAAAAGTTTAAAACTAGGATGTGCACTTTACTTGGCCTACTTACAACCATATTTAGAATTTGTATTGCAAGCCTGGTTTCTAAACCTATAGTCAAACATCAGTATACTTTAGTAAATCCAATGTTAAACCACTACATTATTCACATTCACAGTTTTTAACTTAATGAAAATTTTTTTTATACAAATCCCAGAAAAATCTGGATAACTATTTTCATAAAAGTTTTGTAGTCAACAAATTGGTGAAGGAATGTGGATAAATTCTAAAGTTGAAAAAGGGTGAAATAAAGTGCCCAAAAAATTCTAAATAATTTCTTCTTTATAAAATCTCTAAAATGTTGATTATAGAAATGACATCATATACACTTTAACTAACTAATTTCTGATTGTTTAAATTTTAAAGATTGTTTAAAACACTTTAAACTTTTTAATAGTTTTATATTTTTTAATACTTTTTATTGGACACAAATTAGAATTTAGAGTATATTTAGCATTTTAAAGCATTATGGCTTGAAGGGAATTAAATATACTTTAAATATGGCTTGAAGGGAATTAAATATACTTAAAATTGTCATAGATTATTAAATATATTTTGGTTATTTTTAAATAAAAAATGCTGTATAAGTAAATTATTGTAAAGCAAAAGCTTGTTTATTTAAACGTTTGCATTATCTACTTAAAATTTTAGAGTAATTTTTTGATACTTGCTTTAATATTTTTGTCAACCTTAGAAATGTCATTATAAACTTTTTATTAGATAATATTTGGTCTGACTTTTTCACGTTAAGTTTGGAAAGACTTTCCAAACTTTGCGCAAAAGAGTCAGATGTCATTTCATCGTACTATTTACTTGCTTTTTATAGTATCCACAATAATAAGAGCTTTTTACAAATATGTATATTTATATTTTTTACATATATGCATATATTATACATATATATACATATTTATACATATATACTTATACACACACTATATTTTCTATTACTGTAATAGACTTATGTAAATATTAGGAATTTTAGGAGAAAATTCCAGGCAGAAAATTATCTATGTAATCATAAAGAAACGCTCAGACTAAAAGTACTATGAGATATGATCTTGTTCAAAAATTCAAATTTCAGCAATAATAAAATTATTTTAGTTACTTTGATTTTTTTTTTTTTTAGACTTTCAACAATTCTAATAATAACATGCTGCAAGCATGTTATTATTAGAGTTAATTTTTGTTAGACTATTAGAATTGGAAGTTACTGGAAGAGAACAAACGAAGTTTATAGATGAAGATAACGATTAACAGATGACTTAAAAGCAAAATATGTCAGGAAAGCAAGATGAAGAGACCAAATTTCAAAGAACTGATGTTCGAGGAAAAAAATTCTAATAAGAACTTTTAAAGCACTTAAGAACAATTATAGTAAAATAATCAAATGTAATTGAATGACGAGTAGCACAAAAATGAATTTTAGTAGATGGCACAAGAGACACTAGTTCTTTAGAGCAGAACCCATCATAGTATGTATGGAAAAGAAAAAGAGAAGCAACGTTATGACAATGTGACAATGGTTAAAGGTTAGCTGCAAGAGCAGGTCCAACTATGTTTATAACACATTTTTACACCTTGTCTAAAAGAGAAAGGGCATTATTCAAAGATTTGCTCCAGATATGGCAACAGTATTCCATACAAGAAGGGATTTGAGATTTATAGAAATAAAGAATAGAATCCAGAGTTTGAAAGTGGCAAGCACAGTAAAGAGATGCAATCGTAGAGTTAACCCTAGAAGACAAATGTAGATGACTCATCAAGTATATTACCGTTCATAAATATAAGAAGATCTAGATTGTTGTGAAAACGATTAGCTGAAAAAAGTTTTATCTGAGATAAAATTAACTATCAACTGAAAGCCCCATGCTGTAGGAGAAGTGAGATCCTTCTCAAGTTCAAATGTCCCCTCAAAGCAATCAAAGAGTGTTGGCTTCTTATCAAGACAAGAATAAATGGTAGTATTATCTGGAAGATTGTTAATGTAAATTGAAAAAAGTACAGGGCCAAGGATCAAACCTTGAGAAACTCCTGAAGTTACAGGAAATGAAGAGGAGTGCTGTCCATGGAGGACAACTTTTATACTATGATTGGTAAGGAAGGATTCAATAATCCTAAAGATGTTACCTGATACACCGTAACAAGAGAGCTTATGGAGAAGACCAGCATGCAAAACTTTATCAAAGGATTTAGAAATGTCAAAAGTGATAGCCTTAACCTCTCCACATCTATCTAATGCACTACATTAAACCACTACATTATTCACATAGATGAGTTTTTAACTTATAAAACCTATTTTATTAGTCTGGTAAATATAATAATAAAATAATAATAGGAATTTTTTCTTTGCAACATTTATACTGCTAACACAATGTTAGTAAACCTTTTTAAAGTTTATATAAAATAACATACTTGGATTGAGATTTAGGTAAGCCAAACTTAGATTGTTCAGTGTATGATTTTTATACACAGACTCCACTTCTTTCCGACACTATATAAATATAAAATTGAAAATATGAAAATTTAGAAAGAAAAAAAAAATTAAATTATAACTTAAAAATTTTTATAAACTACAATGAAGTTTCTAAAAAACTATTACAATATTGACAATAGTTTTTATTAAAACTATGTTTTCTAGTGAATCTTTTGAAAAAAAAATTAAACTTCAAAATATGTTTAAATCAATCTACCCCATTTACTAATCTATTTATTAATCATTTTTGCTTAGGTCAGCGCTGTATAAGTTTTTTTTTTGTTGCAAATTTTTTTAAAGTGCAAACTTTTATTATTACAGATTTTCACTTTTTTTTGCCATAGCAAATATTTTTCAAAATTTTTTAAGACAAATTAAATAAATACTAAAAATAAATACAAGAAACTGAAAAATTATAAAATACATACAGTAGGACATTGTGATGACTCTAGCTTCCAAACTGAATAACACCCTGCACAAAATGAATGCATACATGGCTGGCAACTAAAAATAAAATAAACCCATACATGGTTGGCAACTAAAAACCTTTTTGTTTGTAGTAATTAAATGATATAAATTGTTTTTTCAATTTTTATTAATATATTTTATTAATACTTATTATAATATCAAATAGATAAAAAACATAAATATTTATTTATATTTATATAATGTTAAACATTTAAATATATATTTATATATATTTTCAAGTAAAGTAAAAAAAGCAGTTATAACATTTAAAAAGAATGTTTTATCTTTTAAATGTATTATACTAAAAATATTTAATAAACTGATAATAAATGATAAAATGAATTTTAAATAATAGCTTTAATAAGCAGATGTACCATCAACTAATAAAAAGATTTATAACAAAATTTTATTAATTTATTTTTCAATGGCATTTTTATAAGAAACTTATTTTTTATTTAAGAAACCAATCAGTTAGTTTAATCTAATTAAAAACATTTGCATTTCAATTGGCGCTCTTGCTTAATTATTTTTAAATTATTTTTTAAATTTATAGTATTAACGATAACAATATATTTACAATTCATTATAATAATATATAAAATATATAATTTATTACATAATATATAAATTATTGCACAAAAAATTAGTGTGTAAGTTAGCCTGCAGGATTTAAAAAATTTATTTTTTCCTGCTATTTAAATTGAAATAAAAATAGCAAAAAGATTGCTTTGAATCAATACTAGATAAAATAATTTCTAAAAAATTCTAGTGAAAAAAGTCATTTTTCATAAAAGTTGTTCAAATGAACAAAAAACTTTTGATGTAATTTAAAACAAAACACTTTTAATTTTTTGGCGAGCACCAAAGTTTTTGCGGGCGTGTGGGTGAGCGCGAAAAGACTTAAATGGAGAAGACTGACACTACTGTCCATAATTATTCAAATAGTCATATTTTTCGAAATAAGATATCATAGTTTTACTTACTATTAGGAGAGAAACTGTAAGCAAACTCTAACTGAATTATATGTTATCTTCCTTTTTAGCAACAATAACTGACATATTCTTGGTATTCTACTTAACAACTTATCCAATTTGTCAAAGTCAATTTTATGCCACTAACTAATAATCATTTGGCATTAGTTTTTGACATTACTTTTAAGTCCTCCCATAAAAATCCGATAGGAGAGAGATCTTGTGATTGGGGAGGCTAAATCATTTTATTTATTGTTTGATCGTTCTCAAACTCAGTCAAATATCTTAAACAAGTTTTAAAAAAATTTGTTTTAAGCTTTAGGCCATTTTCTTTTCAAAAAATGAATAGCTTCTCATTAACCCATCTTCCCGAAAGTGTAAAATTACTTTTTCAGTATACAAGTAAACTACTTTTGTCATTACTCCCTCTATTTTCACAAAGTCACCTGTGGAATTCTAACCAAATAGCCCCACACCTTAACACAACATCCACCATGTTTTACACTAATTTATCATAAATTCAATAATTTTTTTCCCAGACAATCAAAATTATCTTGAGACCGAAGATTTAAAACTTCAACATGTTGGTCCATGTTACCAGTCATTGATAGTCCATTTTTTATGCCCACTTTAGCATTTTTATTATTCTTATGATTTTTATCAAAGCAATAACCAAAACACTTTTGAATTATTAAATAGTACAAAAATAAACATAAAAATAAGTTAAATAAAAAATAGCATTTTTTTAAAAAGTTAATGCCATTTGAAAAATTATAAATGGTAGTGAATATATATAGTATAAAAGAATTACACACTAAATTTTTGCGTAATAATTTATATATTATGTAATAAATTATATATTTTATATATTAATTATAATGAATTATAAATATATTGTTATCATTAGTACTATAAATTTTATACTATATAATTAATACATATACAACATAATACATTATATAATAGTGTATAACACTGATATTATGTAGTTATACATTAACACTATAATATATACATTAACACTATAGATACAATATAGTTATACATTATTAATATATATATAAATATGATAATATACCTATAACAGTCATGAAATATTTCCTAAAAAATAGATATTTTCATTAAGACATAATTCAATATTTTTCTCTTTCATAGAACAACAAATTTAATTATGCAAAATTATTTACACAAAAACAATTAATCAATATCATAGTCTGAATTTTTTTATCTGTGATTGATCTGGATCATTGAGCCAAATCTTTTGATCTGAGATTGATCTGGATCATTGAGCAAAATCAGTCATTTCTAGAACTATATCTAATCATACCATTATTTCATTATGCAAAACTTGGTAATTTCAATAAAGATTTGAAAAGATTTTAAACCATTTCATTTAAAAAAAACTTTTAAACAGTGCTCACTATGGCTGCTTTTTTTCAAACAAGCATTAGACATGATAATAAGTAACATTATTGAAACTATTTAATATAAATTTAGGTTTATTTATAAAAATCAAATGCTCCTAATAAAAATTATATTAAAAAAATATTTATATTAGATATTAAATTTATAGAAAATTATTATATCAAGAGAATCTCCTGATTCTGATAAAAAAAATACAGCTTTTTAAAAATACTTTAATGCTGTTAATTTATACAAACTATATTATCTTTCAAAATATGTCAAAATCATTCATTTTTATTTCATGAAATAAAATTGATCAAAGTGAACAATAAAAATTATAATAATAAATTTTGGTTAATTGATAATTTTTTATAAATTATAATTAAATGAAATTTTGGTTAATTTACTCTGTAACATAAAAAAGTATCAGAAAGAAACTTAATAGATAATAACATCTAAATAAATCTTGGATTAACTTTATTCACTTTAATACCAGAAAAGCAGAATTATATAATCAGACACAAAATGAACTATATCAATAAACCAAAATACATATAGAAATTTAAATAAACTAATTGGCAATTCTCCAAGACTGTAATAGCAAAATAGCATAACATTTTTCATTTTTTTCATTTTTTTTTTACAGAAGCATGAAATATTGAATAGAAGCACTTGAAATATAATCATAAATAAATTAGGAAGATCCAAACCATATGATCGATATATCCATTATATCTATGAATTCAATTTAATTAAATCAGATCCATATATTCTCATACAATGTTTTCATTTGATTTACATACAGTTAATTGTTATAAGTAGAAATAACAAAATGTCTCAATAAATTTAATGTTTATAAAATTTAATAAAACAAACAATTTATATAAAATTTACTTTAAAAATACAAAATAGTTTAAAATGTACCTGACAAATAACGCATATTAGATTTTCTTCAAAATCAGTATATTTTGAATTGCATGAACTTTGTGTTTCAGGAATAGTACTTAAAAGACTTTTTTTGCAAGGAGTTTCAAGAGATGGCTAACAGAAATAAAAATTTAATTTAAACAGTTTAAAATTTTTTAACATATAAAGATGTTGATATACTTTAATAGACAACACAAAATGGATTTTGGAACTTGGAAAATTTGTTTAAACAATATTAAACAACTTTTTATAAAAATTGTGTACAATTTTTATAAAACTTTATAAAAATTACAATTTTTATAAAACAATTTTTGTATGTACAATTTTTATAAAACTTTATAAAAATTGTGTACAATTTTTATAAAGTTTTGTATATTTTTTTAACAAATATTTACATTTCTTAATATTAAAAACAACATAAGCAACCAAAAAAGAATAAAATTTATAATTAAAAATTTTTTAAAGAATAATGTAAAAGACTTAGTTAAAATTATTACATTAAAGATTTTTTAAGTTTTTATAGATTTTTTTTCATTTTTTGTTTGTTTTGTTTTACTATTTATGTGCAATACAAAATCATATAGTATTAGTAATTTTGAAAGAGGCTTTGTTCAAATCACCAATGAAAGTAAATATGATTTTATGTACTGTTTCATTTATGCACAAAATATCTCATTTGTATAAAATTTCTATAAAAGAATTTTATTTATATAAAAAGTGTCTCACTAATGGAAAGAGAAACTTTTAAATATGCACACAATAACAACTGTCCAGTTGAGAAATCAGACAATTTAGACATTGTTGAGCAATATAAACACATAAAAAATAAATTTATAATAATTTGTATAACATAATATAAACTACAATTTCATCAATTAACAATAATAAGTAAAATAAATGTTCTTAATTTAACAAAACTGAACTCATTTTACAAAGTACTGAATTTAATTCCTGTTGTTGTACAGAGTGCTGAATTTAATTGCTGTTGTTGTACAGAGTACTAAACTTAATCGCTGTTGTTGTACAGAGTACTAGATTTAACTGCTGTTAGTGTACAGATTACTGAATTTAATTGCTGTTGTTGTACAGAGTACTAAATTTAACTGCTGTTAGTGTACAGAGTACTGAATTTAATTGCTGTTGTTGTACAGAGTACAAAATTTAACTACTGTTGTTGTACAGAGTACCAAATTTAATTTTTTACAGTGTCATTAAAAAGACAATTCTAACATTCCATCTTTTAAACATTGGTATGATTAGATTACCTCTTCAAAGAATTTACGCAATTTACAATGAACTTTTCCTGAAATTCACATCTAGAACCTAATGGCCACACTTTTACTGACAAATTTTTTCATTCCACAGAAAAAGGTTAATCCATAGTAAAAAACAAAACTCTCCTCGATACTTTCTTAAATATTTAATAAATGTTAAACCTTATTGAACAAAACCTCTATATGGAGAAAAGGTTAAATATTTAACAAATGTTAAATCTTATTGAACAAAGCCTCTACATGGAGAAAAGTTTAGAGCTTGATGCAGAAGTGCAAGGTGGACTTAAAACAAAATCTCTTGATTACAAGCTAAGTCTTCAACTGCATATCAATTATTTTTGATTAAGTTTGGAATGCTGCACTTATTAATAAGCTTAATTCATATGGTGCATCCAGAAAAATTTTAAATACTATTGAATCATTTTTTTTCAAATTGTAGTATTAAAGTCACTTTAGCTACTCTGTCAAAAATAAAAAAATAAAAATTTATTCCTCTAATTTCTTTCTTTGAACATAACGCTTAAAAAAAGAAAACCTTTTTACTTAAAATTGTAATTGTAATCCCTGTAATATCATTTTGGTTAGTTACATAGGCAATGACAATGCTAAATATCTTTGAAAAAATTTAAATCAAATAGGCAGCAAAGACATACATGATTGTAGATTGTACAAACAAACACTGTTATTATTTTGTTTTGTAATTGAGTTTTTCTTTAAAAATAAACCTCATTAAACTTTTCAAGCATTTCTTTCTTTAAAGCTTATCAAACACTTCAAATTTTTTAGTCTAACAAATGCAATGTGGATTGCGAATAAAATTAGTAAACCTTTAGAAGGAGTAAATATAACTATAGATAATAAAAAGATAAATCAAATTTTAAAACTGACTGAAGCACTTCTTTTACTTGATGGTCCTGGTGGTCCTGATGGTCCTGGTGTATCCATTTAATTATTATCTAAATAAAGTTTTAAATTTTGGAAAAATTAAACCAACAAAGTAAAAAATAAAAATTTCATGCAATAATTTTATATTAAAAGACTCTAAACCAAAACATACAAAAAATACTAATCACAAATTCCATTGATAATTAAAATTATGAACTTGATAAAATAAGAGTGCTTTAGCTCTTTCCAGAAAAGTCTATAATTTTAAACGATTTGTATTTAAGATTCTTTCAGACTTTATGAATTATTCATAATATATGTGCATATATAGATTATATATGCACAAGTGTAGTTAAATCACACATCACAAATGTAGTACACACACTTGTATAGCAATTTTTATGTCTGTACTAGCCTCTGTAGAGGTTTCACTCAAAATTGAAGTCAAAAGAAAAAATGTTATAAACATCTTTCATCTTAACTGTATTTTATACCATATACTAGTAATGATTTACTGCAAAAATACTCCATTGAAAAACAAATAAAGGAAATAACCTTTAAAAAGCTTCCTTTACATAAAAGCCTGTAGCAACCGATGGGGGTGGGGATCAGCATGGCCATTTGCCACCCCCAAATAATTTGCCCCCCCCCCCAAAAAAAATTGCCAAAAAAAAGGGTCCTTAAAACTATTTAGGGGCTTCTTAATTCAGCACTGCCCCCCCCCCCCAATATAATTTTCGCTCGTACGGGCCTGACATATAGTGGCTTTTTTAACCATATTTCCCCTGGACACAAACAACTTTATTACAAACTCGTGAAACTTTTTATATCTGTATTTATCTTACTTATTCAAAACTTTATTTGCAGTTTCTTGCATACAGCAGTTTAAAAAATAAGCTAATTTATATCAACACAATAAACTGTACACACACAAACATTAATATCAATAAAAAAATGATTTAATAAATTAGTAGTAACAAACATGATTACAATATTAATGAAAAAATTCATAAATATCATAAAAATGACTTGGTCTGTAGAATTAATATATAAAGTTCTACAAATTTTACCAAAATATTTTTCTCCATCCCAATGTGAAATATTATTTTTGAACACCTGTAGGTTTTTTAAACACCTGGTTTTATTGTCAAAGGAGTTCCAAATTTTCTTTATAAACAAAGTCTTCAAAAATTCAAAGTTTATATCATTATTTTTGCATGCCAAATGCAAAGGAAGAGAGAGGGGAATAAAAGGTGGAGTGAGAGTTTTAGTCTCAATCTAATAAATAGGGGAGGGGAAGAGGGGGTCTTAATTAAAGAAAGGATGAGAATTTAATTCTAGTGTGGCTTGCCTAAAATTAACAAGCGTTTTTTTTAACAGCTGTTTTATCATAGTTGTTTTATCATAGTAGTTTTGAGATATATTTTGTTTTTGATAACAAGTAAATGCTGTTAAATATTAGCGGGTGTTGAGTAATTTACGTGGCTGCTGTTTGATTCTTTAATTATTGCAACATGTTTTTTTTTTAATTACCCCTGCAATTGTTATAGTAATGAATTTTCTTATATTAAAACCAATAAATTGATTTTTATGGAAAAAAATCATTTTTTATATTTAGTTGCAACTAATTTAATAACTTGTTGTGATTGCTAGTTTGTTTTAAAGACTCCTATTTTGATTATATTTTTAAAGACATCAAATTCATTTAATTTGTAATATTTATCATTAGATTCTAATTTATAGCTAATTTTTCTAATTTGTAGTTTTCTTAGGATTTGTACAAATGTAATTAGAAGAGTATTATATATCTTTCTTGACATTTGTATGCCCTGTAAACATTAGTTTTTGTTTTTTCAATTTATTTTTTTTGAAGTTGATGTGGGCATGATCAAGTAGTCCAAATTGATTTTTACATTTCTATATCAACTTAGACTACTTGCAACACAGTGCTTATCTAAATACACAATTATAGTTGTATATACAGTATGCAACAAAATTGTCGCCATATTTGAAGAAAAAAACATTTTATATATATATATATATATATATATATATATATATATATATATATATATATTTATATATATATATATATATATATATATATATATATATATATTTATATATATATATATATATATATGCATTTATACATATATATACGTGTATATATATATATATAAATATATATTTATATATATACATATATATATATATATATATATATATATATATATATATATATATATATATATATGTATATATATATATACATATATATATATATATTAATATACATGTATATTATATATATATATATATATATATATATATATATATATATATATATATATATATATATATATATATATATCTTGAAATTTAAATGCAATTATAAAAATAATGAAAAACTCCCTTTGAAAAGTCTTTTGGACTTCCTTAGAATCTAAGTTGGAAATTTTGAACTTATACCATTTTAACAACATATCATAAATATCAGGAAGAAAAGGTCAAAAAGTTTAAAAATTAGGAACATTTTGTTAAGTCTTTATAAAAAATTATGGATTTATTGAGATTTGCAAAAAATTTAATTGGTTTAAACTTGAAAATAAGTTTTATTTTTTTTCTAAAATAATAATCAATAATTTCTTTTTTAGTTTTTTTTTTTTTTAATTCCTGATTTTCTTACAAAAAAAAAACATTTTCATACTAAAGAAATTAAACCTAAAACAGATTTCAACTGATAATCTTCTCCCTTGGATTTTCTAGGAAGTTTTGAACTTACACCACCTTAACTACATATCATAAATATCAGGAAGAAAAGGTCAAAAAGTTTAAAAATCAGGAACGTTTTGTTATGCGTTTATAAAAAATTATGGATTCATTAAGATTCACAAGCACTTTGGTATTTTACAAGAAGTTCAAGTTAAATATTTAAGAGCCATAAATTTTATGGCTCTTAAATATTTAGTAATTTTATGATAAATCTATATATAGTTATAAATAATATAAAAATATAATTTATAATAATATAAAAATATAATTATAAATAACATAAAAATTATGATAAATCTTAACAGTTACATCTTTTTTAAAAAAAACTTGACAAAAATTTTCTGATTTATCTAGTTTTTTTTAGTAGAAAGGAAGATTATAATTAAAATTTATTGTATTGAATAAATATTATAATTTAGTAAATATAACAAAACTCAAAAAATGTAGAAAATTAGACTTAAATATTATGCCTTAGTTTTTTAATAGACCCGTATAAAGACAATGACAGATAATAGGTTGTTGGTATTTAGCGCCTATATTCCCAGTAGACTAGGTATATTTAAAATATAAAATATTTTCAACAAAAACTTCCCATATATGTTATATTTGCTTGCTACATTAGTAAACTATTAACGCCGCAAACTTTTGCTAACTAACCGCCGCCATTTATTTATTTTTATTTTTCATCAATAACAATTAAACCATAGTCATAGTATTTAGTGTAAAATACTGACTATGGTTAAACGAAGTTACACAAGATTAGGCAACAACTTTTCCGCCACGGCAGTTGCCTTCTCGGTGTAGTTAAGATTTACCATCTATTAAAATTCTTATATTTGAAATTAGTATGATTTTATCAGCGTATTATGTCCAAACAAGAGCTTTAGATGTTATGACTTTTTTTACTTAAGGTGGCACACAACTGAAAACAAGTTTTTTTGTAAATAATCAAAATTTTGATTTTTTTTTTTTAGTGACAATTATTTTATATTAAAATAAAATAAAAAACAGATAATTTTTTTTTTTAATTAATTTTATTATCCATAATGGCCAAAAATGGGTTGTAAAACATGTGTTTTTAGTAAATCTTCAAAACCTAATAACTTAATTTTGCCTCAACTACTGAAACTAAAATTTTGAACATAGCTTCCTAATCATATTTCACCCTGTTTGACCGTGGGAATTTTTATAATTTAAATTATTTCATGAAATATTGCATTTCTAACAAAATCACCTAATATATATATGAAATATCAATAAATTCAGCACTATAAACATCAATATTTCACTTTCTATAACTTTTTATGAAAATTCTGAGGGTTAAATGAAGTATTATATTATGATAAACAAATCCTGAAAATTGTATTATGTAATTCTGTTTTGTTAATGAGAAAATGTGTTTCAAAGTTTAAAAAAATACATATTGAGAAAAAAGCAAAAATAAGAAAAAAATATATAACAACATAAAAATTATCAAAATCCACCAGAGATGTAACTATCAGTTGTTTCTTTTATTTGCTGATCGTCTATGAAACCTTTTTTAACTGCTCTTATTTTTTTTCTCTGCATTTTACTTTTATCCGTTGACTTTGACTTCATATGTCGAATTCTGGTTTTGTCAACTTTACTTGACGAAGCTAATGTAACAATTCCACTCAAGCCAAAGTATTTTAAAACTTCTAATACACCATTAGCACCATCATTATAATGCAGCACTGCTGAGTATGTTCCCATTTCAATTGTAGACTTACTAACAAATGTGTGCTTTGGTACGCGAGACCATATAATAGAATTTAATGCTTCATTGGCATTTTGCGTCGTTCCATGCAAACATTTAATTAGAAGATCATCAGCCTGAAGATCCTTGATGATTGGTAAAATAAGATTCTTAATCCAGATAGGTATACATGATTTTGATTTGTAATTTGTATTATTTAGAGCCCAATATTTGCACCAACTTGCCAATCCTCTTGGGCAAAACTGATGTTGCATTTGCTGGTTTTCAAAGTTGGTAAAATGAAATAAAATAGCATAAACTGCCTTTTTCATAGCATACAAGTTGTTGACATTTTGACGAATGGCCATGCCATAATAGTTTTGCATAGAATTTATACATTTTTCTGTTAGGTTACCTCTACCTGATAAAGGTGTTTTAGTGCCTTTGTGTGCTTTGACTAAATTTCTAAGTCGTGTACCCAATCTTTTTTGCACATGACCTACACATTCAAGTTTTATTGGAGTGATGTCAAAATCCTGGTAAGGGTTTGAGTTTTTGACATCTTTGAATGAAGAAGTGTCTCCATCACCTAAAAACTCTTTATAAATTAGATTATTTTTTTTAACCGAGCGATTAAAAATTGTTACTGCTCCTGCAGACTCCATACTTCCAGACGAAGATTTGTGATTATTTCACATTGATGATCAATTATCCAACACTGATATTCTGGAGTTCCTTTTTTACTGTTCCACATTTTACAGCCCATGCAGTACTTAGACAAAACTTCAATATCAATGCATTTATCCCCAGAAATCGCAGTAACTACACCGTGCAATGAATTGTGACCGCGTTTCTGCCATGTACCATCAATTGAAACTCTTACACATGGTATATCCTGAGCAATGTCAACTTTTTTAGAGTCCTTAGTCGCTAATAACATACTTTTCTCTGAAGCACTTTTATAAGCTACCATAATAGTTTTGTTTAATTTTTGAAATCCATTTTCAGATATACATTTTAAGTTCATGCAAGATGAAAATGTTTTTATAGCTCCATAACCACAGCCTACTTCTCGAAAAGCTATTATTGCACGAATATTAACATCATATGGTGAGTTAGCTGTTACTGCATCAAATTTAGCATTTATTGATTTGTTTGATGAATTAAATCTTTTAACATAATCACAGTGTTCACATTTTAATTGAAACAAATGTGCAAATCCTTTTCTACTGGAATCAACATCTGTTAAAAGTAATGGCTGAAAGCAGTTGTTGCATGCAGTTTTAGCTATAAGTTCTTTAAGAATTGAAAAATTAATAAAAACAAAATAGTTATCTTTTCCAGAATCAAATGTATTCGAGTAGTTGGGTTTGATTTTCCTTTCACTAGAACAGCTACTTGCTGCTTGAGTTGTGGACGATGTCATCGTCGATGATAAGATGTAAGAAGAAGATGATTTTTTATTTCCAACAACACCATTCCATTTTCGTTTTATCCTTCTTGATAAATTTTGTTTAGTTTTATTTCCTTGTTTATTCATTTAAAAACAACTTTATTCCAACTAAATTGAAATCAATTTTTAAATTATTTGGTATAAAATGAGAGAAAAGTTACAGTATAAAAGACTAACATTAACAGATTAAAAACACTCTTGTTCGTAAATAAAATTTTGAATTATGACTTTTAAAACTGAAAACTAACAAGAGTCTGCGTATAACAAATTAAAACCAAGTTTGTGATGGTGTTTTACTGTTTTGAATTCAGAAAAACTCCTATGACTGATGGTTGCTAAGGCGTTGTTAGGGATTTTATTTTCAAGTGTCATCTACTAAAATGATATTAAATCAACTTTTATATCATTTTTGAGACTAATTTTTTTTTTATATGTTCAAGGAATGGTTATAGAATCAAAATACCCAAAAATCTAAAAATTGATTTTTTTCAAAAAACTTGCTTTTTTTCAGTTGTGTGCCACCTTAAGGTTTTTTAATATTTAAAGAAATTTTTCTTTTTTATATGATTTTCAAAACCTTTTTACTACCCATAATAGTGAATCGAAAGAACACCATTTTGGAGTCCTTATATCACTTTGGCTTATCGGCGTTAACATAAACTTAGTTAAAATTTTTTGAAAAAGTGCCTTACCCGCTATAGATCCTAGTTCTAATCGGTTCTGACGTAAATTAATTATATATAGTTGTCAAAATATAATATTTCTATCAATTTTCACAAAAAATACTAGAATTACGACCAAAAAAGAGCACATAATTAAGAAAAAATGCCAATAAACGATCAGAACAGATCATATTATTAAACTATGATGTTCATTTCACCAAAAAAGCGTATTTATTTAAAATCTTATTCAAATTTGGATAAGCGATCGTAATTTTGAAAAGATTTTTTTTTTAAAAAAGAAGAATCTTCGGTCTGAGTTTTTTTGCTACAAACAATTATATTTTATGATACCGCAAAATTTATCAGTTTAATTTTTTTCGTCATTTCATAATTCACAGACCTGATCATTTAACGGAAATATGTCGCAGTCAACAAAATATCATACAGACGCTATTATATTTTAAAACTGCCTTAACTACATTGAGTTCCAATAAATTTTTAGAAGGAAAATGTTTTACCTCCGCCTCCAGTGGCTTCTGCCTTTCTATTAGCGGCTGCAGCCAAATTTTTTTTGGAAGCAAAATGTGTTGAAGGTTGACGCCTAAAGGGAGGCGAGAGCTATTGGTGGCCGCTTCCTGATGAAATTTTGGAGAAAAAATTATTTGGAGGCCGCCTCTAGCGGTTTCTGCTTCCCAGCTGGCTGCGGCTGCCAAATTGGAGGCGAAGATATTTGCCTCATACCGGCAAGTAGCATGAAAAATATTTTCTTGTATGTTCTTAAGTTAACAATTTAAATATTAATTAGGAACAAGTGTTAAATGATTTATTAAATGTTATATGATTTATTGAAAAAGTTTTGACTTTTTAATAAAAATAAAAATTTTCTCGGAGTGGTTGTTTATCGAAAATTAAATAAAATCAAATAATTTTTTTGAATAAATTAGTAATTTCATATTCAAAACGAATGTTAAAAATTGGAAAATTCATTTTTATGCCTTAGGCAAAAAATTCATTTTGAAAAATAAAATTTCAACAAGAATAAAAATAACAAAAAAAAAGAAGCAGACTAGTTCAAATAAAAACTTGGTATCTGATAGAAGATCTATAATGATCTTGTCGTCAGAACTATATAACGTTGTAATAAAATAACTTAAGCTCATACTTATGAGAGGATGGCCTTCTTTTTTTAATGAACTTTCGTAACTATAAAAAGCAATCTTTAATTACATTATATTAAACACGCGGGGTCTCATTAGTATTTCATTTATGTTGATACAGTTTAGTACATATCATCGTTTTGTATTTAATTTAGTTTATAGGATGATTGATTTAAATTAACTCTTAATTAATACGGTTTTGTAGAGTTATTCTTTCTATATTTAGTTTATATTTCTAACTAAATATAGAAAGGTTTAGCGCAATTAATCGTTTTGTGCTTGGTTTGCATTTTTAGTTTAATTTACTCTATATGGTTTAGTAAAGATATTTTTTTCTATTTAGTTTACATTAAGTTTAAATAAATGTATTAAGAGCATGTGTTAGGGTTGAGCTTTTACCGACTTTTAAATTTAACAGTAAATCGTTAGAAAAAAAAATAATTATTTACCGGTAAATATCTGTAAATATCGGTAAAATACAAAAAAAATTATAGATACTCATAATTATATTTTTGTTTCAAAATAATGCTTTTGTAAAATTCAGATCTAATATCTTTATTGATAATTTTTATAACGATAAAAGAATAAGGTTTGTGGAAACAAAGTGTAACAAGTGAGCCGTCATTTATTCTGGGTCGAATTTTGTCACAAATAATCCAGCCGTAGAAAAAGCTTGCTCAGACTCAATACTTGTTGGAGAGCCTCCACTGCACAAATTTTGATATCATAATGGCTTTTAGGGAATTTGGAGAAAGATTATGAACCTCTGCATGCTTTTGCAGAGTTTATAAATATGCTACCTCTTGTGATCTCAAAAAAAAGTTTAACTAAAAAATTGCATGTAACAATATGAGACTCTTCAAAATACTACCAGAGCTGCATTCCAAACCAGAAAAACTATTAGTGTCAATCATAATGAGCCTGTAATTTGCTAGGTATCAGTTAATGATACCTGGAAAATGTGTGGTTATTAATCACTAAATGGGATTGTAGCTGTAATTTCAAAAGTTAATAAAAGTGCTTGAGCAATGAAAGTTTGACAAAATTCTAAATGAATAACCCTAGGAAAAACTTTTGGGATATGTATTTCCATAACTTTAACATAAAGAATAAAGTCATGTACCATTAGTTATTACCAAGATCAAAAACAAGCTGGTGCTGATAACAGTCTGATAAACTTATTTGAATACAAAAAAACGAGGTTTTCATTGACAATTAACAATTTTATTACGAAATTTCGAATTTCAGAAATCTGTCTAATGAAGATTTACTCAAGTTTCAAACGCAGAAAATAAATGAAAGCTTGAATGAAATTATTTGGAAAAGATGTTTAAATGTTATATATTTCATTCAACAATGGTTTTAAAGGGGTCATAAAAGCGTTAAGGGTAAATTATGGACGGTATATGAATAAAGTTTTATTCATAAACCGTCCAATATTTACTCTTAAAGCTTTGATGACTCCTTAAAAAATATTATTAAATGAAATAGTAATTCTACAGTGTATCATACATTACACGATGTTTTTGCAAATTAAAAGTAAAACAAACAAGCCAAAACAACCGGAGATTCAAACTTTTAAATGGAAAATTTGTGTATTTACGGGTCCATGCATGTTTATGTTGTACACATGTATGTTGTACACATGCATGGACCCGTAGTACTTAAGGAGAGGGATATAAATGCCCCCTTCCCTATCACCAAATTCCCCACTTGTCTACGCCCATGCCAAGAAAGTTTCCATTCTCATTTTTGTTTAGTTTATGATTTTATCCAATCAAAAGGCAAATGAAAACGCGTGCTTTTAAATTGAAAATTAAAACTTTGTAAGAGCAGCCGAAGCGCACTGGTTAACGCGCTTACCTCAGAAGCTAGTGATCCCTGGTCCAACGCCACCTATGAGTCAGAAGCTAGTGATCCCTGGTCCAACGCCACCTATGAGTCAGAAGCTAGTGATCCCTGGTCCAACGCCACCTATGAGTCAGAAGCTAGTGATCCCTGGTCCAACGCGACCTATGAGTCAGAAGCTAGTGATCCCTGGTCCAACGCCACCTATGAGTCAGAAGCTAGTGATCCCTGGTCCAACGCCACCTATGAGTCAGAAGCTAGTGATCCCTGGTCCAACGCCACCTATGAGTCAGAAGCTAGTGATCCCTGGTCCAACGCCACCTATGAGTCAGAAGCTAGTGATCTCTGGTCCAACGCCACCTATGAGTCAGAAGCTAGTGATCCCTGGTCCAACGCCACCTATGAGTCAGAAGCTAGTGATCTCTGGTCCAACGCCACCTATGAGTCAGAAGCTAGTGATCCCTGGTTCAACGCCACCTATGAATAAGTTTTCTAACATTGCAAAGGAAGGAAGCGTGAACTTCTTTTCAAATGCGTTGCTCTTTGATAAGACCGTAAGGACTTCTTGGGGCACCAAAATAAAAAAATAATAAAGTAGTTATAATGTAAACTAGGTTTAAAACGAGAACAAAGTTAATACACAAGAGTTTGGTAATTATAATTTTGAAATAAGTTTCACTAATATTCACAAACTAAGTTATACAGGTTTCTTTTTAAAAAACTATAAAATATTATACATCTTTATGTGTTTACACGTAGAAAGCATTATACATGAACCATAAAAGCTCTAAAGAATACATGTATTCTCTAAAGTTTTTCGTTTGCTTCTATGTATTTTAACAAAATTTTTAATCATTATTTCAAGTCTTGCAATTTTGGATCTTGTTTCCCTCATTGATTAGTAAAATTCTTCTTTTATTTTATAAAACATCTCTAGAGATTTTGTGCTTTAAATTTCTGAAGATATAACTTTACCATCTACCAAAGTATGGCTGTCTCCTTTTACTATATTCTGGATAGTTTTGCCACTAATCTTAATTGCATCAACTAGTTTATTAAGTTTTTCATCAATTCCCTGTGTTTTGTTTACTAGATCGCTATTAGGTGTATCGTTATTATTGTCACAGTATGAAACTTTTGGTCCAAGTTTAAAATAATCCATTTATAAATGTGTTTGACCTTAAAGTCATAAAAAGGTTCAAGCAAACTAATCCCCCCACCCCAAAAAAAAAAGTCGAACAAAGAATTTTTGCCATAACCTTACTATTTGCTGCAAGGTTATCATATTTTCAATCTTCGCCTACAGCCATTTGATGTATGCTCCATAGAACTTCAAAACTGTTTATAGTGTAACCGTCAATTTCAAAAAGTTAATCTAGAAAGCAGCAGTACATGGAGTAAATATATGAGCTCCTAAAAATATTATCTTAAGGGTATCTTGCACTACACGACCTATCATAAAGATAAAAAGACCCAATGTTTGAAATGGTCGGGCATATTGAAGCAGACATAGCTTTCAGGATATAGTAATAAAATTGCTAGCGCAGAAGGTGACTTAATATTACTTTGATATTAGGATAGACACAGAACACGTTGGCCAACTCAAGTTTATTCAAAAACTAGGCTCTTTAATTAGCCACGATTGAAGGTTAGTTGTACTGCAACCCAACAACATTCATGGCGCAGCATTCAGATTTATGGCTTAGAACCAAGAGGTTCGAGGTTTGATTCCTGCTCTGGCTAAGGGAATCGCGAAGGAAGGTGTGAACTTCCTGGTTTTCTTCCAAAGAAAATCGGGTTATATTTAGAATTAAGACAACTTTTTAAAGATGTTTGATTAGCAACGGCTAGAAGTAGTAAGTTTTGAACTTTTTTTTTTTTAAGTATTTATACTTATTGGTATTTATAATTATTTATTATATATTGGTATCTTTTTATATACTTATTTATTATATATTGGTATTTATACTTATTTATTATAGTATTTATACTCATTGGTATTTGAGATACTGCGCTAGCCCAGGCGACATGACCTAACAAAAATAATTATAAATATGTTGATAACCAATTAAGAATTTTTTATAATTTTATTTTTTAGATTTTTTCCATTAAAAAAATTAAGAAATGGGTCATTTACGGAGCTTTTGTCTTGTTTTAACAATCAAGTTTTAAGTGATAATTTTCAAGTTTTGGAGGACTTGTTATAGTTTTTAATAATTTTTATTGATTTTTTAGTACAGCTGTAGCTTACTTTTATGTTTCTGTTAAAGATTTTGAGTAATTTAAAGGTTTAGGAAAATTTTTGTCTACAAGTTATAAAACGGTTTAGCAACACCCCATATAACAAAACGACTCGGTTTAGTAGAGACGTTTTGTTTTATGGGGGGTTGAACTATTTGATATTATGTTTAAAATTTTTTCGTTTGGTTTTTCTTCATAGTGATATGTTTGCTCCGTTTTAAAATAAATGTTGCAAAGTTTGAGCTTTGATTTTTGGGAAAGTAACATATCAATGTAGATAAGTGTTTAAGACTTTGTTTAAGGTGATTACAAGATGCATAAATTGTAGTGGAAAAACGTTAGGTTTTTAAAAAGGTTTGTAGATGTTTCAATTATTTTGAAAGTGACATCAAAAAAGTTGACTAATTTCAGGTTGTTTTTTTTTTCTAACTTATATCTACGGTATATCTACTAATTAAGCAATATATATATTTTAATAATAACGTTGTTTTTATTTGTCTTGTTTTTGTTTTTCAGTTCAAGGAAAATAATAGAAATTAAAATTTTATGTTACATATAAACAAAGCTAATAAAGTATTTATTTATTATACTGTCCTCATGTATTTTTATTTTCAAAAAAGAAAAAATCCAAATAATACATTAATTGTATAGGATTTCATCTGTGACCAAACTTTTGGTGTTTTTTTTTTTTTACTAACATCAAACAACATGTGGGAATGCGAATTAAAGACACCAGTTATATAAAGTTGATCATATTTGTTGCTTATCATTTAGTCCGACTATTCAGTTACAAACTGCTGAAAGCAACTTTTATATATCTAATTATAGAATAAAAATTTAGGGCAAAAATAAAACCGCTGGTGTTCGGAATTACCATACGTACGTAGGGTAATTCAGAACACACCTTGGGGTAGTCACAAACACTGTTGTGTAATAACAAATAAAATACTAATTATAACAACTAAGTGCAGAAATTACAAAACCTCAGGATATGCACACCTCCACCAGGCCCTACAATTTTAAAATTTGTGCACTTTTGTGCAACTAGGACCGGCATTTATAACACATAATCCAGTCATTTGTAGATGGATCCTTATACTTTTCTTCGCAAATTAAACAAAAAAGTTCTTTATCACCTCTGGCTCTCTTTTTTTCTTTACATTATGGTACATAACCAGCCTCTAAAAAGATTAAAGTTATTCTTTCTCTTTTTAATTTTACCAGTAGTATTTTTTACTTATTTCTTCTTATTTTTCTTTTGCTCTAAAAGCCGCCTGACGTCCGTGTGTTATTAATGACACTTAAAACGTTTGAAATTACCCACTAAGATCGTTCGTTATTTCCCCACAGATACAAACAAGTTAAATACGATTAATCTATTGAGGTTGCATTGGCATACCCAAAATTTTAATACATGTTTAAAACTCCTTGATTATGGTACTATGTAACAACAACAACAACAACAAAAGGAGTGGTTTTATTTCCATAGTAGCTACAACAGGAATGTTTCTCAAGCAAAAAATTACATGAAATTATCAGAAAAATTTTATCAGGATCAGTTTATTGGGAACAACTAGTGCAGCTTCACTACACTACTGCATGTCTGGAACTGAGTATGGTACCCCCTCTCAGCAGGCAAAAAGAAATTATTAACTATCTTTTTCTACCATGTCGTTTTGACCATGTTCGGAGTTACCCCGCGTTCGCCATTATCCCACTCTCCCCTATACTATTAAAAAATTTTATTTTATCAAAAAGTGCTTTATTATACCGAGTTTTTATTATATCGTCATCTTGGTTTGACGCCACCCCCTAGAAACCTTTTTACCTCTTACCTGAGTGACGTATACTAGTAGAGGTCTTTATTTTATTATTTTATTTCAATTAATTTTACGAATCGTTTTTCAAGCTCAACACCACTTCTTGAAGAAATAAAAGTTTTAAATATTTACAAACTAAATGTTTTGAATATTTTATGTTTTATGCTTAAATCTAAAGAAAATACATCACCTAGTGTATTTATAAATCTTTATAACTTGAAACCTAAAAACAAGTATGATCTTCGTGCTAGTAAAAGTATCGAAGAGCCGTTTTGCCAAACTAAAATGACCAGTTTTACATTTCTTATCGTGGTCCTTTTCTTTGGAATAAAATAATTTTAACTAATTTTGGTTTTTCTTGTAATTGGTCTTTTTTTTCTTTTAAACGGAAAATAAAAGAAATTATCTTCACAATTCAACACAAAATATTTATATCTATTTTTAATACTTTAGTTTTTTTGATTTATACATTATTTCGTTTATTATATAGATTGTGAAGAATATTAGAAAATTGTATTTTTTTTTTTTGTTATATAGATTGTAAAAGGCTTCATGATAGGATCCAGTGATCTTCTATAAGTCCTGCCGTTAATATATTCAATGTAAACTTACCTTGTACATATTCTGGCAAAAAAAAGATAATAAATAATTAAAATGTGCTTTGTTGAACTGAGTTTTTCACCCCATTTTAGGTTTTTTTCAAGCCTGTAATAAAAAACAATTACAGAAAATTTTTCATGTCTAAATTTTTTACAGGCACGAAAAGTTTTTTAACATTAGCAAAAAATTTTAAGTCTTTAGATTTTTATATTTAAAAAGTTTTTGTGATGGCCGCCCTGTGTTTTGCTCATAGTCAGTCTCATTTAAAAGATCAAAAAGTTTTCGCACCTTAATAAGAAACAGAATAGAAGCACCCACTTTCAAACTGAGTGACTTCATCCATAACAAAAAACATGACAGAATCCATTTGTTCGATGCTAACTGTTCAAGAAATAAGAATTCGGATGTCATTGCCTGTATTGTTTAGCTTAGCCCTGATTGGCTTAAGGGCAGCTTCTGAAACTGATTGCACGATATTGTTGCATCCTGAAACCATCTTAGCTTAACATATTGGTATAGTTACTAACATTGCAAACCAAAACAGAAAAGCATATGTAACTTTCTTTCACAAGAAGATAGTGGTATAGTTGCATCCTGTTACTATATAAAAGATTTGAAATTCCATTAATAAGGTTGTTATTTTTGGCAATATTTATTGAATTTTTATTTCTAGTTGTTTGGCTTGCTTTGGGGAGTGAAAATTAAAAGTACTCTAAAATAAAAAGTTTAAGACATTGGTAATTGCAGATTTAGTAGCTGCACTGAAAGGTAATGATTTTTTCAAAAGGGTTGCCATGTAATAAGGTGTTGTAAAAACAAAAATAGCAATGGAAGTAATATTGGTAAAGTTTATAAGCCATTGTTGAGTGATGCTATAGAAAATGTTGTTACCTAATGATGGCTAATGGTTACTAATGAATCATTTATTGCTAATAGGTCATTTAATGCTGATGGCTAGTTTACTTACTTTGTCGTTGTTGATTATGGCTCAACTGCCATATAAATACCTGTTATCATAGATGGTAGATAATCAAGATCACAAAAAATATTTCTATCTAATGTAGGGCTGTGATAAGTTCTTGTACAACGGGACATTTCCCGTTTTTAAGCTCTGTGCCCCAGTATCCTTTTCAAGGAACTCTTTGTCCCGGTCAGTTTAAAATTACTAGACATATTTAATTTTCTACAGTTTTGAACATACGTAAAAATACTGATATGCGATCATTAAAATACTAATGTGCCGATTAATGTCTGCATCTTCATCTTCAATAGATTCAACATATCATCCTTTCTTATCATAAAAATTTTTCAGAAGAAATTTTAATATGTGCTGCGGAGTTAACAACTGCATATAAAATAGTTAAACACTATAAGACATTCAGTTTATAAGACTGCACAACTAAACTCGATTCTATCATGGGAATTACAAAATTCTAGGAATTACAATTGGTTTTTTTTAATGGAATTTCTACAAATTAAAGTAATCCCAAATACATGAAGACGTTTCTAGTACTCATTCATTATTTCATAGAATGTGATGACCTAAAAGTTAAATTGCTTGAGTTACAAGCCTTGCCTGATGAAATCACCAATACAATAACAGCGTTTTGTAGAGATACATTAAACATTTCAGCTAAAGCCCTTGTGACATTTGGGGCTGATAATAACATTTCAGCTAAAGCCCTTGTGACATTTGGGGCTGATGTAGAGATACATTAAACAATTATAACATTTCAGCTAAAGCCCTTCTGACATTTGGGGCTGATAATACTAATACTAATTTTGATGGAAGAAAAAGACGTGGAATAAAAATATGTTTTAAAAATTAAAAGAAACATTGTCTGTAAATATAGAAGGAGGCGGTTGTCCTGCACACATTATTCATAATACAGCTTCTATTTCCGTCGATGTCTTATTGACATAGAACTGTATTTTTAAATATTCTGTAAACACAGTAAAGATAAACACAGTAAACTTAAAGTTTTTTGCTAGTTCGCTGAATTAGCATATAACAGCATATTATCACATTCAAGAAGTAGATGTTTATTGCTCTTTCCAGCAATTGAAAGAAAAAAGTTGTAGGAATCATTGAAGAATTTTTTTCTTAAAAAAAGAAAATCCCGCTAAAAGCAATAATTTTCTCAAAATTCGATTATCAGATGTGTACACTTTATTTGTACACAAATTATTTATATTCATATTTGTACACAAATTATTTATATTTGTATTTATATTTGTACAAAATTGTAATTATATTTGTATTTATATTTGTACTCATTATTTATATTTGTACACAAATTATATATATATACAAATTATTTGTACACAAATTATTATATACACACTTTATTTGTACACAAATAAAGTGTATACTCAAATGTTTTTGTTTAAAGGCATATTAGGAAACTCAAAAAATCAATTATAACTGTTGTTGAAGTAAAAAATGCTTTAGAGGACTTTTTTGAATGACACAAGAAGAAGAATTTGAAAATGATGTAAACTTTTTAACTGTGGAATTAATTATTTGGCAAAAAACCATTATATATTAAAGTGAAAAGGGTTTACTGTTTACGAATTGTATTTATGAGGAACTTATGTATATAAAGTCTTTTATTAGAACCGTATATATAGAACCGTATATATAGAACCGTATGAAGAATGGAAAATGAAAGATGTGCATGATAAATGCTTGCAGACGATTGTGCCCCCCCCCCCCTCACTTCGAAACCCGTGTCGTCGGCCCTGCTGAAGAGACAGAAAAAAAGGCTTGTTCGCCATTCCACCGCATAATTTGCATTTTAAACGTGTGTTTTCATTAGTTCAAACTCAATGGACAGATGAGTGCAATTCGTTTTCTATTGGCACGGTGGAATGTATAATTCGATTATGATTTTATGAATTTTAAAACAATAGTTCTGCAATTTTAAAATAAGTTCTGCAATATAATATGAAAAAGAGCAGCTACAAAAACCCAGAACATCTGAAAATTATAATGAAAATTATTGGGCAAACTAGAGCGATAATGAAGTCAAGAAAGAGTAAAGATGAGTTAAAAATGTATGTAATAAAACATTTTAATAAGCCAGTAAGAAGTTCACACGTTCCGGGAATCACGAGAAACTGTCACGGAAGACTCTGAAAAAATCCTTTGGAGGGAATGATCCTCACACATTACTGTTCTCAAAAATGCAAAAAATAAAATCTTTTGTGACCGTCCGAGAAAAAAAAATAAGTTTGAATTTTTTCATTTATTCCTTAAAATCATGAAATGACAACTCTAACTCTTTTTGCATTTTTACAGCATATCTAAACAAATTCTACTCAAGCACTCATTACATATGGATACTAAGATGAATGTGTACACAATAATCTTTAAAAAGGATTCCTAAATCAAGCCAAACAGATTATAAACTCTTGATGACTTTAGACACTCTTGCTGTTGAAGTCAACCATGCATGTTTTGAGCCACTTTGCAAACTCTGGATGGTTGTTGGGCCTTTTGTATCTTTCCCAATGATATTTAAAGTTGTGATGCAGTGCCTGAGTGGCTTGCTCACTGTATTCACAAGTGATTCTTTTTTCAACAGAATAAAATCTTCCACATGGAAGAACACTGCATGGACTTTTGGGGTGACACTGACCCCTTGGAGATGAAGGTATGATGCTCTGAAGGCCTGAATCTTTGAAGCGAAGTGCGGATCAAGGGTGCTACCAAAGCAGGAGGACACTACAGCATCAAACTTTTGAAGAGTGTTGATGATGCCAAAAATATTGAAGGCACAATCCTGTATAAAGAAATACTCAAATTTAGTAAAGATAAACAGAAACAAAACACTATACCATGTACTTCTGAAGAGATTAGCATAAGGTAAGTTGTAAAACTTAAAAAGTTCCTGCTCAGCCAGTTGCCTCAGCACATCTACATTCCTCAGAAGCTTACGACATTCATTGGAAATGCTGGCTCTTGATGTGCAGTGATCTTGGCCAATCATCAGCCTTTGGCCAAGCCTCTTTCAAGGCCTTGAAGAGGTGATTGACCACACCAAGGAGGAGGTGGAGCTCCATGGGTGCTATGAAGGTGAGGACCAAAGAGCTGTCTGGTTTGTCGAAGAGTGGCAAGTGAATGACATTCTTGAACAGTCGTGCTTGTTTTGGATCTTGCCCATGCGCCTGAAACACAAGAACAATTTTATTTTTTCCAGTTTTTCTGTCAAATTGACATTAATGAAAGAATAAAGGTTAGATCTGGTATTAAGAAACAGTTATTGTTGTTTGGATTGGTAACTGAAATAATCAAAAATTAAGACAGTTATAAATTTTCAACGTAAATAAGGAATGTAATTTTTACCTGAAAGGCATCAAATCACTGTCGCAGTGACCCAAACATCTGAAGGTTCCCTTTTTGAGAGAGTTTTTTACTTCAACATCACACCAAGTGCAGGGATGTGAGCAGGAATGGGACTGAATACCACATACAATGTTGGCCAATTTTAAGTTGCAGGAAAGGAGAAAGTCAATTCCATCAGGATGAATTAAGTCAAGGATCTTCTGAATATTGGTGTAGTTTTCAGGAACATCTTCAGCAATGGCAACCAGAAGCTGGCGCTTGACGCTTGTGTCTTTTGCCAATTGTGAAGCCAGAGTCTTTTTTCGAGGGGGAGATTGTAAGTCTTCAGGTTGTTCAACTTCTTGAACTCCGAGGCTGATCTTGAGAAAGCTTCCTCCACCATCAATGCCAAGCTTCACGACATGTTCTGAGGAAATTTTCCTTTGGAGCAGCAGCTGATCAAGAAGGTCTGCTAGTTTGATGCAGTGAACAACAATTTGACTTCTTTTTTCTATTTTGTCAGTGGTGATCTCAATTGTAGGTTGGGTAAAGTATTCTGCTGATTTACAAAAATCTCTTGAGTATTTAAACCACGAAAATAATGTAGCAGTACCTATTAAAAACAATAAGTTTTACCGTTCTTCACTCGCAAAGGGCGCCCACCAGAGGCTTGAGCCAGTTTCACAGTCCCATGGGGAGAGGCTTCCTTGGCAGCATCTACAGATGCTGCAATTTGCTCTCCAACCTTAGGGTTTTCAAGTGCAAGTGCTGTCATATTTTCACTGAAGGGGGCATTGCTGCAGTTGTGTGGCACCCCTCTTCCAATTATTGAAAGGCAGTCTGAGCACCTCCACTGTGTTGCTTTAGGCTGTGCTGAAGTTGAAGACGGTGGGTTGTCCAGAGGATGCTTTTCAAGGAACTTCATCCGTCCTATCTTACAGATAAGACAGTCACATGCTTGCTCTCTTGTAACTGGTCTCATCCTGATAGGGGAGAAGTCAAAGACAGGAGAAATGGTGACGGACTCTCCCCTTGCTTTTTTTCCTAATGCAAGCCTACATGTGTCACAAATGCCTCTGGGCACTCTTGAGTCACTGAAGTCTATAGGAGTTGGAAGGATTTCTAGCACAACTTGTATCAAGTAGTCTGTCACCTCTCTGACACACTTTCTCATGCAGAGAAAACAAGCTTTTTTCATGCATTTATCATGGGACTTGACTGAATTAGGCATGATCGCAAAGCAGACCTAAAGAAAATCACTACTTTTATGCATATGATTAGGGCTGTCATTGATGACTAGCAAAAGTTGACATTAAAAATGTATCTAAAAATTAAAAAGAAAATGAGTTATTGGTCAAGAAACACCTTGTCATCATTAGATTTAGATTATGGAAAATTTACCTTTAAAATGGGATCCGAAGCAGATAAATTCTCATCCACAGATATGTAGGTATTGCACACTTTATTTTGACAGTGCTATTTCCCGGAATTCAGAAAAAAAATTTTGATTAAAAATATAGCACAAAGCAAATATTTAAAGATTGGTCATTTAGACATATTGGGAATAACTAACAAATCCTGTCTAATAAAAAATTACATATCAGGAAATGGTATCATTTACGGCTTGTTAGAATAGATATAAAACTTTAAAAAGGATTTATATTAATATATTTATATTTTACTTATTTTTTCTTAGTAAAGATGTTTTTGGTCAAATTCATCTCAGTATCCATATCTAAAGAGTGCTTAAGTAGAATTTGTTTAGATATGCTGTAAAAATGCAAAAAGAGTCAAAGTTGTCAATTCATGATTTTAAGGAATAAATGAAAAAATTCAAACTGATTTTTTTTTCTCGGACGGTCACAAAACATTTCATTTTTTGCATTTTTGAGAACAGTAATGTGTGAGGATCATTCCCTCCAAAGGATTTTTCGGAGTCTTCCGTGACAGTTTCTTATGATTCCCGGGACGTGTGAGTTAGGTTATGTTTGGTTATTTAAATTTAGTTAAATCGCTAATTAGTTTATTTTTATTTTTTTTTTAGTTTTGTTACATTTGCACCCACAAAAAAAGAGAAAATTTTCCTGTTAATCAAAATAATTTAAAGCAAATCAAGATTGGGGCAAACGTTTTGCCATTAGAATATCGATGATCAATTGCATTTTAGTTTTTCATTTATTTTTTTAATATAGAGCACCAATTAAATTTTAATATAGAGCACCAATTAAATTTTAATATAGAGCACCAATTAAATTTTAATATAGAGCACCAATTAAATTTTAATATAGAGCACCAATTAAATTTTAATATAGAGCATTAATTAAATTTTAATATAGAGCACCAATTAAAAGTTTTTATGCCCGTTTATACTGTTTACTAATTTCAATTTGATAAAAAAAATTGACAGAACCACTTGACAAAAAATGATTAAGAAACTATTGTTTTGTAACTGCATCCATTTAATACTTTTAATAAAAAAAAACATAGTTTTAATACTATTTCTTTTTAATTCGCTTTCTTAACGTAAATCAGGTTACTTTTTCTCTGCAAGTTCATACATTCTGTAACTTGTTTTCCATCATTAAAATAACTTTTTTTGCAATCTTGACTTTTTGATTCAATTATTCAATGTCAGCTGTGAAATGCGTTGATTTTCGTTTATGCTCTGTTTTCTCTTTCTCTTTTTTAGCATTATCCAACTCAATTAAATATTTTTAACGAACAAAGTTACATAGCAGTGGTGATGAAATCTTTAAACTCATAAAATACCCAAGTAAAGTTTTCAAACGATCTACCAATTTTTGTTTTGTTAATTCAAAACATTAGGGTCAAAGTTATTGGTTGCTCTTATTGATGAATAATTCAATGGAGAATTTGATTTGTCCTAATAGTTTTTTACTATTTAAACAACAAACTTCTTACCCATCTCAAAGAACTCTTTTCAAACTTCTTACCCATCTCAAAGAACTCTTTTCAAACTTCTTACCCATCTCAAAGAACTCTTTTCTTTGAGCCAATTAAGTTATTCTTTTAGAGATGATGTAGTTCTCCAGTAACAGTAAATCTTGCGTCAATAAAAGATCTTGATCTTTCAACATGTTTTAGATTCTGTATTTTTTGAGGACATCTGGTTTGGCAATAACTTCAAGCAACTTTATCATTATTTCCTTTACATCAAAATAGGATGTTTGTCAGTTTTAAAATTTTAACAAAACGAATTTAAAATGAGGAGTCAAACCGTGATTTAACTCAAATGAAGTTTTGCTACAACCTATTTGAAATTGCGAAGCTATATATACTGTCTTGAAACAAAGCTGTTAAAACGTGGCCATTTGAAAGTAGGGAAAATCTACTATCCACATTCTTGAGCTGCCAGATAATTTCAGCCTCAGTAAAATCTAGTTTTTTGAGACACGAGTCTAATATTTTTTGTTTTTCTGTAATTGACTTATTAGAGTCGGAAAAAAAAAGTCATCAGCCGAGTACCAAGAGGCCGTATTCCACATTTTGTGTTTTTTCTGTGTATTATCAATAAATATTCAACATTCAATGGGGTATGTGTCCAATAAATCTAGTCAAATCTAGAACAATACAACTTTTGAAAATATTAAAAAATTTTTTCGGACATATTGGCTAAGTCTTTACAAATTAAATTTTAAAACTTGATTTTCTCGGACACAAAAAATGAACATAAGGCCTCTTGGTTCTCGGCTGACGAAATGTTAAAGAACTTTTCTCTTTTCTTAATTCTATATTGTTTTGCTCCTTTTGCGTTGTTTGTCAAGGCATAGAGGCCACTTGAAGAGAGTTTTATTGACCTGAGGCAAACTGCACATGTTGCTTTAGTATTATCTTTAAGATCTTTTTCAGCCGATAAAGTTATCAAACTCAACTTGCCATCTTCAAATTGTTTTTAATTCTTCGCTTTTATCTAATTTCATAATTATATTAACTAAAATAACAATACTAATGAAAAATATAATACTTTAAAAGGAATAAATATTGGTAATAAGATTTAAAATAACTTTAAAAAAATCAATAATTAAAAAAATCAACTAATAAACAAAAAGTTTTTAAATAAACTTCACAATTTCGGCGTAATTACATTGTAAAGTTTACAATATTGTAAAAGTTTTACATTATAAAAAAAGAATTAAGTCCTTCCTAAAGTATATGACACTTCAGACTTTCTAACTAACCTAAAGAATAAAATAAAAAAATTTAAACTAAAAAGACTTGCTATAAAAGCAATATTTAGTAACGATTATTGGCTTTTATATTATGATAATAGTAAAAAAGCCAATAATCCAGGACCATTCTGGATTGGGCTAATATGCAATTGACGTAAATTATAATATTACAGTTAGCACTAAATGTGGTTTTTACGCCTAATAACTCCCCTGCGGTTTCTGGCATAAATACTTTTTTTTTGTCAGAGGCCTCGCACATCAAAAATAATCACTTATAAAACTAGAAAAACTATACAAATTTCATTGGCTTATTTACTGTTTTTTGCTTCCAAAACATTTTATCTTTTGTGATTGAAGTGCCAGTACACATAAGAAATAATTTAGTATTTAATATATATATATATATATTTATAAATTGCGAGATCTACAATATTTACTAATAAAATAATTTAAATAAATGGGATTTTTGATTTAATAAAATTTACAACATGTACTTAGACTTTATTCGAAAGTTTTGAATAGATATATACAATGTTAGATAATATTCTTATAATTCTTATACATAAGAGTGTGTGTGTGTATGTATGTATATAAGTATATAAATATATATATATACACAAATATATATATATATATATATTTGTGTATATATATATATTTATATACTTATATACATACATATCCACACATACATGTATATATATATATATATATATATATATATATATACATATATATATATATATATATATATATATATATATATATATATATATATATATATATATATATATATGTATATGTATATGTATATGTATATGTATATGTATATGTATATGTATATATGTATATATGTGTATATGTGTATATGTGTATATATATATATATATATATATATATTCTTTGGATTGTTTTGTGAATAACTAGGAAATATCTTGAAGGACTATCTTTATATCATTAAGGAAATAAAAAAAATTCTATTAAAAAAGCAATTAATTAAAAAAGGTGAGCGAAACTAGAAAAAATTCTTTATTGTGTGACCATCTTAGCTGTTTACATGCACTGTACTTTCAACAGAGTTCGATTCTATTTCACCAGGATGCATTAATTCTTGCAGTTTTCGGACAATATTTCTAGCCAAGTTAAGAGCTGCATGCGCGTCGTGTTGCTCGGCCATTTCTATACACACGTAAAACTTTTAATATAAAAATTTTTTTAAAGCAAATTCCTCATACAAACTTTTAAAGGGTAGTGAATTTTTTGTTTCTTCATCAGAACATATGTTTGCACAAAAATAAAAAAGTAAATACCGTTAAAAAACTTTATGATATCAGTAAAATCCATTTTATTATCAATTATGATCTCTCTAAACAAAAATTAAATAAAAACTGTTTATTTGAAGCCTCCATTGACATACAGAGTCCTTTTATAAAAACAAATACACCCTAATACGCACAAATAAATTAATAAATCA
Source organism: Hydra vulgaris (assembly GCF_038396675.1). Classification (NCBI taxonomy): domain Eukaryota; kingdom Metazoa; phylum Cnidaria; class Hydrozoa; order Anthoathecata; family Hydridae; genus Hydra; species Hydra vulgaris. Next base: position 13,043,958 of record NC_088929.1, read on the forward strand.
CACTCATACAGCTACAACAAAAAACCGACTAAACTAGGTTATGCATACAATCCTCAAACTTAAGTAAGTGCGAAGCATTGCAAAAACTTTAATAAATGCAAATCTGCATAAGTGCGTCAAAAGAATTTGCAAACACTGGCATAAGTAATCTTCATGAGTGTCAAGCAATAGCCAAAATTTAACTAAGTGTGAATCGACATAAGCACGCCAAAAGAATTTACTAACACTGGCACAAGTATAAACTTGCATAAGTGCAAATTTACATGAGTCTAAACTACACACTCATTTGTATTTTCGCTTTTTATGAATTTGTTATAAAAAAAATTTCTCACTTTTGCAGATTTAAGCTTTTTCAAGCTTTTTACAACTGCTTTGTTCTAATGTCAGTGATTGTAAATTCTTTTGGAGCACTTATGCTCATATTCATTAACAACATAAAAGACCCAATATCTTATTCATAAGAACTATAAACTAAATTTATAAGAACTATAAACCAAATACCTGTAAAGCTCAATTAAAGCAAGCGCAAAAAATAAACTGAAATTTTCTGAAGAAACAGAAGCAGCAGACCAAATCGTCTCCCAAACCAAGAATATGTCTTCATAAAGAAGTTCTAAAAATAGATTCTTTGATTAAAAAATATTGTTGTTGCAACATTGTGCACTTAATCTGCAAGTAGGTGCAGAAAACCGGTGAATGTAAGATAATGTAGGCAGCCATTTATATATTTTTGTGAATTAAAAAAATTAAGAATTATTCACTCTTTTAAATGAATCACATAAATTAGAATTAAAAAATAAATACACCTCCATGCAATCATTCTTCTTATATGTAAGATTTGTTTTATGTATTCAACATGCAGTACAAATGTAAATGTATTTTACTTTTTTTTTATATATAATTTTTTATTTTATATTTATTTATAATTTATTTACTATATAGTTAAAAAACTTTAGTTGTATTTTATATTGTATTATATTATGTTGTATTTTATATTTAGATCAAAAAGTTTCAAAAAATACTCAATGTTAAAATTACAGAGAGATTAAGAAATATAAAGGAGTTACAATAAAAATTGTCTAAAATCTGAAAACACTGTTGAGCATTATCTAACTAGAACCTTTAAATTCAGAAATTTTAACACCAAGTCAAACATGAAAAATCATATTTGATTTTGAGATTAAAATTTTTGAAGTCGAAAAATGTTCAAGAATGTCAATTTTATTGATTTTTTTAATACACGTTCTGTTTTTAAAAAAAAATGAAATTAATCATTTTCATTAAGTTTACTGCTCTGTTCTTTATGAACATTGGGCTTTCTTTTTGTAGAATACACTAACATATTTGATATATTTTAATTATTAAGTTAAACCTTTCCTGAAAAAAATCTCCTAACATATCATGTTTTTCATTTTTTTATTAATAAACAAATGTTTTTCATAAATAAAAAACTATAGTAATTTTTGGATTACTAAAACATTGCATACATTTTAAACTAAAAAAAAATTTTCATTAAAAAATAAGAAATAAATAACTTTTACAATAACAAATCAGAAAAACTTCTATTATGAATAAATACTTTAATAACTTCTGAAATATCAAAAATTTAACAAAGCGTGGAAAATCAAAAAAAAAAAAGCCTTGCCTAGTAGCCCTTGCCAATTTTAAAATTTAAACAATACCAGGTTTAATAAAAAGGCCAAACTTACACTAATAAATATAATACTTATTGCATAAATTTATTTCTCTATTCAAATTAATTTAAAAAAATTACTAGATTTATTTTTAACAGAAATATGTTTAAGGTGTTTACCTCTTTTAAAGTCTAACAAAAGCCATCGATAAGCAAAATAAAATATACTTTCGTCCTCGTGTACATCAAACACTTCATAAAGCTCAGGATCAAGAATCTAAAATTTAAATAAATAACTAATATTCAAAAAAGTAAACAAAAATAAATTAGATAAATTATATATATATATATATATATATATATATATATATATATATATATATATATATATATATATATATATATATATATATATATATATACACATATATTATATAAATCATATTATATAAATTTAATAAAATTGTATTAAATATATATATATATATATATTAAACTTAACATACTTGGACTAAGGAAGCAAGATTGGATAAGTGCAGATCCATTTTCTCACCATGGGGAAAATTGCCTCCAATTCTATCCATTAATTTTACAAAACACCCATAAACTTTTGCTTCTAATAAAGTTAAAAAAACAAAACTGAAAATTGTTCTATTTATTGATCACATAAGAAATACTTATTCTTTTATATATGAACTTAATTTTTTTTCACATAGTCATGATGATCCTGATTCAATAATGCTTTTTCATTATTGAATCATAATCATCATGAACATAATGATCATGATGATGATTTGACGATGTGATGATGATCATAATCATGATCACAATAATCATAATTATTTTAGCATCCTTTTAGTAGCTCTTGCATGAATTGGAGTGGTCAACAAAAACAATTGTCATGAACAAAAAACATTGTCAGTCAATTATTTATATAAAGTAAATTAAAAAAGTGGTACTAATAAAATACTGATAAGCTGCAATTTACGATGATTGATTTCATATTGATTTACTCCCAACAAGGCCTAAATTTGGCAATAAGTTTATATATTGGTACAATACAACACACAAAAGCTGGTTTTCCCAACATAGGCTTAATCATAAAACAATTTTGTCTTTTAACATTTTTAAGATATAGTTAATGTTTCAAATTTAGTTTTTATACATTCTTTTTCATACATTTTTTTTCCATTCTTTGTGAATTCTTATGTCACCAATTCTGTCTAATTTTAGTTTAAAAGTACTTGTAATGGTGAAAATGTATTACAATTAATTTGATAACTACATCATACAGTGTGCCAAAATTAAAAAAAAATTTTTTGTTCAACGTAGGTTTAATGGTAATAGTTGTTTTCCATACTTATCAAGCTTTAAAAAAAAGATATTTTTTAGTCACTAGCTTTTATATTAAATTTTATATGGCCTGTTGAAGTTAATTTTTTTTGCCAGATTTGTAAGTTTTAAAATAAAAATTAATAAAATATATGTGTTGCTACACAGAAACTGTCAACTATTTTTTAATTAAAATTATTTGCGCTATAATTTTTTTATATATTGATAGATTGATACTCTTTGAAACAAAATAACTTCCCTGCAAATTTTTTGCTTGTAAGTAAGAATTTTTATTTAATTTTTAAGATGATGTGTTTTTACAGGTTTTTTTAGTGTAAATTTTTGCCTACTTTATTTAATTAAAAAAACCTTCAAATCCTCCAGTCTGAAAATGCATTAAAATCTTTACTAAGTATATATATTATAATTTAAAGTTAGTTTTAGCTTCAACAAAGTACCACCTTGGCCAAAAATTAACTTTTAGATAGCAGGTTATAACTAAAATTTTGCCCGCAACAAACAAATCACGAGTTTTTTTAATTAGTTAATTTTTAATTAATCACTTGGGTTTTTAATTAAAAATAAAACACATCATCTTTAAACTTTTAGGCATAAATATACTGTCATTTAAATGATTTCTAATGAATGCATTTTAGAATTTATAGGTTAAAATGAAATACATTGATATATATACCTACATGCTAGAAAATAAATTAAAAATCTCTGACCATGGTGTTTTAAAGGATGTTATCAATGGTATGAATCTGGTAAACCCTAACCCTAAGCTGGAAACATTGCTAATTCATATAAGAAAGAGATGGCAGGACTTAAAAGGTAACCATATTTGTTTCGAAAAAAAGCATAAAGAGTGGCTACAGACAGAGATTGATGTTTTTACTGATATTCCTGTGAAACAAATACACGTGGCAGGCCATCAATTGAGAATTTTGATGACTGTTCACTTCGAACAAAGTACAGGCGTACCAACTCTCTACAACATGGGCATTCATCAAATGAACTACTTTTTGCAGCAAAAGTTTCTCTTAAAAAAGAAAATAAACTTGATGAGGTACATGCAGTAAAGAGAATTTTTAACAATAGTAACAAAATATCTCAACAACTCTCTGGCAATGAGGCTCTAGCTTTACTTTTAGATACAAATATGACCAAAGATGGATATCAACTACATCGAAATGCTGCTTTAAGAAAAAACTGTGAACTTTATCCTTCATATCACATAATAAAGGCAGCAAAATTATCTTGCTATCCAAATGAAATAGAGATAGATGATTTTTTTGCTAAAATCTCAATGCAGAGCTTGGTCAACCACAACAGTTGCTGGTGATACAACTATATTTGCTACTTTAAGACACAAGGCAGGATTTGATGGCTCAACAGGACAAAGTGTTTATAAGCAAACAGTGTCTAAAGATGGTATCCGTAATATACAAATAGAAGAGTCATTGTTTTTAACTTGCATAGTACCACTTGACTTGAGCTCATTTGCTGGTGGAAAAAAGACAACTTTGTGGCGAAACCTAAAACCATCATCAACTCTGTATTGTCGCCCTTTGCATTTTCAGTTTGAAAAAGAGTCTAAAGATATTATAATCTCTGAAGAAGCTCAACTAAAAGAAGAAATAAGGAATTTAAATTGTACAAAAATTATATTAAACAATGGAGAAGTACTTCAAGTAAAGCATGTGATTGAAATAACAATGATAGGCCACTAACTCAAGTCAGTGTTGCTCTATCTGTGGATGCTCACCAAAAGAGATGAACAACATTGATGCCAGCATAGTAAGAAATTACCAGGCAAAAGGCTTGCAGTATGGTTTATCTACACTGCATTGCTGGATTCGATGTTTTGAATGTTTTCTGCATATTGATTACAAGTTGTCTATCAAAAAGTGGCAAGCAAGAACAGCAGAAGACAAAGCACAAGTTGCTGAAACAAAGTCTCACATCCAACAAGCTTTTCTTCAACAGATGGGCCTTGTTGTTGATCAACCAAAGTCTGGAGGATCTGGTACATCTAATGATGGCAACACTTCTCGACGAGCATTTACTGATGCCATATCTTTTGCAAATATAACAGGTGTTAATAAGGAACTAATTTTAAAATTGCACATTACTTTGTCAAGCATATCAAGTGGCTATGAAATAAATATTGAAAAGTTTACCATGATGTGTACAGAAACTGCAAAGTTGTTTGTGAAACTGTACCCATGGTACTACATGCCACAAAGCCTCCACAAACTGCTGATCCACGGCCCAGCCATCGTTAATAGAATCTCACTGCCAATTGGAATGATGAGTGAAGAAGCGCAGGAGGCAACAAACAAATTTTTCAAACGGTTTTGTGAACGTCATGCTCGAAAAGCTTTAAGATGTATAGCAAATGAGGACATTTTGAAAAGATTTCTATGCTCATCTGATCCTGTCATAGCATCTTTGAGGCAAACCTGCACTTCAAAAAAAAAAGACTTTCCTGTTGAGGCTTTGGAGTTATTATTATCAGGAGAAAACATTGTAAATACTTCATTTAAATATATGCAGACATAGATGGTTGCCTTAAAGTTGTAAATTGTGTATGAATGAGTTGATAAGACATGAAAGTATTTTTTTCATAAGATTGTATACCTATTAAAAACAGTAAAATGTAATTTTTTAATGTTTATTGTGTGGATTGTGTTTGAATTGAGTTGATAAGATGTGAAAAAATGCATTTTTTTAATTTTTTATTGCTGTATTTATAATTATTAAGAAAAAAAAAAATTAATAAAATCATTTTTTTAGTCACAAATATGTTTAGAAGCTCTAAGTATGTTATTTATACCAAATTTAATAATATTTAATAAAAAAATAATTTTGGCACAAAAATGGGCATTCTGACCCTCTGTGCATCGTAATGAAATGTATAGTTCAAAGTTTGTCGTACAACTAGCACAGAGTAACGCCTACCCCTATCTAAATTTCCTATCAATTTTATGTTATTAATGTTTAACATTTTGTAATCAACTGGAACAGTAATTGTATGCTTTTTTTCTTTTTAACTGTTTTTTGGATTCAATTATTAATAAGTTCCACTTGGTAGTCAGTAAAATGCAAACTGCAAACAGCGAACCGGTAAAATGCGAACTTTTTTGCGAACTATTATATTTTTAATGACCACAGCAGTTATGATATTTAAAAAACATTTGCTTTTCAATTTTTTAATTTAATTTAAATATAATGGTATTTGATATATTTTATTTAAATAAGACTGTAATTCTTTTAAATTAATTATAATTTATGTTTCTGCCTGAAGTCCATAAAATATATAGGAAAATAAACAATTTAACGGCAAATGGAAAATGAAAAATACTACATCATTAACAACCAACAGATCTTTATTTCACAAAAAAGTTTGCATTTTACCGGTTTGCAGTTTACAGTTTGAAGTTTGCATTTTACCTATTACTGTTCCACTTCTACTAATTTGATAACCTGCAAAATATTAAGAATTCAGATCAGGTTATCCTGCTACTGGTAACATGTAACACAGTACAATCTGCTTCATGTCCTACTGCCTTGTAGGATACGCCTTTTTAGGCAAAGGCTAGGAGATACCAACTCCGATTTAAAACACCACATGCCTTAGGGCTCTTGGTTGAGTAAAGGCTAGAGATGGTGTCTCGATAAAAACACTCATTTGGGCAGATGTTAAATGCACCCGGCTACTGTCTTGTAGAAGGCCTCCTAGGCAAAAACTTAAGGGGTAAACAGATTCTATCTGTTGACCAGCCTTGCACCCCTTCTTCATCTATTAGGCTGGAGCAGATGTATTTTTAATACATTGTTTCCAGTTTAGGATGTTGAATGCTGGATCTTCTTGACTCAATGCATGGGTTTTGCTTGTGCCTCTGTTTTTATGACTAGGCAACTCATTCTATTATCTCCTAATGAGGGTACAGCTCTAAAAGTCAGTTTTATGGTTCTAAGGCCGGCTGGTAGTCAGGTTTCCCTAACTCTGTGGTATCTCTCAGAGAGGCTGATTCCATCAACAGCTGAAAAATATCAAAGTATTAACAGTGCCATGTTGCGCATGGATGGTGTACCTGTTTGTACTTTTGGTGTGCATTGTGGAAGCCACATTTGGAGCCCTTTGTTACGGCTTATTAGTAGTAATGAGGCAATTGCTTGGGCTATGAAACGGTGTTCTGAGTACTATCTATGCCTTGAGTCAAGTTCTTCAATCTAATTTAAAAATGAATAAAGTACCAAAAACTATAAAACACAAAAAACCATCATCATCACCAAGTTCTCTAAACCTACCATTCACTAATATTCGTGGTCTTCGAAGTAACTTTTCTTCTGTTGAGTCTTATCTCTTGCAAAGTTCACCAGACCTACTTGCTCTTTGTGAGACTAATTTGAGTTCGTCTCATCTTGTGATCTTAGTGTTGATGGTTATCTTCCTTTATTTCGTAAAGACTCCAATAGTCACATGCTTGGCCTGGGCATTTACATTCGTAAGAATTCACCTGTTTGTCGCGAAACTAGGTTTGAATCCACAGACTATTCTTTCATGTGCTTTCGTTTAGCACCACTTCACTCTATTGCCTTTCTCTTTGTTCTATATCGCTCTCCTTCATCTCAAGACTGCACTCTTTTTGACGTTATTTCTGATCATATTGACCAAGCCCTCTCTCTTTATCCATCAGCTAATTTAGTTGTTGTCGGTGACTTAAATGCTCACCACTCTGAATGGCTTGGCTCTAGTGTCAGTGACTCTGCATGCATTAAAGCCCACAACTTTTGCCTTTCTCAATCCCTAACTCAAATAGTCAACTTTCCAACTCGCTTTCCTGACAACCCGAATCATTTACCTTCTCTACTCGACTTATGTCTTGTTTCTGATCCTAGTCAGTGCTCAGTTTCTCCACATTCACCCTTAGGTTCTTCTGATCACAGTTTGATCTCTCTAAAACTAATATCTCATTCTTCTTCATCACCTGATACCCCCTATTATCGAACCTCTTACAACTACAGTAAAACTGACTGGGATTCTTTCCGTGATTTTCTTTGTGATGGCCCTTGGGTAGAAATCTTTTGTCTTCCTGTCAACAAATGTGCTTCTTACATAACTTCGTGGATTCAGGCTGGCATGGAATCTTTTATTCCTTCTTGACGATTCCAGGTCAAGCCTCACTCTCCTCCATGGTTTTCCTCACACTGTGCTGCTGTGATTGCCAGTCGAAACCGTTACTTCCATATTATCGGCAAAACAATTCTCCAGAAAACAGACGTCTGTTTATTACTGCTAGAAACCATTGTAAAAAGGTTTTGTCTAACGCCAAAGCCCGCTATTCTCAGGTCATAAAACCTCGTATTTCATTACAAAAATTAGGCTCTTGTGACTGGAGAATCTTTAAATAGTATCAATAATAAGGGCAAATCTGTAATTTTACCTCTCTTGTATGGTTCAGACTTTGTCACCTCACCTAAAGATAAAGCTGAATTGTTTGCTTAAAACTTTTCATCAATATCATCTCTTGATTTCACTAGTTGCGTTCTACCTGATATTGCCAACAAACAGGTTGATCCATTGCTTGACATTCATATCACTCCAGCATCTGTATCTAAAGCGATGATTTAGATACAGATAAGTGGATGACCTCATAAACGTTTTTAAATGATTAGTTGTTTTAGTAAATGTGCTTTTATTTTAAACTACTTTTTTATAATTACTACAATTATAATGTCAAACTACTTTTTTATAACTACTAAAAAAGCTAGTACACAAGAGTGAGCTCTAAACGTTAAAAATTAGATATAGAGATTAAGTTGAAAATAAACGAAAAAGAGAAAAAAGATGGCATTTTTTGTCCTTTTGTAAATTTTTTATCCTATAGTGTTATACTATGCACAAACAAACACTAACTCAACTAAGGAAACATTTCCATACACACTAAACCAATAACATCAACAAAAACAAAATAATCAATAAAACATAAACTCTGTAATGCACTAATAGTTTAAAAAAATAGCTGTGAATATACCGTCATCCAAAATAACAAGAAGAGGAGCACATAGGTCACACATCCCTTGAATGTAGCCAATATTAAGTCGTTCCCAAACATAGCTAAATTAAAAAAACATATTCAAAAATTGAAAAACCCTTTTCTTTTTGAATAATTTTTAAGGTGCTCCTACTAGAAAATTTAACTATCATGGAAGAGCTTTTGAAGAGATCCTCACATACTAAGATAGGTTGGTTTCGTAACTTTAATAAACCTTAGGAAATAAGTTTAATGTTATTCATCATGATGTTATTAAAACTTTACTATTTTTAACTGCATTTTGTTAGTTGTAGAGGTAAGTTTCAGTTCTTTAATTATTATTGTTTTTTAAACCTGGACTGATAAATTCGCTTTTGTAGTTAAAATTTAACATCAATACAAAAAGATATTTTTGAAATAATTTAAAATCAAGTTAAAAACATTATTTTAGTTTACCGCATTTAATCTTTAACAAAAATATATAATTATCAAATGAAAATAGTTATTTAGGTTTATACTAGTTATTTTGATTCCATCTGAAATAAATCTGCGGTAGTGTTAAAGCGCTTGCTTCATAAGTGAGAGGTTCCAAGTTCGATTCCCACTAGGTCCCTGGTAGTACTGCGCTTAACTTGTTTCTCCGTGCAGCATCCTTGTTTGCCAAGGTTCGTGTTTCGGAGTTTTAGAATTGAGAGAGGGTTATAACCACTATTAAGTAGCCTCCTCATCTGTAGTGGCCGTCTCGGCCTTGAAGAGGTGAATAACAAAAAAAAAAAAAACAAAAAAAAAAAAGGTTATTTTTAAAAGATATTTATTAAAATATAAATAAAAAAACACGTTGCTTTAATAAATTCTAAAAATGTAAAACGTTTTTTATTTTATTTCTTTAGTTTTTAAAAAAAAAATACAAATAAACTTGTTTTGGCAATTATAGATAAAAAAATATTCTTTAATGTATCTTTCAAATAAAAGTAAAACAACAGTGTCCTTTGTTAACAAAATATTTGTTTTGTTGAAAGTCTCAAGTTGTGCCATAAACTAAAATTGCTTAAAAACACTTGTTTTTAAGCAATTTTAGTTTCTGGCACAAGTTAATATTAGGTGAGTGCACACAATTTTTATTCAAAACAGATTTTTCACAAGAGAAAAAACGCAGATTTGTGAAGTTAATATTAACTTCATAACCAGAAAGATTTTTTGTAAATATGTCAATAAAAATTTGTTTCAGAAAGCTATTTCCTAATAAAATAAATACAATTTGTCTCTTGAGGATCCCTTAAATGAGAAAGTTTTGTGCCATTTTTGGAAATGTCAGTTTTATGGCCATAGGTGTCATCAAACCTTAGACTTTAAATTATTATTGGCCACATCAAACTTCAGAATATTTAATTCAGATTTTATAAGTCAGCACTCTAACCACTTTATACCATAAAACTTTAAACATGAAATGATAATCCATATACACAAAGTAAAAATGGTTAAGTGTACTAACTAATTAATTATAATAATATTAATTAAAGTCACAAACCATGTCTTGATTAAAGATAAAAAAACAAAAATAAAATTACCACATTATTATGTTCCGTAGCTTTTCTAGATTTGCTTCACTAGAGAAAAAAGGGTTGGTACGATCACATCTAAGAACATCTTTATCAATGCGATGAATGTTAAGAGCAAAGTCTTTTAAGTAATCATCCTAATAAAAACAAATATAAATTATAAGTAGTAACAAAAATAAATCTTATATAAATTTAAAAAAAAAATACTTTTAAGCATAAAATTTTAACATTTATATATTTAAAAATAGCTAATAAATGTTTTGTATAAAATTAATATTATAAATTAATGAATAATTATTTTTTTTGTAAAGATTTTTTTTATAAAATGTTACAAATTTTGAATGTATAATTTTGTACGTATAATTTTACTTAAATTAAACTTATTTTTGTACCGAATAGTTACTTCCAATTGAGGTAACGGAGTGCTTTTTTTCTATAGGGATATCTTCACCATTCTCATTAACAACATCATTTCTATTAGACTGTGATTGGTCATCAATCATTTCAGATGAATCATTGTTTAAATCAGTCTCTTCAACTAGCTTCAAGCAAGAATAACACTTTATACTGTCATCAATCTTGTCAAGTATGTCATGAAAACTGCTTCCATCAACATCCAATTCTTTACCACAAACACAGCATGCTTGTGCAATATTAAAACTTTGAGTTTTAGGAACAAACTTTTGATGTAAACCTTCAAATTGATTTTGAGAATCTTTAAAATTCCTCCCTTTTTTCTTTATAATATTTTTCCATGCCAAAACACCTTTCTTAGAAGCTTTTTGAACCATTTCTCTTAAACTATGCTTTGTTTCAAGTATACTAGCGATTACAGAAAATTCATTGTTGTTATCGCTGTTAGGCTCTTCTGGCATTTTAATGTCATTTGAAATAGAATCAAGATTATCGGTACAATTATCAGATGACAAAGTATCATTTAAACTAGACTTTGCATCACTTTGAATTTCATGATGGAAAAATGTTTCTCCATTAGCAAAACCATTAAGAGCTAAAAGTTCTCTTTCATTTTCCTGCAAATGCCTTTCAACAACTTTGCATTCATTTAATATAGTTGCATAATTCTCCTTAACAATTTTATCATAAACATCAATTAGATTGTCTTGTAATGCAAAAGTATAATGTCCCAGTATATACGGCCATACCTAAAAAAAAAAGAAGTTTACTTTAGTATATACAGCCATACCTAAAAAATTGAAGTTTATTTTGAGTAATAATATCAGTTTCAAAATTTACTTTAAATCTTTTTTTATCATGTAACAAAAGTGATTATAGCTGTATTAGCATAAAAAGATAATTAAAAAAAAAAGGAATATGAAAAAAAAGGAACATACAAATGTTGGTTCATTTGATTCAAAAATTCATATTCAAAATTTATAGGAGTTTTTTAAAGTTAAAAAAAGAAAGTTAGAAGCACAATATACACAGTTTTATGAAGATAAAATTTGAAAAAAGTACATAAATAAATACATTAAAGAATTATTATTCTATATTTTACATGTGTAACCTGCTCTAGCAAAAAAAAAAAGCTCTTTTAACAAAAAACCAAAATAAAAATAATAAGAACTTTATAAAGAAATGATAACAATGTTATAAATGTCAAAACATTTATCAAACAATATCTTTACTTTCAAGTTTAGTCCCAGTATTTTCAATGAACTTGATAGAATATCTGTTAAAAAGGAATTTATTCAAAACTTAAATTTCGAACAAGGTGGAAAAATTTTTAAAACTCTAATTATCTGAAAGTACAAAACTGAGAAAAAGAGCAGAAAAATTTTATTACTCATTCACTGTAAAAAGTCCTTAGTAACACAAGCTTAATGCAATCTTTTCTGTTCAAAAATTGACATAGACATCAAGTTTGTTTATTCTAATAACGTATTACACTTGTCTTATTTAAATAGTGTTTGAAATATACTTTTGAAACCAAACTAAAGATTTAGTTTCAAAATTTTTCATCAAAGACATGAATTTTACCAAATAAATTTTTAACAGACACAATTTTTATAAAATGTACTATACTTTTTATCAATTTTTATCAAAATCCAAACAAGGAAAAAAAGAATATTTTTGACTAGATTAGTGTTGATGATAATTTATACTGTTTTAACTTTTGCAACAAAAGCCCCTTTTTGTTAGAAAAGGTGGCATATATTGAGCAAATAGTCATAATTATAGCCAAATTTAATTTTTTTTGCCACAACTTTAATTTTTGGGTAATAAAAGTATAAACACAACAAATAAATAAAGCAAATCAAAACAAATATAAACTGTAAATAAACACAAATGATATGTAAGTAAGAATGCCTTAATTAGTTTATATGATTTAGAAATATCTGGAAAAAAAGAAGTTCGTTCTCAAGTTTGTTCCGCCTTAATATACAATCTAACTCTAAGTCATTTAGCATAAGTTTAACAACAACACAATAAAAAGTGAGAACATTTTTTTTTTTAAATTAATGCTTTTATATATTTTTTAAATGCCAATAACACAATCTCATTTTTGTATTATATTGTATATTTTATACTTTAATTATATATATTAAGAATAACAAAGCTTTAATAATAAACAAATACAATAGTTTGAATTTTGCTAGTATTTTTACTATTATATATTTTACAATCTTTTATTATATTGACTGTAGAAATAATCAATACAAATAACTTTGACATAAATTATTAATTAGTTACATGTAAAATTTTAAAATCTTATGTAACTAAGGAACCAAATAACAAATAAGATTTTTTTAAAAATAACTTTTTTTTAAACATTTCAATTAAAAGAAATGAAAAATACTTTTTCTCAAAAAAAAAATTTAGGTACATATTGCTATGTAAAAGTTTCAGAAATATTTTTCAAATAAAATCCAGGCAAATGACTAAAATAGTCATTTGCCTGGATGGTTTGGATAGGATAAATAATGATAATGATTTAACACATACTTTCTAACTAGATATGAAAAACCTCTGCTATAGGGAAAAAGAATCAAAACAATTGATGTGGATACAAACGATGAGTATGAAAACAAACTTTAAATAAAAGATGTTGAACTTTAATACTAGCTTATTAACAGGAAAGTTGGGAACTAGTTGGGCAACATCTTTATAACCAGACATTTATAACGACCTTTTTAACTATACCGAGCTGGTACATACTTATATAATGAGAAATACTGTCAAGCGTATAGGTATTATAAATGGTATTGATTTAAAAACCAATTTTATTAAACTGTTGAAAAAATATTAATGATAATCAAAAAAAAAAAACTCTGAAAAAATCTAAAAAAACCTCCCTAAGAATAGGGAGTCCATTATAGTTAATGAAGGTTTAAGGAATTTTTTTAAATACTCTTCTTGTAGCTGAAATAAATAAATTGAAGATTATTGAAACTGTTGTTTATGAAAACTTTTGTTGCACCTTAAATATCTTGAGTATAATATCTTGAATACCTAAACTTTGAACTTGTAAAAGAATTTAAGCTGTGCCACCACCTGTTACCAAACCTACAACTGTGACTATAAATGATTATGTCAGACAATAAATTTTCTTTCGATAACAATATAAAAATTTTTATGACCAAAACAAACAACAAGGATCCATCATTGTCAAGCACAAATGAACTTTAGTTCCAAGTTTTTGGTCAATAATAAAGTTCAAACGGTTTAAAATTAACATCTGGCCATTGTAGCTAAGTATATAACAATTAACTTTTTGTAAAACAAAAATAATCTTAATATACCCCATCAGATTTAATATAAAATTTTATATCTTGTACATGTTACTTATGATTTAATAAAAATATCTTTTACTTGATTGTCATAAGATATACACATCAATAAGATAACAGCTTGAATATTAAAAATTAAAACAGCACATATTATTATTGTGCTATAAATATAGTGGATGGTACAACACTTCATAACAAGACCTGCAGATATTTTCAAACCAAAATATTCAGGCATAAGACATATTTGATTGGACAAAATGATAGTTAAGATAGTTGATTGCTTTTACTGGACAAATATCAAACAATATTTGATAATTGGATTTCAAGCCCTGTTAAGCTAGTTTATTTTTAACAAACCTCTCTCAGCCCTATAACTTCAAAACCTTGAAGAACATGTTTGTTGCACAAAAAAATATAAACTTTGAAGAACAGGGTTGCTACTCAGAAAAACACAAACCTCGAAGAACATATTTGCTGCACAGAAAAACACAAAATTTAAAGAACATGTTAGCGGTACAGAAAATACAAACCTTAAAGAACATGGTTGTTGCAAAAAAAATACAAACCTTGAAGAGCAGGAATTTGCTGCCCAGGGAAAAAACACAAACCTTGAAGGAGTTTCTGAACAGAAAAAAAACACAAACCTTGAAGAATAGGGTCGCTGCACAAAAAAAACAATTTGAACAGAGTTTTACCAGGAATTTGGTGGGTAACAGATTGGTCATTCTTGTTTACTTTGTATTGTGAGAACAATTTAATTTTAGATGTTTCACCTTCCAATTTCATTGTTGAGTGCTATATTTCTCCATTTCACAAAGACTTCAATAGTTACAAGTTTAGCTTAGGAATATACTTACATATTAATTAATCTGCTATAAATTAGATTTAAATACTCTGACTATTCTTTAATGTGATTTAATTTGGCACAAAAAAATAATAACATGACAGCGGATTCAATTAACCACCTTTCTCTTTATTCCTTATTTTTCTCCTTCTGTTTTTGTCCATTTTCTTTTATCTATATTGTTCATGAATATTATCTATTGCTTTTATTTTTTGTTTATTATGATTATTATATTGCTTGTGATGATTTAAATGCTCCTCACATGACTCAGCTTTAGTGCCAGAAATTTTGCTGGCACTCAAGATAAAAATTATTGCAAGGTTGAGTGCCAGTAATCTTGCTGACACTCAAGCTAAAAACTATTGGGAAACATTATCTATAGTCATCAAAATATTCTTTACCATCTTCAAAATGCTAAGCTTATTGTTATCACATTTTTCTGATGTAAAAAAAAACAAGTAAACAAGTAATAAGCACCTCTTTTCTAATATCACTTTGAATGCCACCCAAATAAACCAACCGTCTTAATTCTGTTTTACAGAACATCTATAAATAAATAAAAAGTTAATTAAAACATTTTTGCAAAAAAATAAAAAATAAAAAAAAAATAATAATAATAATAATACAAAAGAAAAAAATTCAAAAAACACAAACAAAACAAAGAATATTTGAATACTATTCAATGTTTAAAAATTTGTGATTAAGGTCCAGCAGTATTTGTTTTAATGTACAACAATACTTAATAAACCTTTTAAAACATTCAAATTGCCACAAATTTGTAGAAAATTTTAGTTAAATTTGGTTAAAGTTTGCTTGTTTTCCAAAGTAAAAATAAAAAATCTTTACCAATCCCCTTTTTTTCATACTCTCCCATATTTCTTTAGTAAGACCTTGTTTACTTTCTGTAAAATCACCAGACCATGGTAATACTAAAGATGCCAAATGCGTACGAACAGTTTTTAAATGTCTGTAACTTGCAAGCCCTAAACAAAAGTACTTATAATAAAACATCATTAACCAAATTTTGACTTTATTTTTGATTATTTGATTATTGACATTATTTTTGATTGTTTTTTTTTAATGAAATACTCAATTAAGCAATTTAGAAATTAATTCATTAAAAATATTCTAAATACTTGAGAATACTGTAACAGTTTTTTTAAAATCATCTCTATACTTTTCCTGGTACACACAACTAAAGTGTAATAAACCAAACATAAATACAATGCTAATACATAAGAATTAGTTGTAAAGTAGTTTTATAATGCAAAAATAATACAATAACATTTATAATGGGATAACTTTTTATAAATTAAAATTTTTTTTTGAGAAAAAACTTAAAAATTGTTAAAACAATTTTAAGTTAAACATATTTATTTTGCATATTTATGTATTTTTTATACTTATATATATACTATGCTGTTATAAATACTATGCTGCTTTAAAGGTTTGTTTTAAAAAATAATTAAAGATAAAAATAACTTAAATGGTGCATGGTGTGGGATGAGTGTACCATGAAAATCAAATATTACAAAAACTGATAAATTAAAAAGCTCTACAGCTGCTTTTATACTTATTTGTACCACAGGTCTTTTGATTGAATATATATATTTGTACCACAGGTCTTTTGATTGAATATATATATTTGTACCACAGGTCTTTTGATTGAATATATATATTTGTACCACAGGTCTTTTGATTGAATATATATATTTGTACCACAGGTCTTTTGATTGAATATATATATTTGTACCACAGGTCTTCCGATTGAATATATATATTTGTACCACAGGTCTTTTGATTGAATATATATATTTGTACCACAGGTCTTCCGATTGAATATATATATTTGTACCGCAGGTCTTTTGATTGAATATATATATATATATATATATATATATATATATATATATATATATATATATATATATATATATATATATATATATATATATATATATATATATATATATAGGGTAATTGTATGCGCTTATCACAATGTCCTTATAAGCAATCTTTATCGCTGTAATTTGCTGACAACTACACTTGCAATAAGTCTATAATTTGTTGTACAGCATTGTTTCATGGATAAATGAAGGAGTATCTAGTACCTTTAAAACTTTATTATTAATTTAACTAATTTTCTTTTAGTTATTAGGTTATTTAGTTATTAGTTATTTTCACATTATGCATTCTTTACTGTTTATTTGAGCCAGTTTAGATTTGAACAAAAACTTTTTATACAAAATACTTTTTATAAAATCAAGTAAACCATCTTATCATTTTTTCCCTCCAGAATTCTTAAATAAGAGTGACTGTATACTAACATATCAAGCCTAACAACTAGCCAAATTTCAACTTTCATCAGAGCTAACTAGTAACTAAAGCCAAGTAGTCTAATGGGCCATTGATTTAGTATGAGGCATGGGTTAGGGGACGGAGAATTCCCTATAAAGGTCGGCTTACTAAAATTGTAATACCTGGTTTGATCAGTCAAGATCACTACCAAGTAGAAAAAATAGCTTAAATGCAAGAAACTCTTTAAATAAGTTTATTTAGAGGAAACAGAGTTACAGCTACAATAGTGTGCAAAGGTATTTTAATAATTTATTCAATTTTAATAAATTTTATGTTAATAATGAGTAATAGTAAATTATTCTATATGTAACTTTATTTTATGCTTGATTAGTTATGTACACACTAAACAAAAGTAGTATATGTAATAAATATTGTTAATATTTCGATGGGAAAGCTTTTAATAAGCTGAAAGGTACTCTAATCACTCCAGATTACAGTAGATCATATCTGTCCAATTTTCTTGCTGTTGACAGAACCTAAGCCTCGTTTGGATGTGATTTTTGGTCATCATTGGTTTTTTTAAGGTTTTCACAGATGGCAAATCAAAATTTTTATTTAATACATAACTTATATTTGACCTAGAAAGATTGTGCAGCTCAGGAATACTTTGTCGCAACCCATTGTGATAACATAAATGAGTTTGCTATTATTGATCTTCCCATTCTCCTTTGTTCCTGCTTAATGTTACCAGTGGAGTTGCTTTTTTTGTAGGGATACAGCTGATTGAGATACTTCCAACTGAGTAGCAAAAGTTTTACTAGAAAACTATATAGAAAGCTATATAAATATAAAATATATAAAATCTTCTTAAGCTCAACGATTGACCTACATTTACCAGGCGATGGTTGTTTGCTTTTCCCTTTTTTTTAGTTTTAATAAAATCTAAAAAGTCATAAAACATTATTACATTATTTTACACTATTTTATGTATCACTAATGACAATTAATAAAAGAGAAATAACAAATAATATTTGAAGTTTAGTTTGACTTTTTCTTTTAGATAACCGTTTTTCATTAAAACTGATAAAGTTTTGCACACTACCGTATATACTTTAAAAAACAGTGATGTTACAGCATTTGCTCAGTTAATTTTATCTGAGCTTAAAAAACAAAACCTTGTAAACTCTGTAAACAACATAAAAGACAGGCATATGATGGTGCTTCTGTCATATTTATAATTAAAAGTGGTTTTTTAAATTTGAAAATGAAAAGACTTTCACTTAATGCCATCTATGTTCATTGCTGTGCTCATGCTTTAAATTCATTGACCATCAATGCCAGTAAACAGCAATGGCCAGTTTTTTTTTGGCACAGCTGAAAATTTGTTAACATACTTTATGTCTAGTTTACCGCAACTTCATGTTCTCTATGAGCATCAGTTTGCATAAATTAACAGCAGACCTTTTAAAACAACTTTCTGATATAAGATGGGCAAGAAGGAAGTCTGCAGTTTTTGAATCTTGCTCTACTCTTCCAGCCACTCTAATAAATGTAAATCTTCACACTAAATATGACACTTGGAAGCGTCAGAACAGTAGCTTTTGGACTATCCATTTTGATAAAAATTATTTTTTTGTTGTTGCTATATTTGCAAAAGCTGTTAAACAATGTTTTTGCAAAAACTGTTAACCTTTTTGTGATATCAAACTAATTGCAATGCAAAGATGGAAATTTTGTTTGTAAAACAGTTGATTGTTACAAAAAAATATTTATTGATATGAAAAATTATGCAGTGTTGAAGGTCTAGATGTGTAAAATCTTTTATGAAAAAAAGTTTTTTTTTTTTTTTTTAATATTTTGCCATTAAATAATATTTACAATTACAAGAATAAAAGATTTACATGACTGGGGCAAAAAAAAGACTACAGTTGTCTTATCACTAAGTTGCAAAAAAAAAAAAAAAAAAAAAGCATGGCAGTAGAACTTTGGAGAAACAAAAAGATTGATACATGTTTTGAATACAATTTGAAAGATGTGCATGCATCTCTCTCATTTATTTCCTTTCTGAGTTGACTCACCTACAAACAAAAGATGTGTTGAAATTCAAGATTGTGAAACAAATGGCACTAGGTCTCCCTAATTTTTCTATACTTTATAAAACTACTTGACTCTTTCTGTTGCAACTGCTACAACTGAAAAAAATAGACTAAAGATTATCAAAAATAATTAGCAATCAACAAATAAGAACCAGCAATAATAAGCATCAATCCGTCACTATAATACTGTACTATAATACGTCACTATAATACTGTCACTATACTATAATATATCAGTATAAGTCAAAAATAAGTCAAAATAAGTCAAAATAAGTCAGTATAATCACAATAAAAAACTTGTAAGAACTAATTACTTTAACAATAATATTATTTATTTTTCCAGATTTACAATAACTATGTATAACAAATTCACTTACATCCGTTAAAAGCTCTTGCTAATATTTGATGCTTCATTTTCTCACATGCCAAACTCAAAACAACTCTAAAAAAAAAATTCTAAATCATGATGTTAAATATACAAACATGAAGTATTATCATGAATGCTAAATGACATAATTTAAATATCTAAATATCATGACTGCAAATAAGAACTAAGTTGTTCTAACAACTTGCAACAAAGCTGCAAGTAACCACCTACAGTTTTAAAAGTGACTAAAAGAATAACTGAAAAATAGAGAGATGCTAATTATAAAGCAGGATAACATTAAATAAAGAATAGTCTTAGTTATAGAAAAAATATTGTAACAGATTTAAAATAGAAAGCAAACAAAGAACTTAGACAGTTTAGGTATGTCAGTAGTACTTTATTAGTATCGGACGTAGAATTTTTTAAATATATATTAAATTTAAAAAACAGTTATTAAATTTCCCTTAATATTCTTTTAAAAGTTTTAAAAGTTGTGACTGTAAAATTTAGAACTCCTTTGGTTTAGTGAAGATAAAAAATTTGGATAATTAAAATTTTTCGAAAACTAAGATTATTAAATGAAATTTAAAACCTGTTGATTAATGTTTTTGTTCCAAAGCTCTAATCAATGCACTTTTTTGTAAAACATTCTTACTTAACATAAAAATGAACATATTTAAATTTTGAGTTTTGTGTCATATCAGAAACATCAAAAAATCTTGTGTCTGCCCTGCTTTATACAATTAAATTATATATTTATACTTATTATATACTTATTATATCTTACTCATAAATTTATTATACAATGTATATAATTCAAGATATAATTATATATAAGATATAATAAATGACATTTAATTGCCTCTGGTACTTGTCATTGTCGTCATTTGTCATTGATGGCTCTAAACAGACAGTGAAAAATTTATCCTAATAATATATTTGTTAATGATTCGGATTTTTTTTTTCTTTCTCTAATCCCTGCAAATGTAATCTAATCAATCTTCTTACCATGATTACCAAGAGTTTCTTTAAAAACAGTTTTTGTCAAGACAGGAGTATAAACTTGAGTTATCAAGACAGGAGTATAAACTTGAGTTATCAGCAAATTGAGCCACTTTAAATGTAAGGTTGTCGTGATCAAGAAAAAAAACAGGACCAAGGATAGAACCTTGAGGTACACCAGAAGTTACTGAAATGAAGAAGAGTGTTGGCTTTCAAGGATTACTTTAATAAAGTGTTTAGAAAGAAATGATTTAATGACTTCAAAAACTTTACCAGATACACCACATGAAGTAAGTTTGTGGAGAAGACCAGCATGCTAAATCTGGTGGAAAGTTTTAGATATGTTAAGATATGTCAATAGCCCTAGCTTCCCAGCCTTCATCTAATGCACGATAAAATCTTTCAGTCACAGCAGTTAGCAAGTAACCGTAGAGCAAAAGGAATCAAAACTGTATTTATTGTCTGACAGTAAGTTGTTTGACTAGATAGGATGTGACAAATTTGTAGATCAAAGACTCAAAGATCTTGCTAAGAAAAGAAAGAAACTGATTGAACAATAATTGGAGGGGTCATAATGTTCTCTAGAGTTTTTAAAAATTGGAACAACAGATACCATTTTTGAGCAGGCAGGAAAACAAGACTCAGTCAAGCCCTTATTAACTAGTTTAGATAGAATTGAAGAAAGTTCTGGAGAACAATTTTGTAAGACTACGACAGGAATGTTAAGCCACAAGCCGTAGAAGAGTTTAATTGAGATATGACTTTATCAAACTTGACTTATTTGTAGATAGAGCACGGCCTCCAAAGCAATGAGCTATGCAGTTGTTTCAATCCTGTTAATTAACCCTAAGTTGTAACATAGGGCTCCTTGAGTGACCTCGACAATGTGTACCAAAAGCATTAACAAGGATACCACCCATGCGCAACATGGCACTGTTAATACTCTGATATTTTGCAGCTGTTGATGGTATCAGCCTCATTATCCTAGGCAGGAAACAATGTAACACATGTTTTCATATACGCCAACCTATAAGATGAAGAAGGGGTTCGAGGCTGGTTAGCAGAACTATTCTGTTTACTCCTAAAGTCTTTGACAAATAGGCCTTTTACAATACAATAGCTGGATGCAGTTAACATCTGCCTAAGATGATTATTTTTATTGGAACACTATCTTGAGCCTTTACTCAACCAAGAGCCCCAAGGCAGGGGATTCATCTCTATGCATCATCTCTAGCCTTTACTCAACCAAGCCAAAAGGCAGAGGAACAAGTCGGAGTTTGTTTTTCCTAGCCTTTGTCAACAAAAGGTACACCTTATAAGGCAGCAGGGCAAGGGGCAGGTAGTACTATGATACCAGTAGCAGGATAATTGTAATGATCCTAAACTTCTTGTAGGCAGTAATTTAAAACATCAATAGGAATACTTTGGAAATGCATTAGGAAAAACATTACATCCAATAGAATACTAGAGATTAAGGTGAGCATAGGCTTTATAGTTAAAGTTGCTAGTTGGTTACTGAGCTCATACTGCATCAGAGGTTTAAACAGAACACAAGCATACATAATAAAAGTAACTTATGGGTGAGTGAACATCGCCACAGAGGTTCAGACAGAACACAAACATAATATAGTAACTTATGGGTGAACCAACACTACATCAATTGGTTCAAACAGATTATAAACATACATAAAGTATCTTACAGGTGAATGAACACCGCACCAGAGGCTCAAATAAAACACAAACATACAAATAGCAACTTAGGGGTGAGTGACACCCCACTAGAGGTTTAGAAAGAACACAAAAATGTATATATAGTAAAATACAGGTGAGCTAACACAGTAACTAAGACACCTCAAACAATATAAAAGACAATCGCGCACCAAAAGTCTCTTTCTGGATATTTACGAATATGCGATGACAATCTAAAATGGTTAAACAATATTTCATTCTTTAGAGCCACAAACAAATATTTAAATATAATTAGAAATAATAATTTAACAAAATATAGTTATAACTAGTTTACCTCATCCACATACCTATCTAAAGTCAAGTTTCTAAAGTAAAGTTTTATGTAGTGTAAGCATCCAAGTTAGACCTCATAAAGTGTTTGAGCCAATTTTCTACGACTTGACAATATTTTTCCTTTTATGTCTGATATAATGGTATACGTATAATGTATGAAACACTAAAATATTTTACTCTGATTAATGAGAAAAGTGGAGGGAAAAAATGTATTCTAAAAAAGTTATTTTTCTTTGCAGTCCATAACAAAAATGTAGATCTTTTAAATAAAGTTTTTATCTTAGGACATTTTCTTTTAAATACTTTCTTTTAAAAAAATAAAAATACCTAGGAAGAACTGTGCGCCCACTTCCTACTCTCATACTACAGTACACTTTTGGCAGTAGAATTCTTTTTTCTTGAGGTGTTTTACGCCAAGGTTTTAAAAAAATATTTGGAGATGTGGTTAACTTCTTTTTGAAGTTAGACTCATCTAAAAAATTAATATTTGAAGTCATAAATAGAAACAATTATTACATACAAATAATTTGGATAAAGAATATTAAATAATTCTAATAATTAAAAGTGCATTAGTATTATTAACAGCAACATTATAGAGTATTACAATGGTGTTCAAAAAAAGGCTTAACTATATAAAAATTAACATAAAAATTTCAAACATAATCATATTTTATAAGAACACAATATTCTAAATCTAATGTAAAAAAAAAACTATTTTTTGATCATAAAAACCTGCCAAATGTTTTAGGTCTAAGTTAATTTTTTAAATTTAGTATTACTTTATTATATAAAACACATATAGAGGGCATAAGAAGACTTTTTTTTTAAATGTTATTTTACTATTAACTTATATAAAAATAAAAAAGCATAAAAAAAAATTATTACTATTATTTTAAAAATTCAAATTAAAAAAAAAATTAAAAAATCACACCTGTGTTTGCAGAAGATCTAAAAACAAGACGAAAAACATGATCATTTCCTGCAACAAGAACATCATTTCCACCTTTCAATTTATTAGGCAAAAGTTTTTTTAGCTTGGGCCAAGTTAGATTATGACCTTGCTTAAAGAGTGGAGGGTCTAATCTTCCGAGTGGATAAAGCCCTTGCTCAAGACAAGATAAAAAAGAAAATAGTGATGCATCAGATTGGAAAGTTAAAGGAGGAAGCTGTGTCCCATCTTGATTAATTAAGACAAGATTCCCATTAGAAGCACCTAAACAAAGAAATTACCAAAAATATTATTGTTTGACATACTTTTAGCATAAGAAAAGTTAACTATAAGAAAAAATTAAACAAAAACTAACTGAAATTAAATGAAATTAAATAGAGATGTGTACAGTCAGTATACAAGTTTAAGGTTAAAAATGAAAAAAAAGTTTTTTCTAAAAAACTTCTTTTAAAATAAATTTTAAATAAATTTTAAAAAATGCAAAAATTATTTATTAATCAAATTTTTATTGTACATATTATTAAAAACATTTGTTAAAAATAATGATAACTTGTTTAAAACTTAATGTTTTCTACATGAGAGAACTAGTGGCAAAAAACAATAAAGAAGTTAGCTTTTGAAAAAATATTTTCAGGGGAGCCAAATGGCTTTAAAAGAATTGATTGTTCCCTAATAATAAAAAAAAAGTAGTATAAAATTATGTAAGGTCTCAAATGAAGCAAAATTTTATAAAAGTTTCAACAAAAATTTCAACAAAAATTTCACAAAAAAAAAAGATTTAAAAAAATAATTATTTTAGATTTATTGTATAAAAAAGTATTATTTTATGACAAAATAATTTTTTTTTTAACATGTTTTTATAATATGATTACTATTTTTAAAACTTTTATAAAATTCTTTTGAGTACTAAACAAAAAACTTTTTTTCGGTTTAATTAGGAATGAATCGAATCTATTAAGATCAAGTGGCACCCTATTAAAAAATTGTTAAAAGCAAACTTCTTTACTATATAGGGCACATACAAACGGTGTAAAAAATATATATTAAAAAAAAATACTGTTTTGAATACCACCCTATTATATATATATATATATATATATATATATATATATATATATATATATATATATATATATATATATATATATATATATATATATATATATATATATATATATATCAGGCCTTGTTAAGAAGCGCTACGCAGCTCGCATTTTGCTTGCGAAAAGGCGATTTGCCTACGCGTTCAGCAGTTTTGCGCTACGCAAAAACTTTTTTAGAATAACTCAAAAACTCTTTTAGAATATTTAAATTATCTTTTGATTACCGTTAAGTAAAAGCATTTAACCGCAATTGTAAAATAATAGATTTTTTTGTTAAAGAAACAGTTTGTTTCATAATTTTTTTTTGTTATTAAAAATTAGTTAAAAAAAAAAGTGTTTTAAGTTTTATCTTAAGGAATTAAATATATAAATTCCTTTTAAATATAAAAATTATTTTTAGTCATAATAAGTTTAAAAAATGCACGATTTATTTTGATGTAAATATTTTATTAATAAGATATTTTGTTTATTGTTAATTCAATAACGTAAAGTTTTAATGACGTTCATTTAATTTATGAAAATAAATTATGATCACGAACATGTTATCGGTAACTGGATAAATAACAAAAAAAAACTTTATTGTTTAAAAACATTATTAAAAAGAGTTCACAAATTAAATAAGAAAAAATGTATTAACAGTTAATAAAATAACCAAAAACCAAATATAAAATCATAAGAAAATAAACAAATATTTTACGTTTCATGAAAAAAATATTTTTTTCAAAATAAAATTTAGTTCATATTTGAAAAAAATAATAAAAATGATTTTTTTAATAAGAACTTAGATTTTATTTGTAACTTTTGTTATAGTGAGAAAAAAACAAACTGTTTGTATGATTTTTAACGCGTTAATAAAATAACTTTAATTACAATGCGGTACTTGAAAAGACGTAGTGACGCAATATAACTTCTAACGATGCAAAATATATTTGCTGAGTTGAGTTACTTATAAATGCGCTACGCGTTTTCGCTACGCAGCGAAATCTCGTAACAAGGCCTGATATATATATATATATATATATATATATATATATATATATATATATATATATATATATATATATATATATATATATATATATATATATATATATATATATATATATATATATATATATAGACACACACACATTATATCTTAATATTAATACAAAATAATTAGATAGAATTAACATCTTTACATAATAACAACTTGAATATATAATTTTTTTTATATAACTTAATCAATATATAACTTTTTATATAAAATTTTTTTTGTCATTTTCAGGAATTCTTAAAGCAACAGAACTGTTTATTTCTATAACATATAAATTATTTTTATAATTTATGTTATAGAAATAAACAGCAAAATCTCTAAATAAGGTTTTTTTTTTAGCTGTTTGGTCTTTTTCTTTTTTTCAGCTGTTTCCTTGTCAAGTTCGTATGGTCTATTAGCTTTCCAAATATTTTCCATTACCATGACTTTAACTTGTAACCTCTAAATTGATGCTCGAAATCTTTTTCCTGATGGAAAGCAACTTTTTGTATTTAGAGTTTTTGTGTACTATCTAGATTTCTATAGTTCCTTTGTGTCTATAAGCATACAAAGCCCATTATGATCCATCTTATGTAAGCAATTACATACATGCAAGTTAACAAGAAAGAAAAAAAAGATTACCAATATGCACATACATATAATTATAGTTAGGTTTACTTGATTTTACTTCCGTTTAAAAAAAGTTTATTGCAAAGTTGAACTTGAATAACAATGCAGATAAAAAAAAAATTAAAGAAAATAAAACTTACATTTTTTTTTAAGACTTAAGACTTTTTTTAAGACTAAAAAATATACTTTTATTAAATGAAAAAAATTTCTTAAAAATAAATTGCTAATATTGAAGTAGTTAAAATTTGTTCATCAAACATAAAACACTATATAAACAAAATATAAACGTAAAATATAAAAGTCTTCGGAATTAGGTTTGGCATTGGCTAATGCCGACCTAACTGCCAACCAAAAAGTGATTGAAATTGGCTTAAAATTGTGACCCCATTGTGGGTCACAATTTTGATGGTGTCAAATTTTTTTTGCCAATCTGATGCCAACCTCTAACAGTTTGAGGTCAGCAATTTATTGCCGATCTCAATTTTTCCTAATCCCAAGGGCTGAAATTTACTAAGCAAATTAAGAATATATGTAAATTTTGAAAGAAATTCTTTTATAATGAATTCTTCACTTTTTTCTTACTTTCACAACATTTCATTATACAAAATATTACACAAAATTTTATTCTTGCTATTTTCTGATTGATTAATGTCTAGATTATATAAGGTCAAACTATTTGAATAAATGTCTAATTATTTAATAATTCAATGATTAATTAAAATTGAAAATCAATCAAGAAAGAACAAGATTAAGTATTAAAAAAAATGCTAACAAGCATGTCAACGAGCATGTCAACGAGCATGTCAATTGTTTTTTAAATATTTAATGTTAACATTTTTAGTTAAATTTTAATTAAATAAAACCAATATTTGAAAAAAAATCTGCTATATACCTAAACTGTGACAATGCAAGTACACAATGTCTGATAGATCTGTTGTCACAGCATGATCCCAGTACTTGCATTTATCGTCAATAGATTGGAAACTACTTGTGTGCAACATAGGATTTGGTGTCCATTTTAAAAAAAGATCATCTGCAGATTTGTGTAAAGAAAGATAACCTTGAAGGGAGCTTTCTTCATCCATCTAAAACAGATGTTAGAAAGTAACAATTTAAAGGTTATAACTATTAAATAACACTTACATACACGTGTGCAAGTGCACATTAAATACACTTACATACACGTGTGCAAGTGCATATATATACACACATATATATTTATATATCTATATATCTCCATTCTCTCTCTTTTTTAAAAAACATACAGAATATTTTTTTTAAACACTAAACACTATTTGCGCCAGATTAAAAACTTATTTGTTTGGTAATAATTAACTGCGAGTTATTTTAATGAAGTAGTTAACATTTATTTAAATGTTTTAAAAACTACGCACTGTTGCGATAAAAATTTAAATTACAAATACATAAAATATTCTCATTATTTACAAATATTATTGAGTTTGAACTTTTATAAAACTTTTTTTTATCAAAATATCCAAATAATCAAAATATTCAGCTACAAAAGAATTGTCTATAGTACAACGTAAATGAACAAAATTAAAAAAATAAAATTATTTTGCTTAGATTAAATTTTTTTGAAAACAATTAAAAGAAAATTTAATTTAAGCAAAATAATCTAGCAAGCATGTAAATATTTATTTAAGCAATGATATTTTCATAAATTACATTTTTAGTATTAGTATTAGTAATAGCTGTAACTGGGGTGAGCCAGTGAGTGTGATATTAACACACTTTGACAGCCAACTTGCTTAATTGCTATTCATTCAGCAATCAAGACCTGTTATTAGCTATTAACTAATTGTATGTTAACCAACTTGCTTGTCCTATCCCATTAATTGGCTGATCTATTAAGTAAAAAGTTTTCACAATTTTATTTCAGCCAAAGTACATGGCCATACATTTCAAAATATTAAGTTTCACAAAATATTAAAGTCCACTTAAAAGCTAAATCAAAATCTGATTGCAAAGAAAGAGTTGATGGATGAGTTGATGCACAGGAAAATATTTCATTCAAAATTTTGGTGTCATCCACATACAGCTTGGTTATGCTTCTTAGAGTTTCAGGCAAATTGTTTATAAATGGGGTCAGTAATTGGACCACAAGAGTGGTCCAATTACTGACTCCTGTGGCACACCACTGAAAATTTCTGCCCAAGAGGATACATTTTCGCCTATCACAAATCTTTGTTTTCTTTCTTTTAAAAATACTTCATTGTATTGTCAGATATTTTATAAACTGTTAGCTTAAGCAACAATCTTTTATGTGGCACTGTGTTAAATGCCCTGGAGAAATCCAAAAAAACAACATCAATGGGTTTACCAATCTCTAAGATGGTTGAAATAAAATCAAGTGTTTCAAGTAAATTCATTGAGCATGATTTATTTTAATAGTCAGGCAACAGCACATAACTGTGCTGTTGCCTGACTATTAGTTTGAACTTATATAGAAAAGTTTCATGTTTACATCTGGTTATACCTTACATTATTTTACATGCAATTAAAGTAAGTGACACCGGTCAGTAGTTTCCTGCTAAGATTTTTTCGCCTTTTTTGTACAGAAGAGTGATATTTGCTGATCTAAATTGCACTGGCAGTTTGCTGGTTAAGAATAACTCTTTAAAAATATACGTAAGTGGAATGGCGAAGGCTGATACACAGGTTTTAAAAAAAGCTGAATGTAAATTATCAACACCACTTAATTTTTTTTCTTCCATGTCTTTTAATCTTATGTGGACATCTTTATATGTAAAATCTTCATTTGTCATAATGAATGTTTCAGTAGTTTTTAAATCAAAAGAAGGCAGTACAGCATCATCCTCTTTCACAAATGCAGCTTGAAAATTTTTGTTTAAGATATCAGCAATATCTTTTGAATTGTGAGTGGCTTCACCATTTGCTCCTTTTAATACTTTTATAGAATCTTTGACCGCTTGTTGATTGTTCTGTAGAGAAGCTACAGATTCTTGGTGGCTCTTTTTACCAGAATAAACTCAAAGTTTTGTCACATTTTTTCAATCTTGACTGCTACATTTTTGCTTATAATGAGAAACTTCAATTTAGCATTAACCCAGACTGGTCTAATTTTTAAAGAGTTTAATGTCTTTTTAATTGGAGTAAAATGATTACATGCCACCTTGGTGTAAAAAATCAGTTCATTAAACATTTCTTGTACATTTTTATTACTAAAGCATTGTATCCAGTCAACATTTGAAATTAGATCAGATATGAGTTTAAAATTGGAATTAGAAAACATAAATCTTTGTTTGCTTTTATTGTCACAGATTGCTTTATCAGACAAGATGAAACTGAAACATATTATTAGATGGCCTCTGTTTACGGTACCCAAAACAAATTTTGAATTTACTTTATTAACACTTGCTGACTGTGTTGTAAAGACCGAATCTAAGGTATTCACAAAATGTTCATCTAACAGCTGGAAAGTTGGTATGTTAATATGCTGATAAAGAAAATCATCATTTAAAGTATCTGTAAATTTATATTCAATTCCATTCTCATTTGAAATTGCATCAACACAGCCATTTGAATAGCTGATTGATGAGAAATTGAAGTTGCCCACGATAAGTAAGTTTTTGAACTTATTTTTGTCTATATATTTGCGTGCCAGGCAGAAAACCACACCAAATTCTGCCATCTAAAAACTCATTTGGCCTGTAGATACGTTCAAGTAAGTACTTGTCATTATCAAAATAAACAACTGCCCACACTTGTTCTAGTTTACAGGGATTTAGAACAGCATCATTTAGTTCATAGGAGTCTAATGAGTTCAGTGAAAAAAAAAATTCAGTTTCATCTTGTCTAATAAATTTAGTAATAGTTTATTGCCGGTTGTTGCTGCATTTTAAAAACTGAAACTTATTCAGGTTTTGAAATGCAACAACAATTGCCAATAAAACATTACTTAAAAAAACTTTATTTCTAACTAACTTAGCTTAACTCTTGAAAATTTTGTTGCTTGGTTTCCTAATAATGATTGATTTTATCACTTGACAGGCGCAGCATTCATTAAAAGCGTATATGTTTAAAATAAGGTATCAGGGTTTATTCTAGGAAAATAATTTAGGCCACAGTACCTCCATGGCGGAGAAATTTGACACGAAATATTGCGGAATGTAGGCAAAAAGTAAAATTTGTTTATTGTTGTTCAATAAGCAAATTTTACTTTTTTACAGGAATTATCTATTGTTTAAACCTATAAGGCCTTTATTCCACCTTTTTATTTTATTTTAATAGAAATGTGTTATGAAAAAGTGTTAATGACACATATTAACACAAGCAAAAATAATTGATTAAATTGAACAAAATAATTGAAGAAAGTCTGGTATTTTAATATAGTCAACTACAAATGAGTTAATTAAATGTTATAAGAGTTAATTAATTGTTATAAACAACCACACATATCTTTAAAGACATAAAAATTATTTTAAAAACCAAAATGTACCGTGGCAACAATAACATTGTTCTTTCCATACAACAATGTTGTATCAGCATTTTGGTGTAGTGATTCAACATGCTCTCGTGCCATTATTGGAGTACCTATCATTGGTTTCTCATCAAAATAAGGGGTAGTAAACAAGGATCTCTTAGTTGAGCTTGGGCTCTTTAATGTATTGCTCGTAACAGGAGAGCTGTAAATTCGATGTCTCTGAACCAGCTCATGAGCAGTGGGATCATTCCAAGTAATATCAGGAGTTTTCATTCTTGAGAAATCCAAAGAACATGGACCATCTAAATTCAAAATTAAATTTTTTTTTACTTTTTATTTCTCTCGGTTATGCACCAAGTAATTCCTGAAATTTAATAAAATATATAACTCATAAAAACTTATTATAAAACATATAGTTAAAACTTAAAAAACAATAATATAAACATTGAATAAAAAAACTAATCATTCATTTTGTTTTAATAAGATATTTTAATATTTTGGTGTCTCTTTTGAATTCAAACATTTTACAACTAAAATCTGACATTATTAAAACTTTATTGTTACTATTTCTAGTTATATCAGATTTCAAAATGTTCAAGTTATTCGGACATTCTATAACACAAACTTTTGCCTATAAGTAAAAATAATTTAAGTTATCAAATGTTTTGACCTTAAAGGTATAAAATATTACACCATAAATGAAAAAAATGTTCAAATGTCACTCTGTCTAAGTTTTGAAGAAATGCATCATTTAACTAAAATTTAGACTGAATTGAACTTTTGTTAAATATCTTCACCACTATGACTGAAAATATCATTAACTTTGGGGTAAACTGAATCAATCACAGCATTATCATCAATATCTTTAACATTATAAACATCATCTTCATCTGATGCTTTTTTTTACTTTTTCTATTAACTTCTCATTTGTTAGTAAAGGTTAAGTTTTCATCTGTTGAAATGACATCTTAGCTGATGATCTGTTGAAATGACATCTTAGCAGATGTATCTTGAAATGACATCTTAGCTGATGTATCTGCTGAAATGACATCTTAGCTGATGATCTGTTGAAATGACATCTTAGCTGATGTATCTGTTGAAATGACATCTTAGCTGGTGTGTCTGGAGGTTAAAAATTGTTTTGACCCTTAAAAGGGTCATCATTTTTATCAGAATGTGTAAGATTTCTGCTAATCATCCAAAATTGCTGCTTTTGCAAAACATTTATTAATGGTGGATGTTTTTACTATTTGCCATGCAAGATCAAACATTTTAATTGGCCTTAAATAAAAAAAAAACAACAGGAAGATCTTTTTTTTATCAACAGCTACAACCAGTCTTAGCAATTCCAAAGATCTGTAATAAACTTTCAAAGTGTATAATTCCCTGATCCATTGGTTGAAATTTAGATGTGGTATTCTAGATTAAATTATAGATTATCAATCATGGGATGTGCTGGGTAGTTATTTTTTTTTTTTAATTATCTTATTTTTATTATTATTATTATTATATATTATTTTATTTTTATTATTATTTATTATAAACATTTCTTCTTTTGTAAACTTTGTATCCATTTCTCGTATCCATACTTCAAACAGTATGCTATTCATCCAGCTTTTATTTTAATTTCTGTTTCTACAAGGTAAGTATTTAACTCCTTTAAAGCAGTGTTTCTACAAGGTAAGTGTTTAACTCCTTTAAAGCAGTGTTTCTACAAGGTAAGTGTTTAATTCCTTTGAAGCAGTGAGATAGCTTTGATTTACCTATTACAAACATCAGAATTTTTGCTGCATTAAACGATGCAAAATCATTTGATACTAATCTTTTCTGCGAACATTCCTTCTATAGGGTAGGGTAGGGTAATATGGATAGTTGGGGTAATATGGATATATTCAATAAGTATCCATGGAGTAAGTTATCTATAAATAATGCTAAAGCCTGAAAATTACCAACAGTTTACACATATAATTAGCTTCTTTTTTAGCATTAACGATGTTTATATTTAATTTACATGAATAGTTAAAATGTAAAACATTTTATTTTGAAAAAAATAAAAAAAACATTTGTCTGCAGACCTCAGTAATATTACTTATCCAAAAATAATGCTGTAAATTCATTAGTTGGATCATGATGTAACAACATGTAAAATTTACTTTATAAGTTCTCTAACCCATATTGATAAATAAACAAAAATCTAAAATGGGGTAAAATGGATACACAGGTAAAATGATAGTGGAGTAAAATGGATATATATAAAACCCTATTAACATAATAGAATTTTGTTACAAAATCATAAGCTACATGACATTTATTTATATACTTATGTTCGCTTTTAAATATAGTATTATACATATTGACTAGGGTAAAACTTTAACTCCAATCTAAATATTTTATTTTTGTATTCCTTGTTTTATTTTATTTAGGGATGTACCGAAGCTAAGATTTTGCTGAAGCCCAAGCTTCAGCCAAAGTCACTTTGCTAAAGCAGAAGCTTTTGCACTTACATAGGTCAAATTTGCTATCTTGCAAATCTAGCTAACTAGGGATAATACGAATTGTTGAAAAACATTTTTTAACATTTTACTACATTTATAATATGTACTACATATTGCAAAATATATATACTGCAACTATATGTATTTCACTACCACCACAAATCATCAATTTTTTTTTAAATTGCGCAATGTCATAGGATTTTAGGATGTAGCTGAGTCTTGTTTGAACAAGTTTGATGTTATATGGAAAAAATGTCCACAAGTTAGTAATTATTAATTACAAATTAGTAATTGAATCAGGGGGTAAATTATAAAACTAGTTTGATTTATAGTCAATATAATCAAGTCTAAACTTTAAAATTATATTATAAACAATGTTTAGTATACCTTAATTTGTACTTTGAAGTACAATAAAATTACTATTTAGTAATTACTAATTACAAATGATGAAAGTTATTGTGATTATAGTTATTACTTTATTGCGTTTAAATTAATTATCTATTGTTAGAATTCAGGCAAGATATAACTTAAAAGCGCAATCTGTTTTCCATGCTCAAGCAACAGCATGTTTCTTTTGGCTTCAAATATATTTCCTGTTGTGCTAAACAGACATTCACTTTTAACGGATGAAGGAGATGTGCACAAAATTTTCATTGAGAAGGTTGCCAAATCCCACTTATTAGTATCTTTATCAGAGCAGGTGTAATTGTAAGCACCTCACTAACTATAAGGGCATTCATTTTATGGTAATGTTGGAAGGATAAATTCTGGCAATTCTGGTATAAGTTAACTTTATCCATGTTGAAACAAAAAAAGTAAGAATCTATTTAAAATTTTAACTAATATTTTAAATCTTTAACCAAGGAAAAAAAAATGTTCTTATTCTACTTATAAACAATAAAGAATAAACATTTATAGTTGATAAATAATTATGCGGTGCACTGAAAATTAAAAATATTAAATGCAACCAGACCCATAACTATAGGAAGACACGGCCTGCCTGTGTACAGCTTTTGTCTGCTTGCAGTCATCTTTACATAATAAAGATAAAATATAATTAAATTATATAATTTTGCCTACAGGCAATTCAGGTGTACATATCTGTAAGTAAATTTCTAGTGGCAGGGCTAAATGCAATAAAGAAAAAACAGAAAATAGAAAATAACTAACTTGAAAATTAATTGATTTGAAAATTGATATCAATTTCAATTAAATTTGTAATAAATATATGAAATAACAATTTTATTTAGATATTTTTTATTTGTGTCATTTTCCTTTTAGAATTTGAGTTTTTCTTCTTGGATTTGTAGTAATATACTTTTTTTCCCCTCCATAAATGTTTTTACATTTCTGTGAAGCATTTTCACTTGTACCCATTTGGTCAAAGAAGTTGTGCCCATGCTTATTAGTTTTCTTTTTTTGAGCATAACGATCGGAAACCTTAACAAATTCAACTACATTTGCTTGTTGTAAATGATACTCTAAATGAAAGCGGTAGTACTCTTGATATAAAACTTCCTTAAACATATTGTGATCCGTTTCTTTAAAAAAATTTATTTGAAATGGGGTTCTATCTTTTATTTCTATATATGTAATCATCTTCGTATTTATGAAAATGACTCCTCAAAACTTAAATAAAATATAAAAAAGCACACATTGATTTTGATACGCTTGTAAAAAAAAAAAAGTTACAATATAGTTTTTAGAATGTTGCAATATGTACTATGTAAGCCGCGGCATATGTCAAGGAATCCAAGTAAATGAGCAAATTACAAGTAGAAGAATTATAGTAATTATATTGTAAAATTATTATTGTAAACAATAAAATATTTTTTATGTTTAATATAACAGGAGCTTATTACCTTTAATTACTTAAAAAAACTCTCTAATTTTATTATCATATTTTACTTTATAACTAAATTTTATATTTTATTTAATTAAAGTTAGTTTTATAACATTTTAGATAAAATAATAAGACTGAAATAAATTATCATGCCTGAAATAAAATATCAATGCAAGACTATTGATACATACAATCACAGCAAATTAATGACTGCCATACAGCTTGTTAAGAAAGGGGAGTTAGTACACAATGTATCAAAGTCTTTGGGCCAAATTTTAACAGTTCAAGATGTTGTTGCAAGGTTGCAAGAAAAAAAGAAGAAAAAAACTAAAAAGAAGACTGTATCAGTAAAAAAAAGAAAACTGCTAGTCGTGACCAATACAACTTGACCATTTTAATTTATGAAAAGTAATAAGTGTGATATATGCATCAAATATAATTAGTATCCATATTACCCCACTGGTGGGGTAATATGGATATATTAAAGATGTTGTTAAAAAAGGATTAATAAGTTAGTTCTTGAAAATATATTTATGTTCTACTCATTGTGAAGTTATTATACACACCCTGAATGTAAAGAAAAACAGTGAAAGTTTTTATGGTGGTTATTAACTAAAAAAAATATATCTAAAATTCTATCCATATCACCCCATCCCACCCTAAACGTTCCCTTCATCTTCAGAGATTTGAAAATCTTTTACAACTTTTGATTCAAGTTGACAGTGTATTTTTTGGAATGCCTTACTTTATAGTAACCTAAGACTTGGATGATCCTTTCACAATTTCCTTTAAAAACAGCATTCTTTTCTTAAAATTATTATGCACGAATTTAAATTCAAATTTTTAAAATTTTTGTTAACAAAATCAGGAAACTCAAGTCACTTAAAACAAGGGATAAACCATAGGCAAAAAAATCCCTAGTATTACAAATGGATAAACTTAGATGGATACACACAGATGGATACACATAGGCAAAAACAGCACAATAACAGTTTATTATATGATCAATCAATTTAACAATCAAGATATTATAATCAAGATCAATCAAGATATTATAATGATCAATCAATTTAACAATTTAATATATTACTAGAAATACTACAGTATTTAAACAATTAAACAAAATAATACTTACCAAATATAAAATTAGACAAAATCGCATATAATAAAATAACTTTTTTAATGATTATTTTAATGATTTAAAAAATTTTTCACATAAAATAATGACACTGTTATCATTTTAAAAAGCTGAATAATTAATAAACAGCTTTGAGCATAAATGTTTCATAGTGTTTAGTGAGGCCTCTCTGATGTAATTTTCAGAAGAAATTGTTTAAATCAGACAATAGAACTAAAGAAAATTATTAAAATCCAATAAGAATATCTCAATGATTATGACATTTTATTCTATAAGAATCAATATTAATATACATTAGTAAAAAATACTAACCAAGCAACCATACTAAAGAAGGACCATTAACTGGGTCAGAGAGCAAAGCATCAGGCTCATAAAACTCACTAAAAAACAGAATTTATACAATAGATATTTCTCTAATACACAAAGTGATTCCTTATTATACACACATTATTCTTTTAAAAATAAAAATAAAATGCGTGCGTGCGTGTGTTATATGCAATCATATGGTTAACTAAAAGGCTACAACTTTTAACTTTTATTGCTTTAAATTAAATCAATCATTTTCACCATTAATTTATTGAAAACAATGATTTAAATTTTATAAATAAGAATCTCTATAAATAAGAATTTAAAGAAATTTCTGTCAAAACAAAACACAAAAAAGTTTCCAACAAACAGATTTTATAAACAACATATTGGTGCAAAAAACAAAAAATTAATTTGTATGGAAACTGAAAAAAATCATTTTTGTCGCATCAATCAGAGAATTTTATTCAACAAAATGAACGAAAGCAAAAAAATGAGAAATATTACCCAACAACACACAAATAAATAGTAAAAAAGGAAAGTTGTAAATAAATCCTCTTTGAATAAAAAAAGTACCTAAATTATTATGATACCTAATAACTATTTAAAAAATCTTTTGTGAATATTTGTGGTCTTGCAATATTCATCAGACCTGTTTGTTCTTTGTGAGACTAATTTAAATTTGGCTGTTTCGTCTTTGAATATTAGCGTTGATGGCTATTGTCTTTCGAGCTAAGACTCCAATTGCCACATGCTTGGCCTAGACTACCTATTTGATGTGAAAAAAAGTTTGAATTCTCTGACTATTCATATATATATGTATGAGCTTAATTTTGATTTGAATGTGAGTCAAATTTGATCAGCCTTGGCGCAGTGGTTGAAGCGCTGACTTCAATAGGGAGGTAAAAAGTTCGATGAATGCTCGGAAAACTTATTAACTGTAAATTATTTTTAAAAAAAATTTTAGTTTAAAATAAAATATTGTTAAAAACACAGACCAGATAATCGGTTAAAAATTAATTTATCTCAAATCAGTTGAAAATGAAAATTTATAAAATAGGTTGAAAAATAATTCGGTTGAAAAAGAAAACATAAATTGGTTGAAAATAAAAAAGACTATAATCTGTTAAAAACAATTTAGGCCTCAGTAGGTTATCTGGAAATTAGTTCCACTTTTTAGTATATGTTCTTAGTAGGTCAAGATTTTAGGTCTAATTATCTGACTCGAAAACTTCTACATTTTTCTTGTGGGTTTTAAGTTAAACTATTCTCTACTGGATTTCTCCTTCCTCCCTCACCCTTTGCAGCTCTCCTTTGCATCTGTTATTTCTAATTGTAATCATTTTATTTTCAACAAGAACTCTCTAGAGAACGAGAGTTCTTGTTAAAAAAATGTTCTCTAGAGAACATTTTTTTGTTATTAAAAGAAATTGATGCAAAAAGGACTACTACTACAACGACTACTAAATCTGTATACTATATCAGAAATAAGGTTCTAGATACTTTTGGAAAACTTTTGAGAAAGTCATTAATTTACAAGTTTAACATTCCGCCTCTAATACATGGGTATAAAGCTTTCTCAAGATACTTTGATACCTTGTATCATATCTTTCCAAATAATAAAGCAGAACTACTTGCAAAGAAATACTCCTTTATGCTTTTTTGGATTATCCATCAATACTGATTTTCCATGGAATCTATATATACAACTTAAACTGCAAATTTTGCATCTGCCTAAGTTCGCCTTCTTTAACATGCATGCGTGAGATTGAGGAAGGAAGGGGTCCAAGGTGGTAAAAGCCTTCTACTTTTTGTCTACAGGACCTTGTTTTTTTTAAAGGACTTTTTTTAAAAATTGACAATTGTGTACCCTACATAGGTAATACTACTGTGGTTACTACTTGAGAGAGTTATATTCACTCATTCCATCAACAAAAACTTTAGCTCCTTTACTCTAATTGTTCCTTCATGATCAAAATACTTTTATTTGTTTAGTTTTTTTCTGTGAACGGAAGTGCTTTGGAATTCTCTCTAGCATTCTTGTTTTCCTGACACGAACACAATATATATATATATATATATATATATATATATTATATATATATATATATATATATATATATATATATATATATATATATATATATATATATATATATATATATATATATATATATATATACATTATATTATTAGAAAATCACTTAACAAAATTTTTTTCCATTTAACACTGTGTTTCATCAACAAAGATTCATCAGAAATCTTTTTTCTGATGAATCATTGTTGATGAAACACAGTGTTAAATGGAAAAAATTTTTGTTAAGTGATTTTCTAATAATATATAATTGCTCTGTTCTTTTAAGAACATTGAGCACTCTATTGTGTAGAATACTTTCTAAAGTTGTTTTAATATATATATATATATATATATATATATATATATATATATATATATATATATATATATATACACATATATATTTGTATAAATATATATTTATATAAACAAATATATTTATATAATTATACAAACAAATATATATATATATATATATATACATATAACCATATAAACAAATATATATATATATATATATATACATATAATCATATAAACAAATATATATATATATATATATATATATATATATATATATATATATATATATATATATATATATATATATATACATATACATATATATATATTTATATAAATATATATATATTTATATAAATATATATATAAATTTATAATTAAGTATTAAGTAATTCAAATTTATATATATAATATATATAAATTTGAATTACTTAATACTTAATTTCTAATGTTTTTATCATTTGAACACAACTTGTCTAACCCATTTAAAAAGTAACTAATAATTAAGTAAATCTTTTTGAAATTAGAAAACTAAAAGGTAATGAAAAATTGTAAGCTAATGGAAAATAAGTAAAATAAAATAGTATAAAAATAAATGTTTAAAAGTAATTAAAAAGGTTAAATCATCAAAAAAAAATTTATATATTGAAAAAAATTACATAAATTAAAAAAGTTTACAGAATAAAATTTACTTAGCATGCTCAACTAAAGAACCAACTATGGTTGTTAATAATCTTTCAAGAAGAGCTAATCTTATCCACAAAAACTTTGTGCAAAAACCTGAATAACCATTTAATCTTCGCTTTTCAGGACTGTTAAGCTCTACTTCTGTAATAAAAATTAATTAAAATAAAGAGTACTAATACTTAACATACTTTAATTAATGATATAATTTGTATTAAGAGGGATTAAAATATAACAATACAGAAATATAAACAAAATCAGACTTTTGGATAATAAGATTTAACCAATAAACATAAAATAGGATACATATATTAACGTTTCATAATACTATTCAAATTTTGAAAAAGTTTTTTAAATATTTTAAATGCTTATGAAATCCAATAAAGTCCATAACCTGAAATTTTTTTTATTGTTTCTTTCAATTGTTGTATTCAATTATGAGCTTTTCCCCCATTTTGAGAAGAAAATGTTCTATATTTTTCTTGATTTTGCTTTACATGTTTATGTTTTTTCTTTTATTCAGAATTATTTTCTTAATATTTTCTATTTTCTCTTTTTTTTAATTTTTTTTTTACTTCCTTAAATAGACAACTTTGCCATTTGTCATTGCAATTATATATATAGTTTATTAACATAAATGTATTATTACTTATATAATACATTTATGTTACTAAACAGGGTCTGTATTTGTATATAATACATCAATATTTATATCAAGACATACAATGCATTAATATCAGTATATCAGCAAAAATACAACTAAATCTGCTTTTATACAAACTATAATGAACTTTTAGTAAACAAGCTAATTGTTAAAATAAACAAATTCAAACATATCGACTTTGTTATTATTTATTAACTATTTTAACAACAGTGCTGTTTATATATTTTTATCAACCCTGCTGTTCATAAATTTTTATCAACTTCTTTGTTTATACATTTTTATCAACTTTGCTGCTCATACATTTTTGTCTTGGTAAAATTTACAACTTTTTCAATCAGCAAATTTTATCTTATAAAATTTCATTAAGCAATATATGAAATTATTAAAAAACATTATAATTACAGAGTTATAATTAGAAACAAAGAACTTTGTTTTAATTGATAAAATAACTAATTTGATAAAAATGTTTTAGTTGATACAACTGATAGTATTTTCTGTTAATCACAATATTCTCTGTAAATAATCTCTGCTAATCATAACATTCTTTGTAAATAATCTCTGCTAATCATAACATTCTTTGTAAATAATCTCTAATAATCATAATTTTCTCTTTTTACATTTTAAAACATCTCACTCAACCTTATTTCAGAGCATTTAAATTTAGCAATGTGATAAAATATGGTTTTAATTTAATACATTTTATGATTAGATTTCTAAATCAACAGTTCAAAAATGAAAAGTTGTTATCTAAATATAAATATTAACAGTTTTGAAATTAAAAAGATTTTCTTTTCATATTCAAATTTTTCGTTTTCTTAAAGTCATTTATGATGCACTAGTAGTTTACGAGATGCACTAGCTGGTTACAAGTCTCACTTGATCAAAGCATTTAAAAGAGCTGGAAATGAGTCTCGCTTGTTTAAA
This sequence comes from Hydra vulgaris, assembly GCF_038396675.1. Taxonomy (NCBI): domain Eukaryota; kingdom Metazoa; phylum Cnidaria; class Hydrozoa; order Anthoathecata; family Hydridae; genus Hydra; species Hydra vulgaris. The sequence goes on from NC_088929.1 coordinate 13,085,500, forward strand.
ACATCTAACGAGTCATCTAGTAGAGCTGGTTACGAGTCTTACTTGATCAAAGCATTTAAAAGAGCTGGAAATGAGTCTCGCTTGTTTAAAACATCTAACGAGTCATCTAGTAGAGCTGGTTACGAGTCTCACTTGATCAAAGCATCTAGAAGAGCTGGTTATAAGAATTTTACTAGATGAAAACATCTAAAAGAACTGGTTATAAGAGTCTCAATGGAGAAAAGCTAAATTTTAATTTTAACTACCATAATGGCTAACTTTAATTTATCTTACTAAACTTATAAAACTAACATTATTTAAATAATGAATTAAATATAGGAAAAACTTTTAATTTTAAATATAAATATTAATTTAAAATATATAGTAGTTGTTTTTTATTTTTACTTTTAGATTAAATGCATTGGTTGAAATACTGAAAAAAAATGCATAATATTGGTTAACTGAAAAAAAATGCATAAGATTAATTAACTAAAAAAAAATGCATAAGATTGGTTAACTAAAAAAAATCAAGAGTGGAGAGTTTCAAAATGGGAATCAGTTTGGAGGAAAAAAAAAATTGAGAGTGGAGAATTTCAAACTGGCGATCATTATGGAGAACAGTGTAGGCTTTGTTCATCACCATTTTACTGAAAAATTTAACTTATGCTAAATTAGTTAAATCAAAAAATTAACAAAACATTAATAAAACAATGCTGAAATGTTATTATTTAACAAAACAATGTTATTATTTATAAATTTTATAGATTATTCATTTTGCAACAGGTTCTTTAAAGTGTAAAATAATTCTTTTTTCAACATACAACATACAACTTGAACAATGTAAAAACTCTAAAAATCCATTTTTCTCAATAAAATGTAAAATCCATTTTTGTCAATAAAAAATAATGGAATAAAAATACGCAAACATTTTATTTTGTTTTATTTATAAAATTTGTATTTATCATTTTTTAAGTACCAACTATTTTCTATTTCTGAAAAATCAGTGAAAAACTATTTAAAAATTTTCAATATTATAACATTAAAAACCGTTTGATAGGTAATTAGTTTATCAGAGACTTTGTTGTAACTAGCAAAATTTTGCATGTGCACAATTTATTATAAAATTTTTTTACAAGTTTTTACAAATTTTTTACAGTTTTAACATAACAGTTAAAATTAAAACTTGTGTTTATAAAATAAATTTAACATACTTTTCGCTCATTTTTGATTATTCAGGATATCAATCATAGCAAAGAATTTAAAATTTAAACTGACAGAGTAAGATATACATATGTATTATACATAAAATATTATTGCTAGCAAATTGAAGTTAAAAGGGGGAATAAAAGGTGTATAGGTTTAAATAAAACAAAATTTCTGGCAAAAAAATAACATGCACTCGTAAATAAAATAAGTTATCCAAGTTAAACTGATGAGCTTAAAGTTTTGCATGAGCTTTAATTTCATTTTTTGTAAAAATATACTTATATGCTATATACTTTTGCTCTCAAACATTTTCTGTTGTTGTTTTGAAAATTGTTGTTTAGAACATTGAGGTACTACTAAATTTTTATCATGAAACTTTTTACTTCATTTAATAATTTTGTTTTTTAGGATCAGTAGGCCCTGATCCTAAATATGTGCCCACAAAGCAAATTAAAATAGTGTACCATATATTTATATTTTGATTTTAAATATAAAATATTAAATATAATAGAATCACAAATATTTTTCAAAATTTAAATGGTGTGAAACTTTAGTATATGCATTTTTAAAACAAGTTTTGTTTATTTATAAAAAATTATTTTCAAAAACATTGATTTTTCAACTGGACAATATTGACCAACAATTATTCATTTTGGTCAAAATAGCAATACTGGTCATTTAATCATAGAAGGGGCTCCCCCATCACAACATCTTAAATATTTAGTAACAAGTTTAGTATGAGTTGCCACAAAACCACTAACCACTCCTCCCCCAAAGTGTGATGTAATTTATGGACAGCCCCATATCCAAGCTGTGTACTTATTATATACAATATAATAAGTATCTTTTTCTTTAGATTTGAACTATTTGTAACAAATTATTCTCATAGAAATACCGTAGAAAACTATTTTGAGATTAGAAAAGTTGAGAGATTTTATTTCTGTAGTGCCTGTATCCAAGATTAACTGCACAAATGATTTTAGATATCTTAATTAAACTACCTTTTTTTTTTTTGTTAATTAAACAATAAGACCCGCGGGCCAACCACGGCCCTCAGCAACCTTTTATCCGGCCCGCCAGTTAATTGTAAAGATAATAAAAAAAACTATAAACATATATAATATTAACAAATATATAATATTTAAATTTATAAATTAATAAATTTTAAAATATTTTTTGTAAAAAAACAATCGTTTTAAATAATTAAAAATGTATTAAAAAAATTCTGCCAGCAATTAATCGCAGGATTAATTTCAGGCACTGCCGGCAATTACCATTTGCGTTTTTTAATTGTAAATAGCATCTTCAAAATCAAAACAACGAAAAATCGACAAGGAATGTTGTTTATTTAATGATGAATGGCAAACTAAATACTTTTTTGTTAAATGTAATTCAGTGCTATGATTAATATGTAATGAATCAGTTTCAGTGTGCAAAGAATATAATTTAAGGAGGCACTATGATACAAAACATTCAAAAACTTATAATCAGTTTGTCAACGAGGTGCAGAAAGAAAAATCAATTAAATTGAAAAATAAGTTATTTGAACAACAAGATTTGTTAAAAAGGGGCAACACTGAAACAGAAAATGCTGCTATTGCAAGTTATAAAGTGAGTCTTCTTATAGCTAAAAATTGTAAACCATTCAGTGATGGGGAAATTATTAAGGAATCTCTTGAAATTGGGTTCAAAAACATTTGTCCTAAAAAATTGAAAATTTTAAATATCTCCCTCTCAAGACAAACAATTACACAAAGAACATGTGATATTGCTGATGATCTGAGTTTGTCATTGACTGAAAAAATAAAAGCATTTCAGTATTATTCAATAGCTATTGATGAATCAACTGATATATCACAAACTGCTCAATTAGCTATTTTTATTTGTTGTATTGATAATGATTTTCTTGTTACTGAAGAGCTACTTGACATCTATCCTATGCAAGGCAGAACAACAGGAGAAGACATTTTCTTGCCATGAAGAAAGTTTTTTAAAAGTTCAACTTGACTTACAACAGATTAATTTCAATTACATCAGATGGTAACAGCTCAATGATTGGAAAAAAAAAGGTGTTGTTTCCAGACTGGAAAATGAAATGGCAGAAAACAACTTGTCATTAATTAAGCTGCATTGTATTATTCATCAGCAAAATTTAACAGCAAAGACTATGGATGTGGAAAATGTAATATCTGTAGTAGTTAAAGCAATAAACAGCATTAAGTCCAATGCATTACAAAGTAGGCAATTTGAGGCTTTTCTTGCTGAAAATGACTCTGAATATGGTGGTCTGCTTTATTATACTGAGGTAAGATGGCTTTCTAGAGGTAATATGCTGAAAAGAACTTATGATTTGAGACAAAATATGTTGGATTTTTTCAAAATTATCAACAAAGATTATCCATCAGAGCTAGAAGAAAAAGAGTTTATTGAAAAATTTGCATTTCTAGTAGACTTGACCCAACATTACAATATACTTAACAAAGAACTCCAACGAAAAGATCAATTAATTGGAAAAATGTACAACATTCTAGCTTTTCAGTTGAAATTAACTTTGTGGAAGCAGCAGTTAAGAACTGGAAATTTCCATCATTTTCCAAATTTGGGTGAGCTGAATCCTGGAAACACAGCAAAATTTGTTACCTGTATTGCTGAATTGAAAACAAGATTTTCATTTGCAGATGTTAAGAATCATGCAGACAAAATCCAATTGTTCACAGTGCCATTCTCTGCTGATATTGAAACTGTACTAGATAAATTCCAAATAGAGTTAATTGATCTTCAATGCAGCAATGCTTTGAGAGAAGCATATAATAAACAAAATTTATTGTTATTTTACAAAAATCTTGACCAAAATAAGTACACCAACTTAGTCAACAATGCAAAAATGATGGGTGTCTTGTTTGGTAGCACATATTTGTGTGAAAGTGTTTTTTCTCGTATGAAATTTGCAAAATCCAAAACAAGATCTGTACTGACAGATACTAGCTTGCAGAATACATTAAGAATCGCAACCAGTCAGTTGCCTATTGACATTAAAAATATTGTGAAAAAAAGGCAAGTTCGTGATTACCAATAAACTATAATTTGTATTATACCTAATGGCCTTGTGACCAGCATATGTTGTTAGCTAGTAAATATGTGTGTTTGAGTGTTATTCCTTAGCAAATCAATATTTTTAAATAAAATATTTTTAAAAAACTATATTATTAAAAATCTCCAACCCTATTTAACAGTTGAAAAGCTAACTTTGGCCCTTATCAAAAAAGTTGTGGCCACCCCCTGCTATAGACGAGGAGGCTACTTATTTGTGATATAACCCTCACTCAACTCTAAAACTCTGAAATATGAACCTTGACAAAAAAGACCGCTGCGTGCGGAAACGAGTTGAGCGCGGTACTACCAGGGACGTGGTGGGGATCGAACTTGGAACCTCTTACTTATGAATCTCTCTTTGCTTATTAGCATTATCTTTTATCAAAATTCTTGTTAAGTAATGTTTAATAACTATTAAGAAAAAATAAGATCAGCATTAAATTTTAAATATACCTGGAGAAAATCTTCCTTTAGATTGGTGAATATGTGACATATGTGTAGCCATTCGCAGAACACTTGCAGCAGTAGAACAGAGTTTAGAAAGTTTTACTAATACATCAAAACTATCATTTGTTGGAGGAAAAAGTCCACCAACACGTTTCTTTAACTTGTGAGTAACACAACAATCTACTGCACCTAAAAAACCAAATAAAATGATGTTTTTATTTGAAAATATAAAATTTTATTAATAATCATGTTAAAAAATAAGCTTTTATTTCTAACAAGTTAATGTTGACAACCAAGCAAGAGTGTGTACATATATATATATATATATATATATATATATATATATATATATATATATATATATATATATATATATATATATATATATATATACATATATATATACATATATATACATATATATATATATATATATATATATATATATATATATATATATATATATATATATATATATATATATATATATATATATATATATATATATATATATATATATATATATATACAGGCCCTGTTATGAGATTTCGCTGCATAGCAAAAACGCGTAATTAAAGTTATTTTATAAACGCGTTTAAAAGCATACAGTTTGTTTTTTTTTCTCACTATAACAAAAGTTACAAAGAAAAGCTAAGTTCTTATTTAAAAAATCATTTCTATTATATTTTTCAAATATGAACTAAATTTTAAATAAAATTTTTTTTTTTCATGAAACGTAAAATAATGTTTGTTTATTTTCGTATAATTTTACAGTTGGATTTTGGTTATTTTATTAACTGTTTTAATTAAAATTATTTCTTATTTAATTTGTGAACTCTTTTTAACAATGTCTTAAACAATAAAGACTTTTTTTTTTTGTTATTTATCAGTTACCGATAACATATTTGTGATGATAATTTATTTTCATAAATTAAACGAACGTCATTAAAACTTTACGTTATTGAATTAACAATAAACAAAATATCTTATTAATAAAATATTTACATCAAAATAAATCATGCATTTTTTAAACTATTATGACTAAAAATAATTTTTATATTTAAAAGGAATTTATATGTTTATTTCTTTAAGATAAAACTTAAAACACTTAATTTTTTTTAACTAATTTTTAACAACAACAAAAAAAATTATTAAACAAACTGTTTCTTTAACAAAAAATCTATTAGTTTACAATTGCAGTTTGCACAATGCTTTTACTTACGACTTTATTTCTTCTGAATAAACGTCACGTTATCGACATCAAAAGATAATTTAAATATTCTAAAAGATAAAAGTTTTTGCGTAGCACAAAACTGCTGAACGCGTAGGCAAATCGCCTTTTCGCAGGCAAAATGCGAGCTGCGTAACGCTTCTTAACAAGGCCTGATATATATATATATATATATATATATATATATATATATAAACTATGTTCGATGTGTGACCGTTAATTTCCAGTAATTGGCTCTCAAATACGCTGAATGCAATGCTGCAAACTATTTTTTGCTACTACTTTGCAATACTTTGTATTTTTACCTTTGAAGTTTTCAAATAAATTAACTTAAAAACGCTCTTTTGTTACATAATTTATTGATTGAATTTATAATAAAATTCAAATTATTTGAACAGTCAAAACAATATATCATTAGCAAACGTTGATTAGAAACTATACTTAAATGTTCTTAAATTCAGATTTTGTGTCAAAGTGAGGCATCAACTTGCGGCGCTCCAGTTGAACACAAATATAGCCATCACGATTTTCATGACCATAAACTTTGGATGCTGATTCAGTCACAATTTTAATCACACGTTCAACACTTTGATTGTGACATGGAAATGGTTCAATGTCAATAACTATGTCTTCAACTGACGAAAGCCATGCCAATATTTGTACAGTTGGAATATGTTTTGCCAGAACAGGTTCCAAGCGGGGCTGTGTTTGCCAGTCAATCAGTTCTTCCTAACTAGTCGCTTGAAATCGTATCTCAGGGAGTTGAAATTTTCGATTTGGTATGTCATCTTCACGAGCACGAAGAATTCTCTTCAACACAAGCTTACGGATCACTTGACGGTTGTCTTTGAGCATAGCCAGAATAATGCTCTCGATATGAGCCGGGTAGCTATTGCGCTTCAAAACTTGCTGAACAATTATTCGATAACGCACAGGAAGAAATCGTGATGTTTCTATCATTTTATAATAGTGTGGAGCAGCATTCCAGCAGTTTGAATGTTTCTTAATGTCAAACCAAACAACCGCTTATGAATTCACAATAAATTTAGCCAAAAGTATTAGTTCATTTGATGGATCTTCAGTAGATATATAGAGGCATAGAACACGGTTTGCTAGTGTCAACCACCTTGCATGGTTTAGTCGCCCAGGTGTTCTAGAATTAAATCTATCTGGTACAACACCTGTCTTCACCGCATTAACAATTTCGAAAAAGTACAGTTGATCACTGCTTAACAACTGCTTATTGCATATAATAGGTTCACCAACAAATATGGCAAAGCTGACTATGGGTTCCTGAACAGACATTGAAATAGACTTGCCAATTGGTCCATTAAATGAATGGGGTCCAGTTGTTGCACCATCTAAGGAGTGAAAAAGATGTCGCAAAGGAAGCTCGTTCAGATGTAAAAGACAAATGGACCAGTGCAGTGGTCGACCAAGTTCAATTTTGATTCTGCGTATAACTCCATTGTTTAAACCAGTATTAACATTAGTTGAATCAGAACCAATACAAACAAGGTTCGTGCAGTCAACAGTATCAATTATTGAATCTGCAATGGATTTGGTTGATCCACTTGTTGGCGTACAATGATCAACATACTTTGAATTTGGCTCTGATAAAATGGAAATATGTTCCTCAGAAATCACAGTCTGCCTATCCCCCTCAAGTTTTAAAGTCTGATCTTTCCTTCCATCAAAATACAATCCAGTAATTCTACAATCAGCATTTTTACAGGATGTTCTCAGTAGTTTTCGTTTTCTGCGAATTTTATTCCGATCCACTGGCCCCATATGTTCTATACCAAAATCAACCAGAGTTGCTGATACAATCGCGGCAACTGCTCTATCTGATATGCCAAAACCATCTGCTTGTAGAGCAATATTTTTTAAACAACGGTTTTTCAGACGAGTAGATGTGACTTCGGTATCGACATCTGATACGGAAGGGGAATAAGTTTCGGTGTCAGAATTGTTGTCTGTTTCATTATCTGATTCATTATCAGATCTTCAACGACTCTGGCACACTTAACTGCAGTCTATTCCTTTGATAATGAAACAGATTTTCGTTTTAAACGCCTCTCAGCACGTGCGGATTCCTTCTTGTCGATTCCAGCTATTCTGCCAACACGTATAGTGCGTTGATCAGTTAGGAAGTCATGCTCAATTGCTGACACCTTCAGAACCATTGGACAGCAACAAGACGAAAGTTCTTTGCATTTACACGAACAAATGTCAAACAATGTGTCAAGATCTTTTTCTATTTCATCTTGTTTGACTGTTGCAGACTTTGATCGAATCACTTTCTAAACATTGCCTATGTACTTCTCCAGCTGTAATTCTATGCCTCGAAGACTTATAGTAGGAACTGATGCTTTAATCTATATCTGAGAAAGTTTCTCTGCTAGTCTCTTACAAACAGACCGTAGTGGTTCAGTTTTATAATTCTTCTCAGACAAGTATGCTTTGCCTACTTGCTTGTGGGTTGGCAAACAAAAATTGGGTAATTCACGACCTTCTCCAAAAAGTATATGACGATTCTTTGAAGCTTTAGATCTTGAAATCATTATTGTTTTACAATTTTATAACATATCAGAATTTCAGTTAATTTCTAAAAATACAAGATGAGACGGATAAATTCTGCAATCAGTTGATAAAAACAGAAATTAATAAACAATCATATAAAAATAGAATAATAAAATAATAATAATATAATAATATAAAGTTATAATAGCGTTGGAGTTAATCATATCATTAGGGTTAATTTAGTTAGGTACGTATAGGTTTGGTTCAATTTCATAACCTTGGGATTATATCTAGTATTAGGGTTAAATGCATGTTTCAGTTAATGCATGTACTAAAGTAAATATACTTAGCATATAAAACCTCAAAACTTAAAAATGCAAAGTATAATCAATTCTTTAGAAATATTTTTTTTGTAAATATTAAACAACACTACATCACGCCACTTTTCACAAATTCTAAAAAAAATTAATTTTTATGATCCGGCCTAATATATATATATATATATATATATATATATATATATATATATATATATATATATATATATATATATATATATATATATATATATATATATATATATATATAGGGTATATAGACCTTAATTTAACGGTCTCACATCGAACATAGTTTTTATATATATATATATATATATATATATATATATATATATATATATATATATATATATATATATATATATATATATATATATATATATATATATATATATATATATATATATATATATATATATATACATATATATATATATATTAGGGTGCATCCAACGCCCCATACATTCAAAAATTGATCTGTCCCTATTCTTAAAACTTTCTATTGGTTCTCACAAGACACCCTGTTAAATTTTTTCAAAATTGAATGAGATTTAGGGGGGCCACCTCAAGTCTGAAACTTGCAACAAGACCCTAAACAGAAGGAAAAAAAGTTTTTCAAAAGTATGTCATGTTGGGTCTCAAAAGAAGCGAAACTTTATAAAAATTTCAAAAATAGTTATCATTTTTTTGTTAAAAATACCTTGAAAATTTTTTTTGACAAAAACATGAAAAAAAAGTTTTTTTTTTATTTTTTGTTAAAAAATAATAATTTTTATGCAATAGAACTTAGAATAATAATTCTTGTGTAAAATTTTGTTATTTTTGAAATTTTTATAAAGTTTCGCTTCTTTTGAGACCCAACATGACATACTTTTGAAAAACTTTTTTTCCTTTTGTTTAGGGTCTTGTTGCAAGTTTCAGACTTGAGGTGGCCCCCCTAAATCTCATTCAATTTTGAAAAAATTTAACAGGGTGTCTTGTGAGAACCAATAGAAAGTTTTAAGAATAGGGACAGATCAATTTTTGAATGTATGGGGCGTTGGATGCACCCTAATATATATATATATATATATATTATATATATATATATATATATATATATATATATATATATATATATATATATATATATATATATATATATATATATATATATATATATATATATATTAGAAAAGCTTGCACATTAAAAATAGGAAAGCACATTAAAAATACATATAAAGTTGAAAAATTATATACTTTATATATATAATTTTTCAATTTTAATATATAATAAAATAATTTATTCATTTTATAAAAACCTCTAAAATAATAGTACAGTTGAATAAATCATACCACATAGTGATGTAACAAGATTGCTATCAGTGTGTATAAACTTTTTTGATACTGCTTCTCCAATTAGTTTTTTTGCCTAGAAAAATATAATTGGTTACAATATTGATTTTTTAAATACTATACTAAACAAATATACTTTGCAGTATAACTTAAAATATATTACTAAATCTTTAATTACTTGATATTGTTGACCTCAAAGCAAATATTGAATTATTTTGCAAGATTTACCAGACATAATTACTATTTCTAAGGCTAACTTATATTTTTTATTGAGCAAAATTTTATTACATATTTATTTTTTAAAAATTGAAATATATGCAATTAAAATACAAAAATATACATTTATTTTATACAAAAAAAGTTGGTTGCAGCCTTGTTTTATCCAAAACAAGGCTGCAACCAACCACTAATATAGTTGAAAGGTACTGGAAGAAAAAAGATGAAGTTTATAGAACAAGATAATGATTAACAGATAACTTAAAATTTTGCAAATTATATAAATCAGAAAAACAAGATAAAGGAAGCAAATTCAAAAAGAACTGATGTTCGAGGAAAAAAACTAGACAAATAAGAACTTTTGGATCACTTAGGAACAGTCACAGTAAAAAGATGAATAATTGAATTTGAGTGAATTGAATGTGTGAAAATGAAATAAGTCAATTGAATGACGAGTAACACGAGAATGAATTTTAGTAGATGGCACAAGAGACACTAGCTCTTTAGAGCAGTGCCCATTATAGTATTTATAGAAAAGAGAAAGAGAAGCAACATTATGAATTAAAAGCTTGTTAGATACTTTGTTAAATGTTCAAGTGTCTTAAGGGATCTCTAAAAGTATTTCTTTAATTTTTTTATTTAAATTTAATAACATTATGGAATTAGGAGGTGAGAGCACATTTTTAAAAAAAATTTTTATTCATGAAACACCCTATTAAGTGCATATAAAAAAAACTCATATTGGTAACAACTTTTCAGAGTAAAACCGGGTCAAACCGCACATCATATCATTCCACACACTGATCAAAATTATCAAATAAAAACAAAACGGATATGGCTATGAAAAAAATAAAAATAGATTCAAATACAGAACCATCTCCTCTATTTGAATTAATAAAATGCCAATTCAACTCCATTTTTTTCTTTTTTTATACAACTTTAACGGGGAGTCAAAAATTCTTATATATTTTGTATCGTTGCGAACAAAATAGCGCTTGAAGTGAAACTGATATAAAAATAATTTTAGCACTTTCTTGTTTGATATTTAATTTTAATTATGATAGTATAATTTTCATTCAGCTAGAACAAAAAGTTAAATAATAAATCAAAAAAGTAAAAAAAACTCTTTCTTCTGATAAAATCGCAGACTCAATTAATTACTTAGTTTAGTTTCTCGCAAGTGACTAAGTCCTATCTTTATCTAACTAACTTAGCATTAATTCCAGTTTAATTAAAAATGAAGTATAATGTTATTTGTTAATTAATCATCTTTTACTCATTAAAAACCAATTATTATATTATTTTTCAATATAATCATCACTCACTCAATTCAATTTAACTTACTCACTTTAACATGTCAACTAAAAAAACAAAAGCATACAAGAAAGACGATATACTAGCCACATTAACTGATATGAAAGAAAGTCAAACATGCATTCAAGCATGGCGTTCCAGTCTCAATGCTCAAAGATCGCATAAATAACAACAACAAAGGCTTCCATGGCTCAGGTACAACAACAGTACTCTCAAATGAAACAGAAAGATTTATGGTGCATGCGTTCCAACTATTTGGTGACTGGGGTTATTGTTTACCCCAAATGAAATCCTAGAATTTGTATGTGGCTACCTTAAATGTGAAAATCAATTGCACTTATTCAAAAATGGCAAGCCTGGTAAAGACTGGTTTTATGCCTTTATGAATAGATGGTCATAAGAAATTTCAAAAAGAAAAGTGGATAATTTAGCATTTAAAAGAGCCACTTCTTGTACGCCAGAAATAATTGATCGTTATTTTGAATGCGTTGCCAAGCAATATCAACAGACTGGTATAACTTCTAGGTCGCATATTTTTTTGGGTGATCAAGGCAAAGCAACCGTAGTGTGTCAAAAAGGGACAAGACGTGCATTTAACTTTCTGGTAACAATGAAAAAATTTATCATACTGTAAACTATTCCTGCAACGCTGATCAGCATTTTGCATCACCATTTGTGATATACGAAGCCAAAAGAAACTTTTGTCCTCACTGGGCAAGAGGTGGTCCAATTGGCACCAAATATTCAATTTCAAAATCAGGTTGGATGGAGCACGATATGTTTATTGAATGGCTGAAGGAAGTATTTATAGCTGAAACTGAGCGTTGGTTGTATTCAAATTTTAGTATTAGATGGGCATACAAATCACATAACTTTGGAAGCAGTATTGCTGTGCAAAAAACACAATATATTCTTGATTTGTCTACCAGAGCATTCTTCACATATTCTACAACCATTGGATAGAGGTGTCTATTGTCATGTCAAACAAGCATGGAAAGAAATTCTTACAAAGTATTACAAAGACTTAAAATGTAAGAAATTGGATCAACAAAATTTTCCACCGTTGCTCAAACTGCTGTACGAGAGTGGTTAATGTTTTACACGTTTGCATGCAATTGCTGGTTTCCAGTACACTGACTTATTTCCATTTAATAAAAACAAAATAAAATCATAAGGTATTAGCAATCACACAAACATTGAATCCACCTTCATCAACATTAGCAGCCTCTGCAGCACTTACACCATTTTGCTTAGACACAGCTTCATTATCTTAAACAGCCTCCACAGCACCTACTTTAACTACACACCTATAACCATCTTTCTCAACTACACCAGCTTTAAGTTTTGATAGGTATCAAGCATACCAAGCATACTACCATGTTCCTGTAGTACCGCGCTTAACTCGTTTTTACGCGCAGCAGCCTTGTTCATCAAGGTTCGTGTTTCAGAGTTATAGAGTTGAGAAAGAGTCATAACTACAAGTAGCCTTCTCATCTGTAGTGACCTTCTCGGCCTTGGGGAGGTGAATTATAAAATAAAAAAATTTTAAAATGTGTTGAGCGTTGTAAAAACAGTATCGAGATGAGGTTGAAGAAGTTTTTTCAAGCTAGAAACCAATCGCATGTTAAGAAATGGAAGCAGTGCAAAATGTCAAAACTTGGCGGAAAATATATTACCGAAAAAAATGTGATAGAGTTCCTCAAACAAAAAGATGAAAAAAAAAGCAACAAAGGAAGCCATGAAAGTTGCTAAACTTAATGCAAAGCATTGACTCTCTATGCCAAGTACTCAATGCTTGAGCAACCTCAGCAAAACAATAATGAAGAACAAGTACCAGCAGCGATTAAAAATGATTAAAAATCGCAAAATGTAAAAAGTGTAAAGTACAGTTACACACAGAAATGTTGCAATGCGAGAATCCAATGTGTCGGGAACGGTTTTGCAAAGAAACATGTTTACCAAAGAAATGTGTAGTTGTAAATTTTTTTGTTGCAAAAAATGTAAAAACTTAAATATAGTTTCTTAAATATAAGTTGTATTTAAAAAAAATAAAAAAAAGTTACAATTTAAAAAATTCACTCTTTTCTCAAGTGTGCGGTTTTATCAGAATGTTGTTTAAAGCCGAACAATTTTTTTCTTTACATTTAAAATTTTTTAATAATTTTATTATTATTTTTTTAACATATATTTACATTATCTTATGTAGTTGTTTATTACCTATCTAATAAAAAAATGAAAAAAAAAAAAAAATGAAAAATAAAAAAGTTATTTAATTTTTATTGATAAGTGTGCGGTTTGACCCGGTTTTACTTAATATATTAGCAACAATTTATTAGTTATAAACTTTCAATACTTGCAATTGTTGGTCATATAATGCTACTTTTATAGGATAATTATTACACATAAAAATTATTATCGGATAACATGTTTTATTAGTAAATCGTTTTTAAAATATTGCTGATAGCGAAAACGCGTAACGCATTTCTAAGTAACTCAACTCAGCAAATATATTTTGCATTGTTAGAAGTTATATTGCGCCACTAGTGTCTTCTCAAGTACAACACATTGTAATTAAAGTTATTTTATTAACGCGTTTAAAATCATACAAAGAGTTTTTTTTCTCTCACTATAACAAAAGTTATAAATAAAATCTAAGTTCTTATTTAAAAAATCATTTTTATTATATTTTTCAAATATGAACTAAATTTTAAATAAAAAATTTTTTTTCATGAAACGTAAAATAATGTTTGTTTATTTTCTTATAATTTTACAGTTGGTTTTTGGTTATTTTATTAACTGTTAATAATTTTTTTTTTATTTAATTTGTGAACTCTTTTTAATAATGTTTTAAACAATAAAGAGTTTTTTTTTTGTTATTTATCAGTTACCGATAACATATTCATGATCATAATTTATTTTCATAAATTAAACGAACGCCATTGAAACTTTACGTTATTGAATTAACAATAAACAAAATATCTTATTAATAAAATATTTACATCAAAATAAATCATGCATTTTTTAAACTATTATGACTAAAAATAATTTTTATATTTAAAAGGAACTTGTATATTTAATTCCAAACAAGAAATGTAATAGTGTTATGCAAAATATTAAATTTTTCTATTTTATTTTTTTTTAAGGTTATTTAGGTGCTCCCAGAAGTACTTACGGTCTTATCACGGAGCATCACCGGAGAGCATTTAACTAGAGGTTCATGCCTCCTTTCTTACCAATGTTGCTTATTGGGCTAGAGCTGGCGTTGAACCTCAGACCTCTGGGATTTGAGCTAGAACTCTAACCACTGCGCCACACCTGTTCAAATTAAAACAACAACCTTGTCAAATTTAATAGAGTTTTGCCTTAAGAATTTTCAGGATTTCGTTAGCCATAGAAAGATTAGAAGTTAGACACTAAATATGTGCAACAAAACTTAATTATATAATTATATATATATATATATATATATATATATATATAGGCAAAAAGGAGAGGTTTAGATTAAAATGCTTTTATTGTAAATATTTATATTTCTATGCATCAATGTGGTAAAAAAACCTTATAATAATTTCTCTCATTTTAAATAATATCAATTTAACTCATTTTAAATTTTTTTTTTAAATTAGTTAAATTGATATTTTTTAAAACTCATTTTAAAATTTTTTTAAAAACTATTTTAGGTTAGAGAGACAGATAATTCTCACCCAATAATCAATATATAGCACTATTATATGATGTAAAGTAGTGAGATATAACTTTTGTATTTTATATTAAAATTACTTAATAAAAATAAATTATTAATTAATATTTATATTTTTTATTAATTAATAATTAATTAATTAAAAATAAATAATTAATATTTGGCAGTGGTTTGAAAACAAATTATAAAATTGTTTTTTTTTTATAAATGTAATAAACTTTGTTAAAAAAATTTTTGATGAAAAAAATGATCTTTTTGACAGTGTAGGTAGTGTCTTAGTGCCACTTGAATATGCCTGAGGCTAAAGACTAATAATATGTAGGCCACTTTTACACCTTTTCTTTTGATAACAAGTTGTAAGCATTTTAATTAAAATAAACAAAGTTATAACAATTTATGTTAAGAAAAACTATATTTGATCATAGATTCTTGAACAAACCTATACCAAAAATTTGTTACACAAAACCTTGTAACATAAGACCATAGTTTCTTCAACAAATTCATATATCAAAAATATATTATTTAAAACCTTATAGCTTTATGTAGAATTGTACTATTTCTATAACACTTTTATCTTTAAAACACTGTATTAAAGCTTTCTGATATTAATTAATCAATTTAAAAACTATAACTAACATCACTACAATAACTTATTTTAATAACTTTATTTGATGATATCACTGATGTGCTTACATATACTGAAATTTGTTATGTATATAAATAAGAAATATATTAAAAATAAACTGTGAGAAGTTTATTTTTGTTTAATTATAAATTTATATTAAGTAAACAACATAGATAATAACTTCTGAATTATTCTGAAAAATATGAAAATGAAACTTAGTAAAATTTTAGTGCAATACCCTTATAAAAAATTGTGAATAAAAAGAATCCAAATCAAGTAATAGCAACTTACCTCTCTTTTTACGTTTTCAAGTAACTCTACTTTATCCATATTGAGGCATTTTTATTTTAAATCAATAAAGATCATATTTATAGGTATCCATAAAACATATCATTTTTGATTAAAATTAACATCCCAATATTTCCTTTAAAATGGCAAATGGTATGTAAATAACAATGCAAATATATATATATATATATATATATATATATATATATATATATATATATATATATATATATATATATATATATCATATATTATTAGTGTGTGTTGTGTGTATGTCTATAATTAATACGTATAATTTACTTCATTTATTTTTCATCATTACTAAGAAAAAATTTCCTTTTACTCTGAAAACAATTTTTTGTGTTTATAGGGAACAATTTTATTAGGCGGGAACTAGAA
Organism: Hydra vulgaris; assembly: GCF_038396675.1. Lineage (NCBI taxonomy): Eukaryota > Metazoa > Cnidaria > Hydrozoa > Anthoathecata > Hydridae > Hydra > Hydra vulgaris. The sequence goes on from NC_088929.1 coordinate 13,102,194, forward strand.
AAAACTTTAATAAATAAAAATATTAATTTGTGTTTTGTTCGAATTAAACATCGATAATATACTAAGTACTAACTCGTTCGGAAGAAAACTTAACTATCAAGATAAACGCAGCAGTTTGTTTGTCCTTTTCTTTCCAGGGGCCGTTTTCACGTCTCTCCGTTAAGCTTTAACAAAGCTATAAGTCGAAAATTTTATTACTACATTTCTAAGTGAAAAAATGTTAAAAACTTTTTCTTTAATAAATTTAAATAAAAACTAATATCAAAATAATACCTTTAAATTTATTAAATCATTTTTTTAAACATTTTTTTAAAAAATACAGTTAAAAATTTTTTTTGACCAATGCTTAAGTTCAACCGAGAGACGGCCTCAAGTCATACTAAAATTTTCAAAATAATAGTTTCAAAATAAAACCCGAGGAAAAAATTTAAGAATTTTCGTGAAGAAAAATGATAAAAAGGCGTTTTAACTAATAGCACCCAGAATTAAAAATTTATTTAAGTAAAAAAGTTATTTTTTTATTATTTAATTTTCAAGTATCGATTCAACAATAATCTCTCCCCTGAAAACTTTAATCACAAGTTTGAAATAAATAGAAATGAAAACTATTATCAAAGAGCAAATATGAGTAACACATATAAACTGCCCCAAATCTTAAATAAATATACTGAATTTATCGAGGACCAAATATATGGAATATTCATCAAAAAGGATTCAAATGTATGGCAGAATCATTAAGTTCATTTAAGTTTCTAATCAAAAAAGAAGTTTTTAAAATGTTGTTTGAAATTAATTTTCAGTTTTTTATCTTTATTTGATTTTACTGATCAGAGCCAACGACACGATATGGGGGAAGGGGAGGATGAGCGGAGAAGTGGTTTTTTTTTTTTTTTTTTAAAAAGAATTTCTCAAAGAACGAAGAAATAAATACAGAACGCGCACAGCGAACATGTTGATTATGTTCAGCACTGCAACTAGTGATCATTAAAATCAAAAATATTTGCAATGCTGTGTCAACGTTAAGAAAAACATTTTTAGTTTTATCAGATTTGATAATGCTGTAAAGCGCAGCGTGACTTATCTGGAAATTAGTTGTGGTGCGGGAAGAGCATTTTTTTGCTGGTACACATGAAACTGCTTCAAATCAGATGCAAAGTTGCTGTCTAAATCCTCCAGAGTTAAAAAAGCAGCGGGAACTTATTGAAAAGACATTTAAACAGCGTTAGCTGCGACAGCATGTGCTTCCCATCTGTATCTGAAAGTAATTTCACTACGAAGACAATCTAAAAGAATTTTCCAACGGTCTGTTGATACAAAGTAAAACATATAGAACAACTGTATTAGGTAGAAAAAGTTAACTGCTGCATCACAAAAGTTAACTACACTGCGACCAAATATTTTGCAGATAAAGCACAAGTATTCCAAAACCTGATTAGCCAATGCTTCTCCTGAATGTCCACTCTGTTCTAGAACTCAGTGGACATTCTTAAAATTCTAAGAATGCTAGAAATCGTTACATTGGTTGAGCAGAAAACTGATCTATAAACAACGACAAATAACTGATCCACATGTGACATATCTGGTGTTGAATCAACATAAAGACTGAAGTTGCCAGTGGAATTTACTTTATTGACAATGCTTAAATAAACTGTTTCAGCCATTAGCTCAAAAAGTTCTTAGCGAATTATCAAAATAGCGAATTGTAAGATAGGAAGGGTTTCCTTTTTCAATATTGCCATATTTCGAAATATGACCTGCTGAGAATTGATCAAATTGCCTTTTAAGTTCAAGATGACTCAAGTAACTTCCATTTTTGAAAGAACCAAACTTTTCTTTGGTGCCACTAAAGGCAAGTTCACGTTCAGCCAGTGTACGGATGTAGGGAATGAATCACATCAGCATATGTTTTTAATACTCTCACTCCTCCTTTATCTGAATATCAAATGCGTGCTGTAATCTTTAACCTTGTCTGGGGGTAAAGTAAAGTAGCAGACAGTTTCAGTCAAGCTGACTTCGTTTTCGTGATTCTCAATTCTGAAAATGTTTGGCAGTCTTTCTATCCGCCCTCAATAAACTAACAGAAAGTAGTTTTAAAAGTTTACAAGCAAAGCAATATAGAGTCCCAATAGTTATAACACAAAAACCATTCACGTCGATTTTTCTCGCAATTAGCTTTCCTTCCAATAAAAACTTTTGGCTAGCAAAGTTTTTTCTGTTTGCATCCTTGGAAACACGGCATGGTTTATCAAAAAGACCTTTATGATGCTTACAATTTTTTGATCCAGCAGCAACCCATAAGGTTTTATCCTCCACAGACAATTCATCCTATAGACCAAGAGCATTTTCTTTGTTACCTGTATCCACGTTAACCCTAAACCATTTTCCACCGCATTATTTTCTATTATATGAGTCACTTGGTTGACTGCGCTTCATTTTCTTTCCACATGTAGCTGAATTTCAAATCTGAACAATAATTGCATTAAAAATTTAGTGGTCGAGGTCAATCCCAGCAATAGACATACAATCAAGAATTCATTTTTTTTCTGATAGCAGTTCTTTCAAGGTCGGTAATAAGTGTGATGCAGATGAGACCATACATAATTTACGCTATACCCCGGATTGAATGGTGAGGTTTAAAACACTATTTAATACTTCATATGATATTATATACATCTTTGACCTATTTGGTGTAAAAAGATAGTAAAAAAAGATAGTAAAAAAAATCTTACCTCTACGCTATATATTTTGGTCTATACATTTTGGTCTGCTGCCCTAAGCTTGTGCTTCTTTTGCTTATAGGTTTATTCAGGAACGTATATATATGTATATATTTTTTTATGCATGTAGCATATGTATCTGTGCGTATACCTATAGTAAAGGTCTTTAACTTACCGTTTGTGGTAAAAAACGGCTCTCAGCTACTCTAAGATATCTAGCAAGACAAAATTAAGTACAGATTATGTCAAAAGGTATTAAATTTATCATTTTTTGAAAAAACGCAAATTAAAATATTAGAATGTTTTTAAAAACATACAGATTGTTTTTATTTAAAATTAGAGTAAAGGCATTCTGAATGTTTTTACTTTTATTTTTTTACTGTAGAACATGCGTGAAGTGCTGCTTCTTCGAAATTCTTTTAGATTGCTGCAACAAAAATGTGCCGATGAGGAATTGGTTTGGGAAGGCAGTTTATCAGTTGATTAAAAGAAAAATTGTTTCAATAAGATTAATGGACCTAAATTTGAATGCTTTTACCAGATAAAATTAAAAGCATTTAAATAACAATGATAATTGTGATTTTATTTATGCAATCCATATTATTGAGAAATTAAAACAAAATCTGATAACTATTTGATATAAACGAAATTATAAATAAAAACAAATAAAAAGAGCTCATTAATATTTCATTAATTTTAATGAAAATTGCTGCGTAAAAGAACTTAAGATCTTCTACATCTTTTCTTCAAATAAATTTGTCGTTGCGTAATTTATGGACGATCCCTAACTGAAACTTTGTTTACTGAAGATGGTTTTAAATTAAACTCTGGTCCTTATCATCCAGGATTTAATACAGTGTTTCTAGAGCATAATGTTAATAAGCGTGTAGGCTGAGTACTTTTTTACATAAAAGAAAACGTTGCGTTTAAGATGCGAGATAAGTGTTTCTGATTAAAATAGAAAAATTTTAACAGTTGAAGTAAAAAACAATTTAAAAATATTTATATAAGCTGCTGCTATCGGCCTCTGACTGGAAGAACTGAGTACTTAGCAAATATTTAATTCATAATTTAAAAGAAAAAACTAACCAAGAAAAGGTAAAAAATTACTTACTGAGCGATTTCAATTTAGATTGTTTTTAGTATAATCAAAAACAAAATAAAACAAAGTTTTATTATAATTTGTTCGAAACGGGAACAATACTTAATATTGATAAACCGACTATAATTACAAGCTATTCGTCCTCTTTAATTGACAAAATTCTACTCAATGACTTTTTCAATAGAATGCTTAAAATGGGCATCGCAAAAACTGATGTTTGTGATCATTTTCCTACTTTTTTTTTTTTTTTTTTTTGCATTAGCGCTGACCGCAAAACAAGTATGCATGGACAGGTAACAATTATTAAACGTGTTTATAATAACACTAACCTAAATCTATTTTAAAACTTTTAAATCAAGAACTGAGTTTATAAATTTCAATGACGATATAAACATCATCTAAAACTCTTATTTTAAAACTTTTCATATCTACGTTTCAAATTTTCCGCTTAAAATACTTCTTAACGTCAAAGACCTACCTTGTACTTGAATTACTAAATGAACTAAAAAGTCCTCAAAAATAAAGTCAGAAAAGCCTAAAAATGCCTTCACAGTCTATAAAAATCTATTTGAAAAACTTGGCAAAAACGCCAAAAAAACGAAGTACAAATAAAATTCGTAGCGAGTTTAACAAATAATGAAAGAAATTACTTGTAAACATTAGACAAGTGCAAATTCTATGTCGGTGTCATGAAATAAATTAACCCCCATAATAAATTAACTTCCTAAGCGTAAAAAATTATCCGGGGAGTCTATTTTGAAATAGATTAACTCCCCTTGAATTAAATTAACCCCTGTCGGCGAAACAAATTAACTCCCCATAATATATTAACTCCCTTGGAACAACTTATACGAATTACGGAAAAAGTATTTCAACTTGATGTTTTCCAAATGTGTTTGTTTTTAAATCTGTTAATTAGTATTGATATGGATATAATAACAGTAGCACTATAGTATTGATATGGATATAATAACAGTAGCACTATAGTATTGATATGGATATAATAACAGTAGCACTATTTGTTTTCTTATTATATATTGAAATTTTGTTCAACTATTATAAGTTTAGGAGTTATAGTTGATTATAAGCTGTGTTACTTACGGGACGCAAAAAAAAAAATTGCATTAAACCTGTCGTTTTCCGTTGAATATTTTAAGCCAAAAATTTAACCTACATACACTGGCTACTTAAATTGAATTAAGTAGTTATAATTCAGCGTAAAATTATTTAGCTTGTTGTGGACTCGAAGAATAAATCACAATAACTGAATTATTTCTTTTTAACTTTTTATTACCTAAAACAATCAAAAGAAATAATAATAAAACAACAACAATGATAGCGATCAATTTCATCACATTCTTCCCGACATCTTAAAGTTTTAAGCAGGCCATTGCTCAAAAATCCAACCGATTTGGAGCCAGGCGCTTTCGAGTTGATCGACTTGGTAAAATATCTTTTTCAACTTTACTGAACATGGCAGGTAGAGACTTACTGGATATGTCGGAAGATCCAATGACACAGTCTCATCTGGTTTTTGTAACTAGTGTGCAGTCTCATCTGGTTCTTGTAACAGGTGTGCAGTAGATTTTTTCAATGAGAATAGATTTGGTGTTTAACTGTAAGTTAACTGTAGGTGAGTCTTAAGTTAGTGGTGCGAGGTGACGAATAGAAACCGTAGATTCACGACCGTTTGCATACTTAATAAGAACATATGGTGGGTTTGCTTCCATTAGGAATACCTCATCTACATCAGGTTCATACTTAAAATTTTTAACATATCTCTTTAATAACACCTTGCCAGGTTGTGTAAACCATAGTAGGGTTGAGTGTCCAGTAGCAGAACATCTTTGATACGTAAAGAGTCGTTCATGAGGAGTTTCATTAGTAGTGGTCCTCTTAAGTAAGAGGTGCTCTCACTCCACCAAAATTAGGTATTACACTTTTGTGCTGGGACTGGAAATCAATACCAAGAATAATATCGGCTCACAAGTTGTCCATAATATGTAAACTTACATTGTGATAGTTTAAGTCATGAATTTTTATGTTAACTACACAAATCCCAACAACAGGGGTTGACAAAGTTGATGCCATTTGAACAGAGCTGTGAGTTGATAATGTTTTGAGAGAGAGTTGGCTGATTAGTTTAGGGTGAATAAAGTATCAGAGCTTCCACTATTATGAAAAGATAATTCAAAAACGTGGAGTTATTCATTGAAACACACACAAAGACACACAAGAACAAGAATAAAGACACTCAAGTAGTTCAGCATGTGTAGTTGAAAAACAATTTCCTTGCTATGCATTTTCAAACAACGATTCTGTTTATCGCAATGAAGGTAAGCTTAATGCAGAGATTCAATGTATACTTATGCATATTGTTTGTGAAAATAGTGATAGTGTTATTAAATTTCAGGTAATATTTACAGATAGCAAGGTTGCATCTACGATGAAACTTGGTCATGATAAATTAAAATACATTTTTAACTATTGAATTGCACCTTACTTCAGTGAACTTTTAAAAGTACAAGTCTGTGCATTAGAATGGCTGGCTGTTTGCTATGATGAAAGTTTGAAAAAAGTCGTTTAAGAATCTATGGTGGATTTAGTAGTGAGATTTTGAGATAATTTTAATAACAAAGTACGATGTATTTGGATTCTAGGTTTCTTAAACATGCCACTGCAATTGACTTACTTAAGAGAATAAATGATGGTTAATTTGGCTTAGATTTATATAAACAAGTAAAACTATTAATGGGTGGTTCTAATGTAAACTAAAAAGTTCTCAGGGAAAAATAATTAGAAAGAGAAAAGGCTGGTTTAAGTAAACTAGTAAACATTGACCGTTGTAACCTTCATGTCATTTATGTAGCTTTCCATACTGCTGCAGAAACCACAAGTTGGAGGCTAAAGCCTGAAAGTCTAAAGGCTAAAGTCATAAATAGATCTTATTGACTTTTTAAGGACTCTCCTGCTGTGCATAAAGGTTATATTTCTGTTACAGATTATACAATCTTTCCCTTGTAGCTTTGTCCAATAATGTTGATGAATGTCGTCTAACCTTCTGACTTTTTATTTTTTCTTCATAATATTTATATCATTCTAGATGGGTCGAGAACTAACAGGTGTCATTACGACTCAAGGAGATCAAAGTATAGAAAAAATTGGTTTTTGATTGAGTTGATTCTAGACATAACCGACCAGCTTTTATAATGCAATCATTAAAGAGTTATTTAGCTGTGAAAAAAAAAAAACAGTTGAAGATAAACTACCCAAATTAAAACTTTTATTTTTTTTCTGTATCAAAAACCTTTTGCAGTCTATCATATAAAATATAAAACCAATCATCCGATGTAGTCTTTTCTAGACAAAGAACTATCTTTTCATTTTTCAGTTTTGAAAAAGAACTTCAGATATTAATATTTAAAGATTGAGTAAAACCTGCAAATGTAAAATAGTTTAAATAGGAAGCTGCAAACATGGTAATTGGAGAAAATCTCTCAAAAAGTCCATTACATCGTTGCGTGGTAAGAAGTGCAAATGTGTTTGATCTAAGTTTAATATCCTCTGTACCATTTACTCTCGGGTGCTTAGTAAGAGGAAGGAAGGAGGGTGGTTGGGAATAAAAGGGTTTGGGGAGGGGGGATTTTAGTCCAGATCTAACAAACGGATTTTCTTTTTTTTTAAATAGTACTCTATTGTGGTTGTTTTTTTTTCTTTTCAAAATATTTAATTTTCAAGACCAGAGCAGGTATCGAAACTTAGACTTCTTGGTTCTGAGTAAGAACTCTAACCAGAGCGCCACGGCTGTATTTGCTTATGTATATAACAAATGTACAGTCAACATAAACAGTATTTTTTTTAAATCAAAAAAATAGTACTAACAGATCACAACAACAACTAAATTGTTACTAGGATAAATTTACGTTATCTATTGCGTTCTTTATAAAAATTTTCCAAGAACAAATGGGTAAAGGAAAGCTGCTAGTTAACTACAGTAGAAAAGGATAATAAACAATTTACCTTATTAATTACGTTAATAATTGTTTTGGCAGTTTAAATGCATTTTGAAAGTTAATGTATACAACATTTATTATTGGATGATTAAATATGCAATATATATATATATATATATATATATATATATATATATATATATATATATATATATATATATATATATATATATATATATATATATATATATATATATATATATATATATATATATATATATATATATACAATTTCTGAATTTCTTTCATTACAATAAGTGCATGCAAGTTAGATGTTAAAAAACTTCTGAGTTCTTTCCATGGCTACACATGCACGTGAGTTATATGATAAACAATTTAAAAGTTTTTTCCATGGCGCAAAGTGCATGTCAATTAAATGTTCAACAATATCTATCCGTGGCAACAAATGTGTGAGAGTAAAATGGTTTTATATATATTTCAGAGTCCGGTTACTTTTTTTAAAAAAATTAAAATTAGAAGTTTGTTTAACCCAAGTAGAATCATTGAAATTTTATAGCAATAGTAGCAGGGAGCAGCTCTAAAGATGTAAGACTGGCAAAAAAATTCTATTGGCTCTGCAGAATTTTTTAAAAATCGAGTTAGGCTTTAAGTGGTGAAGTAAAAGTTGACTTTTGGACAAGTGATTTTTGGAAAATTTTTTATTTGATAATTTTTTTTTATTGTGAAAAAATAGATCTGGGTAAAACTAAAGTAGTAGATTTCAAGTAGATACAAATTATCACGATTAATAGTTAAGCATTGGAATAAAATTAGCATTGTTTCTAATGATTAAAATTTATGGCTATAAAAATTTTTTTAATGTAAATAATTTTTGAATTAATTCGTTATCACCTAAAAAGCTTAAGAAATTTTTCTAAATGTAGAAATTATTTTTTCCCCTGAAAATCGCAGTAAATACCCAACTCGCATCCCTTTCCCCATCACATTTTTTTTTTAATAATTTAAAAATGAACTTTCTACAGTGTGAACTCTAAGTTCTTTTTTTTCAACAATGTATAAACATTCACGTAAACGTGAGAGGTTATACACTGTTCTTTAACATGCAAGAAAACCAAAACACTAGGCCGGGTGAATAAGAATGAGCAATTGCTTATACTCAGTAATTGGTCAGCTTTACGTAAATAAAAACTTTAACAGTTTTGCTAAAATTTTTATTCACGTAAAGCTGAGCAATTACTGAGTAGATTGCTTAACTTTACGTGAATAAAAATTTGACCAAAACTGTTAAAGTTTTTCTTTACGTAAAGCTGACCAATTATTGAGTAAAAGCAATTGTTCATTTTTATCCACTCGATCTATTTAGTTTTAAATGAATTGATCTAAACAGACCAATTCAGGCTACACATTAATTTCCATTTGGCATATTTTGCCCGACGGTGGCTTGGCTATTATTAACAGTAAATAAGAAAACTTAAAAAAAGAAGTGAAAGAAGTGCTACTACAACCACCACTATCCCCATACTCCCAGGAAATGTTTCATGGGAATGTCAAAAGTACAGTTTGAAAATGCCAGCACAAAACCCAAGTATAGAAGAAGTCTGAATCTAGCAGAGTCAAGAACATCAGTAAAGCTAATTTTATCTGTTGTTCATTTATTAAAGCACAAAGGCTGGCCAAAAGATGCATAACCTCAAAATCGAATGCTAAAAGCTGAGTCAGTTGGATCTTGCTCAGTGGCTTCTCTTAATTCTCCGACAAAAGCTTTTACTGTTTTACTGGATTATGGGTTATCTGAGAAGGACTCCTAAACGCTGAAAAATAAAACCATGGGTCAATGAAATAAAAAGGAAAACTGCATGCTACCAGAAATAGAAATCGTAGTGCCAGAATATTCAGTTAAAGTAAATCTGCAAAGCCTTTTAAGTCATACAGTCTCTCTCTTATGCCTGTTGCATAAAAAAGTGATAATATTAGGGGCTCATTAAATGTTCAAGGGTCTTGAGACACCCCTAATAATATGGATGGAGAAATTTTACAATAAAAGAATTTAGAAATAAAATGATGGAAGTGGGTTGTTAGATTCTTGGTACAATGCAGTCTTGGTGATATTTTTCACGTACTCTTCTACTAACAAAACCTAATTTATGCATCATAATTGGAAAAAAAGATTCATCCAAAAAGCAAATCTAAAAATAACGAATGTAATAAAAAATAATTAAACCAAATCTCAAAATATGTGAAATACATGAAACATGGAACTTTTATAATATTTTATCCTTTTTCCAGTAGTCCTTGGTAAAATTCCTTCAAGCGTCTCTGCACCGTACGTTGATGTATGCCAATGTCTTCTTCTCTTTTTGCTTGGTTAGCAGGTTTACTGCATTTTTTCTGTTATCAAATTTTAATTTTTTTCCATTTCTAGTTGTTACAAGTTTTTTTTTTATCACAAACCAAAACAGAACAGATTCCAAAGGTGCATTCAAGTTTAGTTTTTGCTTTACTGTCTTAATCGTATTTAAAGAAAATTTTACCTACTGTTTTAGACTGAATCCTGTCATTATTATTCAATAATCCACGAGTTTTCCCATATTAACGTGGAAAGATGAAGTCCTGCCAACAGCTAAAAAAGTAATCAAAAAAGTTAGGTTACATAACTGACAAAAAAAAAATAGCAGACGCTTATCTCTCATTAATAAAATGCGTCTCATTAATAAAATGCAAAAACTTTTCAAACAATACAGAAAACATAAACATCGATTTTTAAAGTAAGATAATTCTTTTTTACACTTAAACCCTAATTTTAAATTCTTTTTTGTCCTGCCGCCGCTGCTAGAGTCTTTAATTCATTTATTACTATGCTTTCTTTAAATATGGAAGACACTCCTCATTTATACATTGACAATACATCCTGATATACCAGACCCGTAAAGGTTATAAGAGATTTATATAATTTCTCCCTCCTAAACACATATCGAAGATATGATATTAGGAGAAAAGGTTTAGTGCGTCGGGGGTTAGAGAGGTTTAGTGCATGACAGTAGTTCAGCGCGCTGTCATCAGTGTCATTTTAGCGTAACAAATTTTGAAATTTTTTCAATAGCAAAAAAATATATATAGAGCAAAAAAGACTTCTAATTGTTAAAGCAAAAGTTTAAAGTTTTCTAATATTATACACGATCGTTCCATATACAGTCTGCAAACTCAACTTATGCTAAAGACGTTTATAATTAGACGTTTTTACGTAACGCTATACAAATGGCGTAACTAAAAAGGTGGCGTAAGCAAGCAGAAACTATCAAGAGCCCTCTTTTGGAGAGTCATAGCAAATCTAAAATCGAAATTTTCCACTTGGATAAGACAATATGTTTCGTGTTTTTTCAATCTTGTTATTTTTTTTAAAATACAGTAACATAAATTCAAAAATTGAAAAAAAAAAAAAGTTTAAGCAAAAAAGACTTGTTAAAATAGTTTTCTTATTTTACACATGATCCTGTATATAACGTTATATAAGTGGATTTTTTACATTAGTATATAACATTTTTGTTTATATATATTGTTTATATATAAGCGCATAAGTTTTACGGATATGCGATAAAGCTGTGTTTATTTAGAGAACCAAAAGTGTTGATTAATTGCAATCGGTATAAGATATTTTTTTATTTTTTATTATTTTGTTTATATAAACTACAATTTTTTTCTCAAAAAAAAAAAAAAAATTACTAATGTATAAATAACAAACAGACAAGGGCTCAAAAAAGATATGGTTGGCAAAATACCAATCTAATACCAAACAAATCTGTTGGAAAAAATAAAAAAATAAAAAACATGTATATACTGTAAAATTACCTAAGATCAGTCACCGTGTACCTTCGGTCATTTTAGAAAAAATATAAAAAAAGCAAGTTTTGCAAACTTTTTTTTCTCAGATAATATTTGTAATTAGTTCGTAACTATGGAATCTATCAAAAAAGTAATGTTTTTTATGCAACCTGCTGAAATAATTCTTTAGCAAAACAACAATTTGAAAAAATGCTTACTATTAAAATCTAAAATAAGCAAATTATTAAAATAAATGATCAAATTTAATCTTAGCATTTTTAAGAATCACCAAATTAATTATATTTACAAAAAAAATTATTAATCTTTGAAAATTAACTACTTTTTTCATAAAAATTATTGAAATTTTAAAATACTCTAACTTCGGTCATTCCCTGATAAACAACGAAAAAGGCAATTAGCAGTAATAATGTGAAATGTGTTGCGAATGTAAAATTTACCAGTAAATTTTGTAATTTACCAGTAACTTTATCAGTAAATTTACCAGTAAATTTTGACATTTTTATAATGGATTCACATCATGGTATTTTTTTTTTGAATAAAAAATTTGTTCATGATTTCAAAATTAAGTAACGGTTCTTTGCATAAAAAATATCAAGCTTGTACATTCTTTTTGGAGATAAAAATACAGCTCAACGACAATTATGGATGCGTTGCGAATCCTGTGACGCTAGGTTGTGTGGATCTTGCTTTTCTACTGTGGTCAACGATACGTGCAAGAATTGCCAATAAATATACGAAGCTCATTCAGAGCAAAGTAGTGTTTTTTTGTTAATTGAAAAAACCTTTCAAAGTCAAAGTAATAAAATAGTTGACTAATTACAATAAAAGTTAAAAATACTACTACTTATATTTAAAAAGTCCTTTTTTTATGTGCTCCTTCTTGTTTTCTTTGGTGCCCCAAAAGATTTTTTTTTATACCCAGGGCGACACCCTCCCTAGTTAGTGACTTACCTGAGTCTATGTCATAATTTTACAATAAAATAACATTTAAAAATTAGCTTTCATTATTTGTGACTTTAAGTTTGTGATACGTTATTAGTATTTAAATAGCGGCCGAACTTATGAGATGGTTTTGAAAGTTCGGTCAAAGTAGATGTTTTCATTTGAAATTAAATATTGAGTAATAGTTTTTATTTTTCATTTTTTTATTATTTTTTATTTTTTTTATAAATGTTTATTTTACAACTACAAAGTATTTACAAGTAACCAATCACAGATTGGCGGTAAAGATATACAAATATAAATATCATAAATGTAAAGTTCGAAATATACGAAGTAAATGAAAATATAGTTGCATACAACTTCGAGACATGATTAAAATAAATACCAAATACAACAATATAATAACGTGAACGTAAAAATAATCCGAGAAATATATTTCTATATTCTTCCAATTAAAATAAAAAATACATAAAAAAAAATCTCCTGAGTTTTTGGAGGAGTGTTTAGATGTTTCACTATAAGTTTATTTACCAGATTTCAAAATAATGTTTGTGTATAAATATGATAAAAACGAAATTTGTGTAAGATTGATAAAAATAATTACTTATTTGTAGTTATAGGAAGCTCGCAAAAGACTTAAGTCAGTCTTGTCATCAAGTACCTTTTTCAGAGACGTGTAATACACATAAAAAATCAGTTGCATACGTGGTTTATATGTATGTGTTACATATATACCTTGTCATTAATATTATTATTTTTTTTTATCGAGTTGTAATAAAAGTTAAGTTACATTTATTTATTTTTTTATTTAAATTTAAAAAAATTTCTTATAGTTGTTTAATTTGATTATTGTAGTTTTTAGCTTTATTTTCAGAGAGTGTTCGTTGTTTAAGTTTAATAGTGATTCGTTTCTAGATACTAGTTTGTTATATTAATAGGGACCGCAATATGTAATTGAGAATTTTGAGAGTTTTGTTGTTTCAAAAGGTATCTTAAAGTTGCCTGTTGCTAATGTATTGTATTTATTTATATTGTTTTTAAAAAAAGTGTGCAGTAAAATGTTCTGGAATCAGACTTAGTTTATATTTAAACATGAAAATTATATTTTGAAAAACATTTATTTGAAATATATTTAGTGCGTTCAATTGTTCCAATAAGGATTGAGCATGAGTAAATTTGTTTTTGTTGTATACTAATATTGAAGCGTGTTTTTGATGTAAGTAAAGTGGTTCTAATTTAGACTTCTGGGCACTGCCCCATGCTATATTGGCATACATGAGATAGCTATGTATGAATGAAAAGTAGATAAGTTTTAGACTTTTTTGTGACAAAAATGGTCTTGTCTTGTAAAGTAAACCAATGTTCTTTGATATTTTTGTGTTTATGTATTTATGTGGGGTTTCCAGGAAATGTGTTCATCAATTAGAACTCTTAAAAACCTTGTATTCAGAGCTCTTTTGATGGTTATATTTTCTATATTAATTGTTGGTAGGTTCAGGGATATTTTTTTATTTTGTTGATGAGAGTGGAATAGTATATCTTAGTTTTTTCTATATTGAGTGACAGTTTATTTGATTTAAACTATATATTAATTTTTTTTAGTTCAGCATTTGTTATTGCAAAGAGGTCTTCAATTGTCTTTGCCGAGTAAAATAAGTTTGTATCGTCGGCAAACATTATAGTTGTATAGATATTAGAGGCGTTTAGAAGATTGTTTATATAAATAAGAAACAAAAGAGGAGCAAGAATGGAATCTTTGGGTACACCACATTTTGTTTTTGGCTAAACCATTAAATCCTTTAAACAGAACTGAAACTATATACCAGAGATGTAAAAGAACTCCATGGTGAGTAACTTGCATAAAAATTATAAACTGCTTTGGGTAATGTTACCAGGGAAACCATATTAATAAAATAACTTTAAGAAAGGTTATCTCAATAAAAGATCTTAAATTTCAAAATCTTTTTGAACTAAAATGATAGCCACAAAAAAGGATTGATTTAAACGAGAGATTTTTGTTCATAACAACAATTGCTAATGTAACATAGAAAACACTATGAGAATGGGATTAGTTTTGGCTAATTTTGAGTTTGTCAGGGAATATACTATTTTTAAATGAAGATGATATTAAATAAAATAATGGTTTACAAATGCTGTCCATAACATAAATAGCTACATTACTGGAAATACCATCATATCCACATGATTTGTTGCGTTTAAGTTCAATAGTTGCTTTAATAAATTCAAGTTTAGTTATCTTTTCATTATTTATACTAGTGTTGGGTTTTTCTCCCAAAAAATTTTTAAATGTTTTATTTGGTTGCGCAATGTTAGAAGCAAGAGAGGGGCCTACATTAACAAAATATTTGTTAAATTCTTGACATATTTGTTTCACTTGTTATAATTTTTTTTATCGGAAATTCATTTTTGTGGTAAGCAAGTGTGCTTCTTTTTTTCTCTTCTTGTTAGTTGGTTTATAACAGCCCAAGTCCTTTTTATATCGAATTTATGCTTATCAAGCTGATTAGAAAAATATCTTATTATTGCTTTTTTTATATTATGTTGAAAAAACTTTTTATAATTTTTGTAGAATTTTTCATCATCTTTATTTTTTGATTTTAAAAATTTTACGTAAAGTTTTTGTTTTCTTTTGATGCTTTAATTTAAGTTATTGTCATCCATGGATTTTTATATCCTTTGTTTTTTATTTCTGTAGTTATTTTTGGGCATATATTATCAAAGATTTTTTGAAATGTGCTTGAGAAATTATCAAACGCAATATTAGGATCTGCTGATGAATAAATGTTGTCCCATCGTTCTATTTGGAGTTTTTTTTTAAATTATTAAGGTCTTTTATAGAAAGATTTCTGTAAGTCACAAAGATTTTTTATTGTCAATATTAAATAGTACTTCGCGTGCTATATGGAAAACCAGAAAATGATCTGAAAAGTCTGCAATAAAAAGGCCTGATTCAAATTTAGTATTAAGGAACTGTTTGTTAAAATATTGTCAATCACAGAAGATGATTGGTTAGTAATGTGTGTGGATTTAAATATGGTGGGTATTACATTAAATTCAAATAGTAAGTTGAAAAAGTTTTTTATGTTTGCAAACTTTTCATAACATAATGCGCCCATATTTGTATCTCCCGCGAATAAAACGTGCTTGTTTTGTTTACTCATTTGAGTTAACTTGTTTACCACATGGCGGTCGATATAATGAGGAGATTAAAAACGATTAACCAGAAGTATTGAACACTGAAGTGTTCAATACTTCTGGTTAATCGTTTTTAATCAACGCACAAAGTTTCAATAAGTTTATTTGTTTTTGAAAATGTGTTGTTTTTTTTTTATTCAAATTTATCAAGAATATATATTGCAACGCCACCTCCCTTGCTGATTACACGTGGTTGACTTATTATTTTTTATGAATCTAAATTGTAAAAGGAATTGACCGTATTGAAATTGTTCATTGACCGTATATTATACTTAAAATGTTTAAATCTTTGTTTCGTTTTTCTCTCTTAAATTCTTCTGTTTTGTAATATTCATTATTTAAGCAGTTAATATCTATTTCAGTCAAAAAATTATAATCATTTTTGTTATATTTCAAAGTTTCAAAAATAGGTTATATTAATTTTGTCAAATTAGCTTCATTGTTATGCATTGTTTTAAATATATTCATTGTTAATATAATCCTTAATAAAAACCTTAATTTAGTACTTAAATATAATTAAAACGTAAATATGTAAATTATTTTCTTTATAATTTTTAATTTTTTTTTAAACATCTTCGCTTCCAACAAGGCTGCAAGCAGCCACTAATTAAAGTTGGAAGTTACTGTAAGAGAAAAGATGAAGATTGTAGAGCAAGATTACGATTGACGGACGATTTAAAAGATTGCAAATTATATGAATCAGGAAAGCAAGATGAAGGAAGCGAATTCCAAAGAGCTGATGTTCGAGGAAAAAAACTAGACGAATAAGCGTTTTTGGAGCACTTAGGAACAGTCACAGAAAAAGGATGACACTTAATTGAATGACGAGTAACACGAGAATGAATTATAGTAGAAGGCACAAGAGACGCTAGCTCTTTAGAGCAGTGCCCATTATAGTATTTGTAGAAAAGAGAAAGAGAAGCAACATTACGACGATGTGATAATGGTTGAAGGTTGGCTGCAAGAGCTGGTCCAACTATGTTTACAATGCGTTTTTGCACCTTGTCTAAAAGAGAAAGGGCATCATTAGAAGATCCGCCCCAGATATGGCAACAGTATTCCATACAAGGCCGGATTTTAGATTTATAGAGATAGAGAATAGAATCCAGAGTAAGAAAGTGACGAGCTCGATAAAGAGATGCAACCTTAGCAGATGCTAATTTTGCAACCGATTTGATATATGGTTTCCAAGAAAGATTGGAAGTAAGAGTTAATCCTAGAAGATGAAGAGTAGGTGACTCATCGAGTACATCACCGTTCATAAATATATGAAGATCTAAATTATTACGATAACGATTGGCTGAAAAAAAATTGAGTTTTATTTAAATTAAAGTTCACCAGTCACTGTGATCCCCCTGCTGTAGCAGAAGTGAGATCCTTTTCAAGCTCAAATGCCCCCTCCAAGCAATCAGAGGGTGTTGGTTTCTTATCACGACAAGAATAAATGGTAGTATCATCAGCAAACAATGCCACCTTAGATGTGAGAATATCTGGAAGATCGTTAATTTAAATTAAAAAGAGTATAGGGCCAAGGATAGAACCTTGAGGAACCCCTGAAGTTACAGAATAAGAAGAAGAGTGTTATCCATCGAGGACAACTTTTATGCTACGATTGGAAAGGAAGGACTCAATGATCTTGAAGATGTTGCCGGATACACCATAAGAAGAAAGCTTTTGGAGAAGACCAGCATGCCAAACTTTATCAAACGCTTTTGAAATGTCAAGAGCGATGGCCTTAACCTCTCGACCTTCATCTAATGCACGATCTAATTGCTTTCAACACCCTCATTCTCGTTTTTCATTTCTCTTACCACTAATCGATTATATATGACTTTCGCGTATTTTCCGTTACCACGATGTATTTTTGCTTGGACAAAAAGCTCTTTACGAAATCGCATTGTTTCATCGCTATAGTCTTCGTTAATAAATATGTTTTTTCTCTTGAGTTTACGAGCGTTAGATAAGATGTTTTCCTTGTCCTGCCAGTTTAATATTTTGCAGACAATAGTTTTAGGCTTGCCATTAAATTTATCGACTCGATGTGCTCTTTCTATAACAACTGGATCCGCAATTTCAAGGTCTTCCTTAAATAGAAGGCTTACTTTTTTTAAAACATCATTAAAAATTTCGTTGTTTGCTTCTTTGATTCCGACAATTCTTAGATTGTTACGTCGGTTTCGATCTTCAAGATCGACTGTTTTTCTTTTATTTTCATTTGAATCGTTGCTTAATTTTCCGTAAAATGATTTAATACCCACAATATTTCTTTAATTTCTGCCATTTTGCTATCAACCTTGCTCACTTTTGTCTCCATTAGATCACCAACAAAAGTAAGCCTACGTTTTATTTCTTCAATGTCTTTGGCCAAGTTATCAACTTTTTCAAAAAAACTGAGCAAACTTTCCTTAAAACGTTTGAAAATTGTATCTCCTTGTATTTTATATATTTATTTTTTTTTGAAGAAGAATATATACAAAAATTATTTAATTTATTCCACTTTTTTTTTACTTCTTCAACACATCTGCTCTGCTCAAAGTGCGTAGTCGCACTTTTTTTTTTATAAGAAAATGTCATCGAAAGTGTATGCAAATACCTAACTTAAGTAAACTTCAAATTATGTAATGTAATGTTAAAACATATGTCAAGTTTTACTTTTATATAAAAATTGCATTGCGGCATTATCTCCTTAATTTTGATTTATAGTAATTGCTTGCCGTATTCTAAAGTTGTTTGTTCATAAAATAGTGCTAAAGTATTTATCAATCAATACGCCTTAGTGACCGATGTGGTTAGCTTGAAGTGAATAACCGTGGTTCCGATCTTTTCGCTTGCGCATTAATTTTTTTTTTAACTTTTTTGGTTTTTTAAAAACACAAAATAAAACATTTTTGAAGTTCTATAGGTAACACCTCATAAATAAAATTTTGGACAAAATTTATAAGTTAATATTTTAAGAACTAATAAGTTTTATTATTTAATATTTCAACTGTTAATATGTTAGTATACGTAGTTTATAAATATATTAAAATAATTATTTCAAATACCATATTTAGCAATAAAGTTTTTTTGAAAGATGTTTTATTTGAGTAAGGAAAATTTCTTTATTCATCTTTGAATAACAATATTCAATTCTTGCTTCAAGCTCTTCCAAATTCTCAGCTCTCCAATTATTCTCGTACACTAGTCGTTTTAAATCACCCCAAAGTTTTCAATTGGTCTTGCTTCTGGAACGTTAGCTGGGTTTATATCTTTGGGTACAACTTTGTTTTTTTTATAATTTTAAAAAGTCGATAACCGACTTTGCGTAATGTGATCGAGCTAGATCAGGCCAGAAGATAAACTCATTGTCTTTTTTATAATATTCTGATACTAGAGGAAGTAAAGTTTTTTCTAGAATCTCTTTATAAATGTACTGGTTGATTGCCTGCTTACTGTAATGAATATAAAGAGGGCTTATTCCACGGGGGCTGATGCAACAAGAAACTAAGGGCTTGTCCTAGTACTTTTTACGCAAATTATATCTTACTTGGTCAGAACATTGAGAAGGATCAGCGGCATAAAATCTATCATTACCAGCTAAGCTATTGTTTAAGGTAAAATAGCTTTCATCATCCATAACAAAATCCAAGTTTTTACAATTTTCGTACAATTTACGACATTTAGGACGCATAGCTTTCTTCTGCTGATGGCTACGATCTGGACGATTTGTTTTTTTGAAAGATCGAATGTTAGTCATTGCTCTTATTACTATCCTAACAAATTAGAAGAATTTTTTATAATTATACAAAAAGCAATAAGTTTGATCAACTAAGAATTCTTCATATAAATATTAGAAGTCTAAACCGCAATTTTGAAAATCTTCTCAATTTGTTACAAGAAACCAACAATTTTTTTAATATAATTTGTTTAACCGAAAGCTGGATAACTGAAAAAGATTTAAAAACTACTTCAAATTTTAATCTTCCTTACTTTGATTTAATTTCTCAAGAGAGACTTATCAATAAACGCGGTGGAGGAGTTCTTATTTATGTAAAGAAAAATATTGCGCATTATATTAGGAATGATTTGAGTGTTTCTGACGGCGACAAAGAAATTTTAACTATTGAAATTCTAAACAATCAATCACAAAACATTTTACTGAGCTGTTGCCATAGGCCCCCAAATGGTGTGGCCGAGAACATGAGCATGTATTTTGAAGAAAACCTTTTCAAAATAGGCATTCTTGAAAAAAAAAAGAATTTTATTCTAGGGGATTTCAATATGAATTGCTTCCATTACTTTACGGACATTAAAGTTAAAAATTTTTATGATTCTATTTTTGAAATGGGAGCTATTCCTTTAATAAATCGCCCTACCAGAGTAACTCCTAAATCGGCTACTCTAATTGATAACATTCTAACAACTGATATTTTTAACAGTGACTTAAATAAAGGTATTTTAAAAACAGACATATCTGACCATTTCCCTATCTTTTTTATCATAAACAACTCTAAAATTATGACCAAAACTAATATAAAAGTTAAATTACGCAACTTTAACCAAAAAAATGTTGAGCAATTTAAAACACAATTATCATTACTTCATTGGAAGAACATCGACTTTAGTGATAACGCAAACAAAATTTACGATGATTTTTTTAATACATTTTACTCAGTTTATGATGCCAATTTTCCTTTACATGAAAAAACATTAAATCAAAAAAACATTAATTCTCCCTGGATTACCAAAGGTTTAAAAAAATCATCAAAAGTTAAGCAGAAATTATACATAAAATATCTAAAAAACAAATCATTCGCCAATGAGAAAATATACAAAGACTACAAAAATCTTTTTGAAAAAGTTCGAAAAAACTTAAAAAAACATTACTATTCTAAAATTCTCAATAAAGCCAAAAATACTTGTAAACGCTCCTGGGAAATAATAAAAGAAATTATCGGTAAATCAAAACCGTGCTCAGGTACCCTGCCACACATGATCAAAGTAGATAACAATAATATAATTAATTCTCAAACAATAGCTCACGAATTTAACAAATTCCTTGTTGAAATTGGCCCTAAACTATCAAAATTAATTCCTAACACTGAAACATCATTTAAAGATTTTCTAGTACCGATGGATAATTGCATTCACTCGGATGAGTTATCTAAAGAGTTACTATTTGATGAGTTCGAAAAAGCCTTTAAAACACTAAAAAAAAAATAAAGCAGTTGGACCGGACGAAATCAATGGTAACATAATTTTAGATTGCTTTGAACAATTAAAATATATTCTTTTTAAAGTCTTTAAATCATCAATCGAACAAGGAGTCTTTCCTGATCAATTGAAAATTGCGAAAGTTATTCCACTATTTAAAGGTGGTGACAAATCTGACATAAGTAATTACCGGCCTATTTCTATCTTATCTATATTTTCAAAAATACTAGAAAGAATCATGTTCAATAGAGTATTCAATTATTTTAGTTTAAATAATTTATTATACAACAATCAGTTTGGCTTTAAGAAGAATAACTCAACCGAGCATGCAATTATTCAGTTGGTACGTGAGATTTCCAATTCTTTTGAAAAATCTCAATTTACATTAGGAATTTTTATCGATCTTTCAAAAGCATTTGATACTGTGGATCATGATATTTTACTTTATAAACTTAATTATTACGGAATAAATGAAAGAGTTAGTAAATGGTTTCAAAGTTATTTATCCAACAGAAAACAATTTGTTTCTTGTAATGATCTTAATCATACACAGTTTTTAAATGTTTCCTGTGGTGTTCCGCAAGGTTCCATCTTAGGCCCTCTTTTGTTCTTAATATATATCAACGACTTGCATAAAGCATCAAATCTTCTAAGTTTTATGTTTGCTGATGACATAAACTTATTTCTATCTAACAGTGACATCTACCTACTATTCTCCGTTATGAACAAAGAACTTCAAAACATATCTAAATGGTTTAAAAGTAACAAATTAACATTAAATGTAAACAAAACAAAATGGATTTTTTTCCACCCGCTCTCCAAAAAACGTTCTCTACCCCAAAATTTACCAAAAATTTTTATTGACCATAATGAAATAAAAAGAGATTCTGTAACTAAATACCTGGGGGTTTTCATTGACGAGAACATCACATGGAAACATCATATTAACTATGTCTGCTCGAAAGTTTCAAAAAGTATTGGAGTTCTATATAAGGCGCGTACTCATTTAGATAAAAATAATTTAACTAAACTTTATTATTCTTTTATTCATAGTTATATAAGTTATGGAATTATTGCCTGGGGTAGTACTGATCAAAGCAAGTTACAATGTCTCCATCGCCGTCAGAAACATGCGATCCGTGTAATTAATTTTGCGGAACGGTTCTCAAATTCCTCAATATTTTTCAATCAAATGAAAATCCTCAATGTTTATAAACTAAACGTATATAAAAATTTATCTTTTGTTTATATGTGGAAGTATGATTTATCTCCTTTAATTTTTAAAGACCTTTTTATTTTGAAACCTTTAAGCAAGTTTAACATGAGGAATAATAACTATTTAAATAAACCACTCTGTCGAACAAAGTTCAATCAATTCTATATCACTTATCGTGCAGCTCATCTCTGGAACAAAATTATTTTGCCTAACTTCGGCTTACCCCTAACTTATTCTGTTTTTAAAATTAAATTAAAAGATCTCATTCTCTCTATTGAAAATATCTTAGAATATTTTTAATTTGTCTTATGATATATAATAATTTTGAAATGTATGTTCAATCTTTGTTTTATACTTGTTGAAATTTGTTTCTATTTATCTAAGTACTGTTTTAATATTTTTATGTTAATTTTTTACGTTCTCTTATTGTAAAAAGGCGTTTTTATAATACTTTATGTACTCTGTTTTGTAAAAGGCTTCTGACGATAAGATCATTTGATCTTCTTTTAGAAGCCTTGTTTGTATTTGAAAAAAATATGTAATTTATATATATTACGTCAAATGTAAACAAAAACTTACGGAAAAAAAAAAAAAAAAAAAAAAAGTCATTGTTTTTAATACTTGGGAAATTCGAGTTTGACTACAGTTATAAACTTGAGCTACTTTCTTTTGGGAGCACCCTGACTTTTCAAAAAATGCAGCAATCTTTGGAACATTTTCTTTAGTAGCTACCTTAGCGATTCGACCATTTCCAACTTTTCTTTTTAGAGATCCATTCTCCAATTTTACGATTTTATTGTAAGCAGTTGATCTGGGTAAACCCCATTCCATAAACTGTTTAGCAACAAACGCTTTACCTTTTTCTCAATTTTTTTGGAAAAAAATTTCCATAATTTTTTCGAGGTCCTTTACTTTGACCATTTTATTTTCAATATTTAAATAATATTTTTAGCTTAATTAAATTAAATTTAAATAGATTATAAAATCCTCTTTCAAATAAGTATAAAGGCTTTTTGCGCGAAATAAATAAATGATATTATAAATTATATTAAAATTTTTCCGAAATTTTATTTATAGGGTGTTATCTTATACATAACATATATAAAGATATCACATACTATAACAAACTAATGGAAGAGAACTTTAGAAAATGTTAAAAAATTTCTAAAGACATCACCGGTAGGGATTTGTTCCGCATATGTAACAATAGAGATAATCACTGAGCTATTGAAGTTTTGCATGTATAAGAAAAACAAACCATTTTATAAATCCTAGGACTGCTCATATTTTTAATTTATGTTAATGATTTTAACAATCCGTCAGTATAACTAAATTTTATCATGTTTGTAGACGATACAAATCTATTTTTATCTAACTGCAATATTAGTCAGCTATATGCTGACAGGAACATAAATGAGAAAAAGTAAATGATTGGTTCAGGTCAAATAAACTTTCTTGTATCGTTGAAAAACACAATATACCTTGTTTCATTAAAAAAACACAAGAAGACAATCTTCCTCTAAAACTGCCAAAACTTATAATAGAATACCAACAAATCTAAAATCAAGATATTATAAAGTTTTTAGAAGTTATTGTGGATGATCATTTATCATGGCTCCCACATATAAAACATATACAATCAAAAATTAGTAAAACCATTAGTATTATGTATTGAATTCGCTCATACATAAATTCACAAAGTCTAAAGCTTATATACTTCTGCATAATTCATTGCTACCTTACTTATGCAAATATTACGTGGGCAAGTTGTTAACCAACAAAACTTAAAAAAATTCTATGCCTCCAAAAACATGCTTATAGAACTATATACAAGAAAAAACAGGGGGACCACACTAAACCTTTAATGATGGATATGATGAGCATATATCAGATAAATATTTACCAACACCTAAACTTTATGTATAACTATACCAATAATCTAACTTCTGGAATCTTTATAAGTAAGTTTAATAAAAATCTAAATGAGAAGTATTTCTTAAGAATAAATCAAAGTAACACATATAGATTACCTACAAAAGTAAACAAATACACGGAATATAGTATAACTTATAGAGGACTAAGCTATGGAACATTTTTCTAATCATTAAATTTATTTCAGTATCAAACAAAAACTTACGTTTTAAATCTTACGGAATAGTTTTTATTTTTACTTACAAAAAAAATTTTTATAAGCATTACCGTAAAATCGTCTAAGTTCGGTCGCCATGTAACTTCGGTCATTTTAGAAAAAATATAAAAAAAGCATGCAACTTAGCAATTTTACGGTATATATATATATATTAAAAACACATATATAAATATAATTTTGATACAAATAGTTAAAAAGAAAATATAATATTGATAAATACTATTAGTCACAAAAAGTCATAAAAGAAGATATTTAAACACAAGTTTCCAATTAAATATATAATATCATATTCAACATATAATATATAAAAATTATATGTAATATTTAATAATACAAACAATTAAATAAGAAGATATACCGTAAAAGTTCGGTGGGCGTTAACCAAAATTTGAAAAGTATCAAAAAAAAAATTTTGATGCATTTTTAAAGAGAAATTTCGGTACTTTTAAAAGATTCTTTTATATATTTTTTTTACAATTTTTTTCAATAAATTTGTCCCTATACAAATTATTTTCCTTAGCAACCATAATTTTAACATTGTAATAGAACATTATGGCCCAATTTCAAGTCTAAAAATGTTTTGCATCAAACTAAAAATCTATTATTTAACCAAATCTTATAAAAAAAAAATCACATTTATTGTAGTTTAACATTGAAAAAATTAGAATTTCTTTTAAAAATGTGAAACCAATATGTAAAGTTTGAAAGCTGAATTTAACCATTTTTTACTTACTTTACATTAAACAATTTATTATACAAAAATCAGTTTGGATTTCAAAGCGATTACTCTACTGAACATGCTATTATTAAACTTGCTGACAAAATATATAAGTCGTTTGATTGTGATGAACTGGTATTAGGAGTTTTTATTGATCTTGGAAAGATCAATAAAAACTCCTAATACCAGGCCTTTGAAACAGTTGATCACAGTATTTTACTTTCCAAGCTAAAATATTAGGGCATAATTACGGCTTAACATTTAAGTGGATTCAAAGCAACTTGTCTAACAGAAAGCAATTTGTACTACTAGAAAAGTCAGGAGCCCTTGATATTACGTGTGGAGTTCCTCAGGGTTCAATCATAAGTCCATTATTGTTTTTAATATATATTAACGATATGCATAAAGCTTCCCAAAAAATATCTACAATTATGTATGCTGACGATACAAATTTATTTTTTAATCATCCCGATGCAAAGACTTTGTTTGAAACTATGAATATTGAACTCAAAAATTTCAACCTCTAGTTTATAGCAAATAAATTATCCCTAAATTGTAATCTTTACTCTATTTCATAAACAATCAATTAATCTTCCGTTTAAGCTGCCTAAACTGTTTATTAATAAAAATAAAATTAAACGTGAAAAACACACAAAATTTTTGGGAGTACTTTTTGATGAAAATTTGTCATGGAGAAACCATATTGGTCTTCTTGAAACAAAGGTGTCCTCTGTAATAGGTGTTTTGTATAAGTCAAGACCTTTTCTCGATAGTAAATCACGTATTATGCTTTACTTTAGTTTTGTACATAGTCAGCTTTTGTACGCAAATATTGTATGGGCCAGCACCCATAAAACCAAATTGCTAAAATTGCAAAGTCTGCAATACTATGCATGGAAAGCAATTAATTATTTAAATAGGTTAGTAAACCCGGCCCCAGTGATGAAAAGCATGATGGTTCTAGATATTGAGAAACTTAACAGGAATGGCTATCAACTAGGAAAAATTAAATCACAGTCAAGTTTTCTAATTACAAACCGTGGTCCACCAATATGGAATCATTTCCAAAATAAAAATATTAAAGACCTAAAATGCATTTCATCGTTTAAACAACAAACTAAAATGCATCTCCTTAATTCCTGACATATATTATAGTTTACAGTATTTGTTTTCAGATTGTTTTGTATTTTTTCTTTTTTTCTTATGTGTTTAAATTTGAAAAAATGAGTTTTGCTTTATTAAATTTTTATTTTACTTTAAAAATTAAAGTGTTTTTTTATTTTTATTTTAATGAGTGACTAAAGGGGCTCTATGAAAAGGTTGTGATGATAAACGGATCATTGTTACCTTCTTTGAGTCCCTAACTGATTATAACAGTATATATATATATATATATATATATATATATATATATATATATATATATATATATATATATATATATATATATATATTATAAATTAAAAAGATTAAAAACGTTTTTTATAAAGGTTTTTTATGTTTACGATGTTATTTATTTTATATGAAAAATTGTAATATTGTTTAATCTGCGAAATAAAAGTTAAATAATAATAATAAACTCTATCTTGCCATAAACTCGGGTGTTATGGCTACATGATGATTTTTTTTTTATTATGAGATTTTATAAAATTTAGAACTTTATTATTATTATTTAACTGTTTTAATTTATTGTTACAACTTATTTACTTTTTTTATTTTATTGAGACTGATATGATTACTTTTAACTTTTTATGGCGGCATTATTCATTCATGGCGGCATTATTTATTTATGGCGGCATTAGCTGTGTAGTTTTTAAAAATTTTAGAAATCTTATTTGTCAAAATTCCTTTACTAACAGCCAAAAGTATATACAAATCCTCTTTTTAAAGATTTAAAATCATGCAGTTTTTTATTTTAAATAATGCAGTAAATCTTTTTCATTTTAAACTATGCAGTAAATCTTTTGTTATTTTAAAGACGTCAAATTGCAATTTTATGCAAAACTCTAATTTTTAATAGTTTATAAGAGATAAATTTTATAAGGTATAAAGAAACAAACAAAAGATTTATAAACATTTGTTTTAACTCTGATAATATTAACAAATACAGAGCATAAAAGTTGCTATCAAAGTAAAATATTTACAAGTCAAATGAAAGATTTATCAAAATAAATTATAATTACGTTAAAAAAGAAATTAAAATATGAAAAGCGACATTTTCTAAAAAAGAAAATTTTAATAACAAAAATAAAAAACAGTGCACAAAAAAAGATTAATATTGTAAAAAATAATATCAAAAAAAAAAAAAAATTTGATTAAGGACAGATTATATAAAATATTAAATTCTAGTTATCGCATTAGTCTTTTAAAAAATCTCTATATATTTTATATATATATATATATATATATATATATATATATATATATATATATATATATATATATATATATATATATATATATATATGTATATATATATATATATATATACTAAGAACCACTTTTTATGGATCTATCTTTGACATTTTGTAAAATAGTTTTAACACACACTTGATCAGTATAGTCTTCTTGTGGTTCAATATATAATGCTTTAGAAAATTTGTCGTCTCTTTCAAATTTCCAATCAGCTAAATTAGATCGGTAGTGAGCAGCCTCAACATGACAACCTATGTAATAATTTGCTTAATTTTAAAGAAATATAAAAATTTTTATTTAACTATTATCATTTAAAACTGGACCTAAACTAAAATTACAAAAAAATCAACAACAGGTTACCAGTTTCTTCATACAAATGTATCAACCCCCGGTAATCATATTCTAAACCACTGTACCAAACACCAAACAATTTTCTTCCTGTAAATAAATGCATAAAATTAAAATTTAAAAGCATAAACGAAAAAATATATATGGTTTAAAGACCATTAACATTACAATAATTCTGATTTTAAATTTTAGAATCTCACCTATTTCTATAGATCTTTTATATAATTGCTCAGCTTCATCATACTTTTTCATGTCATAATTGTATAGAGAAGCCAAATGACCAATGGAAAGAGCAACTTCATAGTCCTAATAAAATTACCAATAAAAAAAGTTTATTTAAAATTTTTTCAAGGAGCAATAAGTTCAACTTAAACTATAAGTGACAGAACGAGTATTAAAAAAAAGTACTAGTTTAAAAAATAATTTTAGAAAAGAAAGAAAACTCACAGAACAACTAAGAAGCTTCTCTTTGATATAAATTGCTTTTAAATGATTGGCTTCAGCTTCCTAAATAAAAAATCACTTTTAATCTACTTCTTAACAGTTTACGTAATATCCCAAAAAAAAGATATTGCAGCAAAATGCTCTTATTTATTTAATGTTGTTAAAACCTTCTTTCAACTCTGAAACATGAACAAACAACTTATGAAGCAAGGGCTACACTGATTCATATCAAACGTAAAATCAGACTTGCAATTACTATTTGCTTAATTATCTCCAATAATTTTCACACATGTTAACCGGATAACATTAGGAAACTCATTAAAAAAAAGGGGAATTTGTATGGTGCACATTCATGGTATTTGTAATGAAATAATAATCACTACATTGCTCTATTTGAACATGCGTTTGATTTGTAAAAAAACTTTAATATTATCAAAAATCATCATTAGGAATAAGTTGTTTTAAAATCTTTAAAAAAATTTATATGAAATTCTTTTGAAAATAAAAATAAATATATTAGGCATTTTTTAATGTCACAAATAAGCTATGAAATCTTATTCCATCAAACCATCTAACTAATCAATCTTCAAATCAATATGCTTGAAACTTTCAACCAGATAGGTTAAAAATAAGGTAATAAATTTGATGCAGACTAACAAAGCATAAAAAAACCAGTTAATAAAATCATGCTAAATATCTAATATAGTCAACAAAAACAATAGCATAGGGATATGTTATTAGTGTGTGTGTGTATATGTGTGTGTGTGTGTGCGTGTAATATAGTGTGGTGTATTTGGAATATGAATAATTTTTCAATTCATGATAAGTGAGTTGTTTAAAGCTATTTTTAGCTACAAAAAAAGTCTATAACATTAAAAAACCCCCAAAAAAGAGTTTTTTATTTAAAGTGTCATCAAATGTATCATCAAGTTGAAATATGTGATTAAATGCACATCAATTTGAAATATGTAATGAAATAATCAGCATTAAATGTGTTATTTAATTTGTTATTAAATGTTTCAAATTTTATTATTTTTATTGTTTAAACATTTATAAGTTTTATCCTATTTTAAAATTACAATATCTGAAACCTTTTAAATACTAAATAAAATGTCAAATGAAACCTCATTAATAATTAACACTTTAGTTAATTAGTTTTTTTTAATAATTAGCACTTTTTTTTGTCACAAAACCATTCATTCAACCATTATTTCAGACAATATTGTTTTAATGTGTGTGACAAAGTTTTAATATGGGCTAGTATGGATAACAAAATTCTAATATTTATGATAAATCCCTTTTATAAACAACAAAGTTCTAGTCTGTATGCCTATTTTCTAGTTTATTAAATAGTTTTATTCAGTAGGCCAAAGTTCCTATATGTGACGTTTATATGACGTTTATACGACTATATATGTGGCGTTTATATGACGTTTATACGACAATATATATGTGACGTTTTTTGCTTATTGTTTTCGCTTTTTAAAATAACTTTTATTTCTTAATTGCAATACATGTAAAAAGAATTTAGATAATATCAATAAATAGATACTATAATATAAATGAGACAGTAGGGAATATAGTAATGAAGATAATCATTTTTAATTCCACTCTACTTTTAAACTTTATGATAAAATTTGCAAAAATGCTTTGGAAGCTTATTACACATTCACAGTGGTTGGTTTTTGGTTGGGACAGGCTAGCCATAATTTCCAATCATAAAAATAGCAAGCACTTAAGTATAAAGTAGTATTAAAACATTAATACTCAATAAATTTTAATTTGAAAATAAGTTTAAATTTTGGCACACCTTTCAATTTTCATTTTATATTACTTTTCAATATGTATCTAGAAAAATCTAATGTTTCCGATTTAGTTTGAAAACAAAAAATATAAAAACTCTAAAAAAATTATTATTACCTTGGGTCTTGTTATTTTGACTTTTAACCATATTTAGATATAATATGTATGGTGCATATCAATCAGTAAAAAACCAATTTTTTTTGTTTACATTTATCTGTGATTTTTTTTAAACTTTTTAATTGTACTACAAAGTTTTAGTTTTTTTAATACTTAAAATTGACTTAAATAAAAACTCTATAGAGCAGATTTTTTTACAAAGGTTTGTATTGCTACTACTTGTGTAGTTTTAAAACTCAAAAATTGCTATGTACATGTTATGTAAAATATAACAATAACTGCATAATAATAAAAAAAAACACCTTGTACTTTTTCATAGATTGATACAATCTTCCTAGGTTACCATAATGCTTTGCTGTTTGAACATTATACTCACCAAATGTATTTCTAAATATACACGTAAAGTGTAATTACAAAAATTATGACGTGTGAATGCAATTTAAATTTAAAAAAAAAAAAAAAAAAAAAAATTAACATAAGTTGCATAAATTAACATAAATTAACATAATGACAACAAATTATTACTAAGAGTTTACAAATTATTACTAACAGTTCATTTTAGAAAAGTTACTCAAAATCAATTTTTCAAGTTGAATTTCTCTGCGATTTTTTTAGTAAAACAGTTTGAAATAAGTTAAAAAAATCAACATTTGTTTTTCATATTTCACATTTTTTCTTAATGCATTCCAATAAAATATTTTTCGAAATTTAAAATGATCAAAATTATCATTTGCAAACATTAAAGAAATAAAGTATTTAATATAACTTCATAAATAGCAGGCATGATTAAAAAAAGATTAAAAATCATTTTCACATGCTTTAATTTTTTTATAGAAAATTATTGAAAATTTTGAGAATTCCGAAACTACTTGGAATTAGCAAAAAATCTGGGTAGTGACATTCCATGGATTTTTCATAATCTGTTGAACATTAATTATTCACTTAAAATACTATTTGGATTGGTTTTGATCAATTTATTTTTGATCATCGTATAAGCTGTAAATTTATTATTTGTACCGGTTAAGTAAAAAGTAAAAATAGTATTAACTTAAAAGAAAAAATTAGTGGTGACAGTACATTGCTACCTTTCAGGAGGGTAGTTTTTGTTAGTAATGCATGTAGTAATGCCACATGTGTATCACCTTTAACTACCTGAGTTATTTCTTTTATCACCTGCATATGCAGAGTATTTTAGATTTTTATTTCCTGTAGGTTTATTTTACTCTTTATACAGCATTCTAGATATTATATGTATAAATTATTATAGACAAGTAATTAAACAAGTAGAAAGAACAAATATATACACAATCAAGTTTATTTTAAAAATCATACTTTGCTAAACGTAATGAATCCATATGAAGACTTTCTGCACACTTTAGCAACCTGTCTTCAACAATTGGGTCATCACTGTCAATTGCAACTTCTTCCAAAATTAAAGCTAAAACATCAATTTTTTAAATTAAAACAGAAATAAAACTTTAAAACTATATGTGGACTCACAGCTCACAATTAAGATTTTCAAGGTTTATTATAAACCATATACGCCCATATACAGTAATATATAACATATATTACTGTATATGGACAATATGCATGTTTCTACTTTAAATAAAAATAAAATAAAACTCAAATACACTCATACACAAAAATGCAAAACAAAACCTTATTTTATGCCAACGTAGTTTGATTCTTTTGTAAATCAAATAAAGTAAACACATAATAATTCATTTAGGTTGCAGAAAAATTTCAATCCAACCAATGAATGTTTTGCAAGTATTGCTAGCTATGTGCATAATTAGATACTGTCCACTCTAGCCTCATAGCAAAAAAGATTAAATTTACCTAAACCAAACCTTAAAACCTTGACCAAAAAAATTCCTTCAAGTC
The DNA here is from genome assembly GCF_038396675.1 of Hydra vulgaris. NCBI lineage: Eukaryota > Metazoa > Cnidaria > Hydrozoa > Anthoathecata > Hydridae > Hydra > Hydra vulgaris. Next base: position 13,134,275 of record NC_088929.1, read on the forward strand.
TTTAAAAGATTTTCTGAGAATTAAACTAAATAAGAGTAAATAAAAGTTCTACCAATTCAATTGTAGTACCATTGAATTGGTAGAACTTTTATTTTACATACCATTTTATTATAAATAAAAAATAATTTACCTTCCACTCTTTTAGATGATGAAAGCAACAAATGATCAACTGGAAGAATTTCTAAGAGCACCATCAAAGCTTGTTCAGCATGAACCCTTAAAAAAAGTCATTTTTTATTGTCATTGAATATATATATATAAATATATATGTATATATATAGATCTATAGTTAGGTGTCTTTGGGAAGAGCGGAAGGAAAAAAGTGATTCTTACGCCAACACATACGCCACTTTTAATTACTTTTGACTTTCGTCCAACATTTGCCTGTTGGACGAAAGTAAAAACCATTAATTTAATTACAAATAAATCGTTTTTTAAAAAAACCACAAAAACGCAAATTTAATTGACCAGAATGTTTTAAAAACATTCTGAATGTTTTTAACAATATAAACAATGTTTTTATTTTTATTTTTTTTAATAAAATGTTTTTATTTTTAATTTTTTTAATAAAATGTTTTTATTTTTAATTTTTTTTACTGTAAATCATGCGCGGAGTGTTGCTACATCGACTATCTTATAGCCTGACTCGCAAGGGAGTGCTGCTACATCGACTGACAAATAGCCTGACTCGCAAGGGAGTGCTGTTACATCGACTGACAAATAGCCTGACCCGCAAGAGAGTGCTGCTACATCTACTATCTTTTAGCCTGACCCGCAAGGGAGTGTTGCTACATCGACTGAGGGTTTGGTTGGGGCAGGCAGTCTCTCAATTAATAAAAAAAAATAATTCTGGTCTTGCATTTTAATTTTTACTTTTTGTCAACAAAATATGGAAAAAACTTTCGGACAACATTTACGGGTTGTATATATATATATATATATATATATATATATATATATATATATATATATATATATATATATATATATATATATATATACATATATATATATATATATATATATATATATATATATATATATATATATATATATATATATATGTGTGTATATAAATATATTTATATTTATATATATATATATATATACATATATATATATATTTATGTATATATATACATATATATATATATATATATATATATATATATATATATATATATATATATATATATATATATATATATATATATATATATATATATATGTATATATATATATGTATATATATGTATGTATATATTCACACACACATATTTGTATACATTAAATCAGTTATATTCTTCTTAGCTTTACATCATGCACAGGAGCCACCTAGGCATAAAATTACAAATAAGATTAAAAAAATGTTATTTAAAATATTTTTGTATTAGTTCGAAGCGATTTGTATGAATATGATTTTCAAAATAAAAAAGTTTTAACATTTTCACCAAAAAACTTAAAGCTTTAACTTTACAAAAAATGTTTATCTTCTTCTAGCTTATTTGTTTTTTTTTTACTTCTCCGTAGCAAAGTGATGTAACATTAACACATCTTTTTAAAATAAAATTTTTTTCTAGCGTGCAACTTAAAAAATTTGGTATCCAATATTTCTAAGTGTTTACCAATGATATTGCTGCCATAAACTGTTAAAAATTTTAATTTTTTGTGTAATATTATTGATAGATAATTATTTTTGTTGCTGTAGTGCCACTGTCAATTTTACCCTCTATTTGGGGTAACTTTGACAGTAAAATGTTTTATGCTTTAAATGTTAAAAATACCTTATAAGGGTAACATAATAATTGTAATTTTGACAAATAAAATAGAGAAAACATTTGAAATATATACTAGCACCATCCTACAATTTCTTTTTAAAAATTACCACATTTAAAAAAAATGTAAAGTAGTGCTGAAAACATAACAAAAAATTGTTATTTAAAAGATATCAAATAGATTCAGTTCTGATATTGTCTATTTGAATATATAAAAAAAAGTTTATTTTTTTAGATTTGCTTTTTTTGTTGATTCCATTTCATTTAATCTTGCATGAGATTCATCAGATGTCTGACATTTTGCCAATGTTCTCTTGATTCTTCTTCTTTTTTTGTCGCTTTTCACAGGTTGTGTGTGCTGAAGATGTTTCAATAGTGAGGCTTCTAGTTGTTTTTTTGGAGTCAGAACTTCCTGTATTTCATCTGAGTTTATGACTTGCATTGGTACAGAGCTTATATTATTCATTGATTGCTGGTGTAACTTAATTTTGATTTCCGTTATTACTTGCGCAAATAATTACACCCAATGTCAGAGGCTCTGCCATTGACAATTTCTTACTTGTTATTCTACTTTGCTTTAGTGGAAAACACAAGTTTCAAAAGCCATTATAGCATTGCTTCAACTGAATGCCCCGCTGTCTTTAACCAATTTCAGCAACTGTAGAAAAGTTGTTTTATCTACATTTTTGTATAGCGTTGTATCATAAGAGGTTTTTAAACAGTTCTTCCAAGATGCTTTGACTGTCTTGCAAACACCTACATCTAAAGGCTGTAAAACACTACTTGTATGGGCAGGTAAACAAAGTAGCTCAATGTTGTTTGCAATACAATAGTCTACAACAGTTTTTGATATGTGAGAGTTGTGTCCGTCTAACATTAGAAGCTTCAATCCTTCTAATTGGTTTGTTTCCGCAATAATTATCTTTTCAAACCATTCAATAAATTGGGAGCAGGGGGGGAGGAATCCATCCAACCTGAAGGAGAACAGTTGTAAAGTTCATTGTCCGGACTGCTATTGCACCACGTGCTGTAAAGGTGAAAACCTTTATAAACAATTCATGGTAATAAAAATTGACAAGTTGCAGAACAGCATACCTGCACTGTGAACACTGTTTTAATTGAAGTACCAACCATTTTATGTGGATTCTTTAATCTGCGCTTGCAGAGAATTTTCTGCTTCCGGTTTGAAATCCTGTTTAATCTACATGTCGGTTTGAAATCCTTTTTTATCTACATTGAATATATTTTGTGGCTTATTATTATTATTATTAGATGAATTTTCTCAACAACAACATTGCACGCATACACACAGTTAGCAGAAGAGATTGTCCAATCCAACGGGTAAATTCGTTTTTCCATTTCTCCTCAAAACCACTCATATAATCAATTCCAGGCTTGCCATTCTTAAAGCTAGTGTCTCTACCACTATTGTTTATGTAATCTTGCACAATACTCGCAACATTGCAATGATCTATCCCAAAGCCCGAGTCTCCAACTTTCTGAATTGTATGAACAATCAATGTTTCTTCTTCTCTTGTCAAAATTGTTTGGCGTCCAACTTATTTACAATGCACTTTCTTGAGATGACTAATTAATACGGTAGTGGTGTAGTGGTAAAGCGCTTGCTTCATAAGCAAAAAGTTCTGAGTTCGATCCCCACCACGCCCCTGGTAGTACCGCATTCAACTTGTTTCTCTGCACAGCGGCCTTGTTCGTCAAGGTTCGTGTTTCGGAGTTATAGAGTTGAGAGAGGGTTATAACCACTATTAAGTAGCCTTCTCATCTGAAGTGGCCTTCTAGGCCTTGGGGAGGTGAATAACAAAAAAAAATAAAAAAAAATAGTGTTCTATTAATATTGCATATAAATGCTGCTTTACTTATACTGACATTGTTTTCACTCACATCATTAATGACTTTCTTCATGGCTTCCAGATCATACAATCTGTATGTTGAACTTGGTTAACATTAAAAAAAGTTAAGAATAAGTTTAATTTGTGTTCGCCGTTTTGTGTCATTATTATGTTTACAATTACGTGGATAAAAATAGCTATATTTGTTCATTCAACAGATAACTGTCGCGTTGGTTAAAATAATTTAAACAATAGTCAACTTGTAACTAATAAAAACATTTAATATACACATGTTACCCACCTGGCAATGTAACCCTGCATTACCTTATAAATACAAACACACTTTTAATCAAACACCAAAAAGAAACATCATTTAATCAAACATCAAAAAGACCAAAAACATGTTCTTTTCTTCTTTCATGCAAAACTTTTTTTTTCAATGCAGTACAAAATCATCTTATCTTATGTTAAAAGTAAACTGATTTGGTAGAAAAAAAAACTCATTTATGTTTCTAGGAAAATGTTAGAATATACAACTCTTTTTTTCTAAATAAATATTTACAGTTAATTTTTGCTTTTTTATAGAGTTTTTATATACTCATACATACATATTTTTATATGCTCATACATACATATTTATATATACTCATACATACATATTTATATATACTCATACATACATATTTATATATACTCATACAAACATAAATAAAATAATAATATAATAGTACCTAGCATGTTCAAAATCACCTTTACTGTAGTCTCGCACATATAGAGCATAAGCAAGATCTTCATGCGTCATTGCAGTTAATATATTTTTTTCGCCTAATTGTTCTTTACGAACACTCAGAGCCATCTGAAAAAAAGTGAATATATAAAGTCTTTTCAACAAGCTCCTTTTCAACATTAAACATTTTTTTTGTAATAATGTCCTATGAATTTATTTAGTTAGCAAAAAAAAAAAAATAGAAACATAAACATTATTAAATACTGTAGTATAAATATTTAAAAGTTATTTAGTAGATTATTATTATATTAAGAACAAGATTGTTATTAATAACAACAGTAAACATGTGATATTAATTTAAAAAAAAATTAGAAGTAAACTCTACAGAAATATTATTTGTAATATAAACATTAGGGTAGATGAGAAAAAATTTTGACTTTGGATAGTGATAATTTGTTGGATAGTGATAATTTGTTGGATAGTGATAATTTGTTGGAAATTATTGCTCCTAAATAATATGAAGTAGATTAGAAAAAAATTGTTTGATTTTTTTAATGTCTTCCTTTGCCGCCAGGGGGCTTTAAATCACCATATTTGTATTTTTTTATGCTTTTTATCATTATTCAATTACATAGTAATAAAATAGCTACTCAAGATTAAATTTTATAACCAAATGGTTGTAAAATTTAATCATGAGTAGTTTAAATTGTTGCTCGTGAACGATAAAAGTTAAATGGGGAAAAAAAAACTCACTTTTTTTTATTTTCATTTGACGCTAAAAGACCTTATTCTACCATATTTGTGCATTTTTAGGCTTTTTTTGTTGTTATCAAATTACTTAGTAATTTTTCTTCTAAAATTATTAAATTTTATTTTAAATTGTGATAAATTGTTACCATTAGATGATATAACAAAAATAGAATAGTAATCAAGTTTTTTTTGGCATTCTTTTTCTGTTGTGGGACTTATATTGTGCATTTTTAGGCTTTTTATTGGTATTTTGGTATTGGTATTTGATCCTAATTTTTTCAATTTTTTCCGAAATAAAACTATGTCTGGATTTATAAACCAGTATTAAATTATAAACTAATCATCTATTGAGTGATTCAAACTAGCACTCTTTTGAATTATTATTATTTATTTATTTTAGGCATTTTTAGGCTTTTCTTATCATTTTAATTTACATATTAATTTACTATTTATTATTGTATAAATTGTAGTGATTCTAATTAACACTTTTTAAAATTATTGTTATTTATTTATTTAAAAAAAAATTGTTGAAAACTTTAATATTTATGAGTGTATAAAGATTAGTATACTATAAGTATGTAAAGACTGTCGTATTATTAATATTATATAGATTACCAATATCCACATATATATCAAATAAATGAACTTTTGTATATGATTTATTGAATTTAAATCTATTTTTAAATTTTGTTTTGCAAATTGAATAAAACTAAGTTTATATTTATTTATAAAAAAAACATGAAATCATAGAACAAACCAAGATAAGGCGTCAAAGACGTCATCATCAACAAATATCAAGAATGCTGTTATAGATTTTTTTGATGAAAACAAAATATCACTTGATAATGTGATTGCTATTGGCTCTGATGGAGCTAATGTAAATACTGGTGTGAACAATGGTGTAATAAGATTGCTGGAACTGCATTTGGGATATCCTGCTCAATGGCTAGTGTGTATGTTCCATTTTAATGAACTACCATTAAGAAATTTAGTATCGCAATTAGATGGCACCACTTCAGGACCTACTGCATTTAGTGGCAACATTGGGAAACCACTTGCAAATTGTCATGAGTTGCAAATTGTCAAATTTAATGTCAGACAGAATAACTTACCGAATGTTCTACATAATATTGTGACAAATAATATTAGAAAAGATCAACAGTACCTTTATAACATGTGCAAGTCAATAAAATAGGTGAGGTGAAAGAAAGTTTTAAAAAAAAGCTAGGCCCGTTGGTTCATTCTTGATGGCTGACAACAGCAAATCTAATCCTTCATTTGTATGTTGCAAGCACTCCTCCTTTTACCGAGCCTGTAATACTTACTGATTACATTCTTCGAGGTTATGGTCATTTATGTAAAATGTCTTTCCTTAGGTCTTTTAAATAAAAGGCAATAGTTATTTCTTGATGCTATGCTCTAAGTAAAGATTTTTGTAACTAAAAAAGCATTGGAGACAAAATACAATCTTGACACTCCTTTATAAAAAACCTCCAACCAGACAGGTCTTTTTTAAATGCATTTGTAATTTAATCAAAAAAGGAATTGGCTTTTACTTTATCCTAGCAGGAGTTTGTTCAAAGCTGCTTGAGTGAAAAGTATTAATATTATTAATTGTGCTGTGAGCTAATTTGAAACAAAGTTTCTATCAGAAAAAGTACTTTAGAGTATCAGAAAGAAAATTTGTAATGAAATAGATAGTATTTAACACTAAGTAAACTTTTGAGTGGAATATATTTTAATCATCAATCTTTTCACAGGTTTTTGTTAAACAGCATAAATAGTAACATCATTGTTCAGCTCTGATAAGACAACTACATTGTCTGATCTGACAACTGCATCAAAATGATGTTCCTGTACACAATCTTTTCAATGTTTCAAGCATAACTTTCACACAAAAAACTAAATAAAATAACAGTTTTTTTTTGTTAATTCACCTCCCCAAGGCCCAGAAGACCACTACAGACGGGGAGGCTACTTAATTGTGGTTATAACTCTCTCTCAACTCTATAACTCTGAAACACGAACCTTGACGAACAAGGTCGCTGCGCGGAGAAACAAGATGATGAAGTTAATGAAAATGACATTTGTTTGTCAAACGTTTAAATATTTATAATATATATATAATATAAGCCTTTATTGTCTTTCTCCTTGTTTTTCATGATCCTTTTTTCTATCTTCAGCATCCTTCTACCTTCAGCATCCTTCACCATATCTCAAGACTTAAACTTTTTTTATCTTTTGTTATTTCTCACACAAAAAGCTAACATTTTAACTGCATACTTTCAAATCAATCAGCTCTTTTGATTATTGCTTTGTCTTTTTTCAAACATCTGCTTAGTTTCTACTCATTCTACTTTGAAACTTATTTTTTTTCATCAACAAATTTTTGTGTGATTTTTTTTTACTCACAGTACTTAGGGTCTTCTGTTTGACAACTCTTGTAAATTCAGATTCAGAACTGAGTATTCAGACTCATTTGCGTCCATGGTTTTCTCCAGCTAACGCAGTTTCTATTCATGATTTTTAATGTCCGTTTTTATTAAACAATAAGTAAAAACAAATTTTTTAATAGTAAACCCAACATGAATAGTTTTTGCACAAAAATAAAGTCTACCTTTAAGTTAAGGGACTCACTTACCTCATAATATTTTACTGATAGTCTAACATTATAAATTATCAAGTGACTCACTCACCTCATAACATTTCAATGATTGTCCAACATTATCAATTATCAACATTATCAAGGGACTCACTCACCTCATAATATTTTACTGAGAGTCCAACATTATCAATACTAAGAAGATAAAAAGCAAAATCAGAAAGACAGTCTGCATATTTTAAATGACGTATTCCAAACCAATATCTAAAAAATGAAAAAATAAATATTTAAAAAGAAAAAATATTAAGTTCAAAATAACTTTAAAAACAGATTAGTAAACAATTCACATGATTGACTCAATTGAAATGTTTAATTACAAATGAATGATGTAAAAATTATGTTACACAATGGCAAATATTTAAATGAATAGCTTAGTTAAAACATGTCAAAATATTAGCAAACAATCTACAGACATAACAACACAACTCTAATTCATAACTTTATATTGTAAATATCTATATTATGTTAAAATTGTAGTAATATTAACAAAACAAGTATGCATAATACATGATATAATAATTTAACATCACAATGAATGTTTTAACTTTTTATATGTTCCAAATCTAATGGTATTAGGGACACAAATCTGTTGGTATTCTTATATAAAAACAGATTGGTATATATTCTAAGCAACTTTAACAGTTTTAGCCTTTGCTGCCATTTTTAGTTTTATAAAAGTAACTAGCAATAATAACAAACCAAATGTATAGATGTATAGATATCAGTCACTAAATTGTCTAATTTCGTTGAAATAATGAAATGAAAGTTTTTTTTATTAGAGGTACCCACATAAAGATTGACCAATAAAAATTCTTAATATTGTGGATAAAATTGTGTGGGTGATAATAATAATATGCATAACATGATATAATAATTTAACATTGCAACGAGTGTTTTAACTTTTTAAAGGCAAGTGAAAAAAAGTAAGAAGTAAAAGTTAAGAAAAAAAAAAAAAAAAGTAAAGAAACAAATGAAATAAAATGTTTCATTTTAAGAAACTTTTTTTTTTTTTTATAAACTAACAGACAACAATGTTTCACTACAAAATTACAGAGTAAAATACAAAATGACACAAGCCACCATTGCTTGTGTAATTTTTACTAAACATTGCTTTGTTAAATAACATAACATGTAATAATTATCTTCACAAATCACTAAAAAAAAACACCGTTCTCAATATCCATTGTAAGAAATAAAAAATTTTTTTTTAGTGTATGTGAACTGATTTTTAAATGTATTGAGGTGGTAAACCGGTCTTTAAAAATTTTTAATCCCATTACTGGAGACATCAACAATTTGATAACAATGGTAAATAATATCTCTCCACATACATAATATTAAATCAAGGTTATTAACTCTGTTGAATAAAAAGTAAATCTTGAAATTAATTTAAAGTGCATTTCTCTAGAAAGCGTTTTAATTAATATAAAACACAGGTAAATAGCTTGAGTGCTGACTTATAATAGAAACTATAGAAACAATGCATTTAAAAGAGTTGTCATAGAAACTATATAAACCTTGCCAGTTTCAAAGCTTCTAAAGTATACACTCTGGCTTCACAGAACAACCTTTTGATAATGCATGCTTTACAAGCTTGTCGTAGTGTGTCAACAATTATCTATAAAACAAATAATGACAATTATATTGTATATGTAATCACCATGGTTTTGTATATGTAATTGCCTATTACTGAATGATTTTATGTCAAAACATTTTATAAAAGAAAAAGAAATTACTTTTGGCGGTAAACTATCATTTAACTCTTGAACTGCTTGTAGAGCTAAATTGTATGCCTGAATAAATTTAATACATCAATATAGAAAAACATATAAAAATAAATTAGATAAAAAATACAAAATAAATATATATAAATATTGTTTTGAATGTTTATTATTGTTTCATACTGATATTTTACTTATTTTATTTTAATATACATATTTTACTTTGTTTTTATTTAAACGCAGTGCAATTTAATATTAAAAGAGCAAACATTTTGTTTCTTTGTTATATGAAAATATGTTTTTCATATAACAAAAGAATGATCACGTCATGCCTCAGTTATTCAGTTATGTCATGCCTTAGTTACATCAGAGAGTTATAGTGTCATGCCTCAGTTTATGTAATTGTGTTTAAAATGCAAGAAGTGAATTAATATTAGAATGTGTGTTGAGAAAAAATTGTTGCAATGATTTGTAAATCAAATGTAAATCGAAGCACATAACTTACAACATTTAGATAATGTTATTTTTTGTATTTTTTATGGCATTTTTTAATGGTAATTTACCTCCTTCAGACCAAAAAGGCCACTTCAGTCAAGGAGGCTATTTTAATTGTCATTACAAACCTATATCAACTCTACAACTCCAAAACACAAACCTTGATGAACAAGGCCGGAGCACAGAGAAAGGAGTTAAGTGCTGTAATACCAAGGATGTGGCAAGGATTAAACTCAGAAATTCTTGCTTAGATAAGCCCTCTACCACTACATTACTACTGAATATTGATGCACTTAAAAGATTTTAGGTTGACATTGTTATAAAACAACTTAAAGATGTTTAAACTGATTTTAATTTATCTATTTAAAAAAGATGTTTTTATAGTATCGTAAAGAGTAAACTTAAAATTTTGCAAACTATTACTTGGAAAATTTGCCTTAAGCCAAAGTAAAACTTAAAATATCCTGTGTATATTGAGGGTAATGAGTTTTGTAATTAAAATCAAAAATTAGTTGGTTTAAAAAAAAATCTCTTTCCGTGCTGTTGTTTTCTAAAAGTTTCCATGATTGTTTAAGTCATCAACTTAAACAAATTTATACTGTAAAACTGTTTAGGTTGATGATCTAGAGCAATCATGGAAAATTGTAGGTTTTTAAAATGTTATGATGTTATTAAACTTCATGATGCTTTTATAATGTAGAATATGTGCTTTGTCTAAAAATATGTATTGATAAATTTCTGCATGTAAAAACACGCAATGAGTAATTTATGTAAAATCTTTGATTGTTTTTTCTTTAAATTTCATATTAGGAGTAACAAGTCAAGACACATTAACAAAAAGTTAACATTTATCTACTTAAGTAAAATTACAAAACAATTTTTGTACCTTTCTTAAACCTGAATTGTTCGTTTAAATTTTCATATAAAAATGTACTAGCTATATCAAACTACTTTATTGTTTATCAATGCATATTTCTCTAACAGAATTTATCCTACTTCATTTTCAATATGTTATCCAAATTAATGAAAAAATTGTTTTTGATCAACTAGCTTTTTTTCTAATGATATAAAATTTTTTCTTTTAAAAAAGTACTTAACTTGTTCAAATATCAGATTTTATGGAAAAAAAAATTTCTTGATTCGTTCTTTATAAATATGGGCTCTGAGCAGTGCTTTATTTTTTATCTGATGAAAATCTAAGATAAAGCATAAAAATGTCCAACTTTTATTAAGTAATAATCTTTAAATGTGTTTTTTTAAATGCTTGCTATAAATACTTGCCTTCGATGTTTTTTTATTAATTTATTTTTATTCTAAGTTATATTGATGACCTCTATGAAAATGTAAATGAAAAAATTAAGAATAAAATTTAAACTAATAACTAATCTTTTACAATTTAAACTTATAAGTTATCACAACATATATTCGTAACAAGACTTAATAATATCTAGAGATAAAAAAAAATCCTTTAAAGCAGGCCTTGAGGAGATGAATATTATTAAAACATAAAAAAGAGTAGCCTTCTTAACTGTAATGGCCCCCTTGCCCTTGAGAAAGTAAATAACAAGAACAAAAAATTAAAAGACCATTAAAAGCTATTGTTCTAGGCCACGATCACACACATGAATATATGAAGAAGTAACACACTTTTATCACATATACAACACTTAAAACATTTTTTTTATTTCAAAGCGCATTTGTTAAACAAATAAAAAAAATTTATTAATACAAAACTTCATAATATAACTTTGTTTTATACAGAGTGTGTAATATTTTGTATCAAAAAAGTGTATTATATATTAATAATATACTAGTAAAACTAATTTAATGACATTTAAATTTGATTTGATTTAGATAAATATAGGTAAATATATATATTTTAAAAATGTCTTTGCTTCTAACAAGGCTGAAAGCAACCACTAATTAAAGTTGGAAGTTACTGGGAGAGAAAAGATGAAGAATGTAGAGCAAAATAACAATTGACAGACGACTTAAAGGATTGCAAATTATATAAATCAGGAAAGCAAGATGAAGAAAGCAAATTCCGAAAAACTGGTGTTCGAGGAACAAAACTAGATGAATAAGAGTTTTTGGAGCACTTAGGAACAGTCACAGAAAAATGAAAAGACTTAATTGAATGACAAGTAAAACAAGAATAAATTTTAGTAGATAGCACAAGAGATGATATCTCTTTAGAGCAGTACCCATTATAGTATTTGTAGAAAAGAGAAAGAGAAGCAACATTACAATGATGTGATAATGGTTGGAGGTTGGCTGCAAGAGTAGGTCCAACTATGTTTATAATACATTTTTGCACCTTGTTTGAAAGAGAAAGGGCATCATTAGAAGATCTGCCCCAGATATGGCAACAGTATTCCATACAAGGCCAGATGTTAGATTTATAGAAATAGAAAATTGAGCCCGAAGTAAGAAAGTGTCAAGCTCGATAAAGAGATGCAACCTTAGCAGATGCTAATTTTGCAACGAATTTGATATATGGTTTCCAAGAAAGATCAGACATAAGAGCTAATCCTAAAAGATGAAGAGTAGATGACTCATCGAGTACATTACCATTCATAAATATATGAAGATCTAAATTATTGCGATAACGATTGGCTAAAAAAAATGGAGTATTATCTGAATTGAAGTTCACCAGCCACTGTAAACCCACTGTAAGGTTATTACTGTTAGCAAATTAGCTGTAGAATGAGAAGATCGAAATCCATATTGATGGTCAGAAAGTAAGTTATTAGATTCAAGATGAGAAATTAAGTGTTTGTTAATTAAAGATTCAAAAACCTTGCTTATGATAGGAAGAAGACTAATAGGACAGTAGTTAGATGAATCAGATCGCTCTCCAGAATTTTTGAAGATAGGGATAACAGATGCCGTTTTCCAGTAGGCTGGAAAACAAGACTCTGATAAGCACTTGTTGAATAGTTATAAAAGTATAGAGGATAGCTCTGGAGAACACTTCTGCAAGACTATAACAGGTATGTTGTCCAGGCCGCAAGCTGTAGAAGAGTCTAAGCAGGAAATTACTTTAGATACAGAAGTTGGAGTGATACGAATGCCAAGCAATGGATCAACCTGTTTGTTGGCAATATCAGGTAGAACGCAACTAGTGGAATCAAGAGATGATATTGATGAAAAGTTTTTAGCAAACAACTCAGCTTTATCTTTAGGTGAGGTGACAAAGTCTGAACCATACAAGAGAGGTGGAATTAAAGATTTGCCCTTATAATTGGTATTATTAAAGATTCTCCAGAAGTCACAAGAGCCTAATTTTTGAGACAAGATTTCATGACCTGAGAATAGCGGGCTTTGGCGTTAGACAGAATCTTTTTACAATGGTTTCTAGCAGTAATAAACAGTTGCCTGTGTTCTGGAGAATTGTTTTGCTGATAAATATGGAAGTAACGGTTTCAACTGGCAATCGCAGCAGCACAGTGTGAGGAAAACCATGAAGGAGAGTGAGGCTTGACCTGGAATCGTCGAGAGGGAATAAAAGACTCCATGCCAGCCTGAATCCACGAAGTTATGTAAGAAGCACATTTGTCAATAGGAAGACCATAGATTTCTACCCAAGGGCCATAACGAAGAAAATCACGGAAAGAATCCCAGTCAGCTTAAGGTAGTTGTAAGAGGTACAATGATAGGGGGATTCCGATGATGAAGAAGAATGGGATAATAGTTTTAGAGAGATCAAACTGTGATCAGAAGCACCTAAAAGTGAATGTGGAAAAACTGAGCACTGACTAAGATCAGAAACAAGACATAAGTCGAGTAAAGAAGGTAAATCATTTGGGTTGTCTGGAAAGAGAGTTGGAAAGTTGACTATTTGAGTTAGGGATTGAGAAAGGCAAAAGTTGTGGGCTTTAATGCCTGCAGAGTCACTGACACTAGAGCCAAGCCATTCAGTGTGATGAGCATTTAAGTCAACAACAACAACGATATTGGCTGATAGATAAAGAGAAGGCTTGGTCATTATGATCAGAAATAACATCAAAAAGAGTGCAGTCTTGAGATGAAGGAGAGCAATATAGAACAAAGAGAAAGAAGATAGAGTGAAGTGGTGCTAAACGAAAGCACATAAAAGAATAGTCTGTGGTTCAAACCTAGTTTCACAACAAATGGGTAAATTCTTACAAATGTAAATGCCCAGGTCAAGCATGTGACTATTGGAGTCTTTACGAATTAAAGAAAGATAACCATCAACACTAAGATCACAAGATGAGACAGCTGAACTCAAATTAGTCTCACAAAGAGCAAGTAGGTCAGGTGAACTTTGCAAGAGATAAGACTCAACAGAAGAAAATTTACTTCTAAGACCACAAATATTAGTGAATGATAGGTTTAGAGAACTTGGTGATAGCGATAGTTTTTTGTGTTTTATAGTTTTTGGTACTTTATTCATTTTTGAATTTGTTAAAAATTTGACTCCAAGCATAGATAATACTCAGTACACTGTTTAACAGCCTAAGCAATTGCCTTATTACTATTAATAAACCCTAAGCTGTAACAAAGGACTCCAAATGTGGCCTCGGCAATGCACACCAAAAGTATTAACAGGGACACCATTAATGCGCAACATGGCACTGTTAATACTTTGATATTTTTCAGCTGTTGATGGAATCAGCCTCTCTGAGAGCTACCACAGAGTTCAGGGAAACCTGACTACCAGCTGGCCTCAGAACCATAAAACTGAGTTTTTGAGCTGTACCCTCATTAGGAGATAATAGAATGAGTTGCCTAGTCATAAAAACAGAGACACAAGCAAAACCCATGCATTGAGTCAAGAAGATCCAGCATTCAACATCCTAAACTGGAAACAATGTATTAAAAATACATCTGTGCCAGCCTAATAGATAAAGAAGGGGTGCAAGGCTGGTCAACAGATAGAATCTGTTTACCCCTTAAGTTTTTGCCTAGGAGGCCTTCTACAAGACAGTAGCTGGATGCATTTAACATCTGCCCAAGATGGGTATTTTTATTGATACACCATCTCTAGCCTTTACTTAACTAAGAGGCCCAAGGCAGGGGGTATTTTAAGTTGGAGTTGACATCTCCTAGCCTTTGTCTAAAAAGGCGTATCCTACAAGACAGAAGGACATGAAGCAGATTGTACTGGGTTACATGTTACCAGTAGCAGGATAACCTGACCTAACATTAAATAGTAGTAGGATAACTTGACCTGACATTATATAAATATATAAATAAATTATACAATACAAGTATGAAAAAAAGAGCAAATATGATAAGAAAACTGATTTTGATTATTTTTTCTTATCATATTTGATTAGCAAATATGATAAGAAAAATGATTAAATATAAATTAAATGTTTAAAGAAACACAATAAATTAACAATCTACCTTATCATATTGTGATAAAGAAAACATGTACATGCTACATAAAGTGTAGTAGAATGCACAATTTGGCTTCAAATTACAATTTTGCATATATGTCAACAAAATTGAAGCATTTAAAATAGCAGTATTGGCATCATTGTAATTACAATTAAGTGTCAAAACATGACCAACTCTAGAAAAAACAGTAAAAACATCAAACTATTTTGTATCAAAATATTTATAAAAAATAGAAAGAAGAAAGTTTTATTACCGTAATGCAACTTCAAAGGCAATAGATAGAATGTTATGGTCAATATTTCCATTTAAATCAACAATATCAATGCTCTGGTACACAATTTTGGAGCAATCATACAAACCGTGTTCCAAAAAAAATGCACCTTTAAAAAATAAAAGTCATGGTCATAGAAATTTTGATAAAAAATTAATAGATAACCAGAAATATTTTCAAAAAACAAAGCATGGTAGTTATAGCTTGCAGTAAAAATAACCCACAAAACTGTTAAAATATTTGAAGATTCATTTGAAAGTTTAAATAATTTTCTTCACATATCTTGCAAATCAGAAAAAATATAAGCTTTATTTATAATAATAGCATATACAGTATAAAGTTTATATTAGCCCCCAAAACAAGGAACTGCCTTTAGCAATATCAATTTAACTGCCAACCTAAAAGTGTCTGAGATCAGATTTGAAAATTTTTTGCAGACCTGATTTCTATGTTGTTATGGTGACCCCTTTGTGTTAAAAAACTTTGTGGAAACCTAATGCCAACCCAAAATAATTTATAATCAGCTAACTACAATATAAAAAACCAGTAATAATAAGAGTATTGTTATTGAATTTATTATTAAATTCAAAAAGTTTTCATATCAGTAATTCTAACACCTAAAAAAACATTTATATTCTAGTTTTTTTTATTGAATATTTTTTTTATTGATTTATCCATGTTAAATTTTATTGATTGATCTATGATCACTTAGAAATCAATGAATGTTATAATAGTAGATTTCAACCTTGAAAATTTCATAGCAAATAAAATAAATCCTATATATTTATATGTTCATCAGCGTGTTAGCCAGTAATAAGGTTTTTACAGCATTTATAGAATATTAAGACTTTATATCAACTTATATCTCACTTGCCCCTCTTACCTGATTCCAGAGTGGCCATCCATGGTTCTGCTGCTATGGAATCTGCTAGAGAACCTTTTTACAATATATACCTCTATTTTACAACAGAAGGCCATTAAATAATAATTAAAAAAAAGTGTAAATAACAAAACATTTTTTAAAACATATTGAGCAATCTATGAAAAGTTTAGCAAAAGTTTTTTTTAATTTTATCAAAATGGGTTTTCCCTGAAGAAATTTTCTTAATTACACAATTGTATAACAACTGGGACCAATTTTTTTAAAAAAATATTATTTTTTATAATTTCATTGTATTTCTTATTATCATATAATTCCTTTTTTTTTTTTGTCACTTTTATTTAATTGAATCATTAAAAATTTATCTATAATTTGTATTTATAATTACCTCTTATTTTTATTTACAATTTATTAATAAATTAAATTTTATAATTTGATTTTTGTGTACTAGATATTTATATTTTCTCTGAATTTTGCATGCCCATTGTAAAATATATATTATTGTAAAATTGTAAATATACACAAAATCAAATAAAATGTCAAGATTTCCCTATTTCTTATGCAAAACTTAGTTGAATAAAATTTTGGTTTAAAAGAATTCTAGTTAAATGAAATGATTTTCTTTTAGTTATCATATAAAAACTAATACATAAAAAGGTAAAAAGTTTGAATAATGGCTCTGGCCAAATAAGCGACATAAGTAAGGGGTCTTGAACATTCTGTTTAAATGCTCTTCATATAAACAAAACATCTGTTTTTAATGATCTTTATTTAACCATAGTTGTTTGTTTTATTTTTTAGATTGACAGTCTTTAATAAAAACAATAATTGTTTTATATATCTTATTAAAATTTATTTAATGTAAAATAACTTTTTTTAATTTTGTTTAATAAATAATTTTTCTGCTGCAATTTTATCAAACTTCAGTGAAATAATAAATATTAAATAAAAAGATAGATTAAATTATTTTTATTTATAAAATTTTTATATAATAGCTGTGTAGTGGTAGAGCGTTTGCTTTGTAATCAAGAAGTTCCAAGTTCAATCTATATCAAATCCTTGGTAGTACTGCATTTGTTCCTTAAGGTTTGTGTTTTGTAGTTAAAGAGGGTTGTAACTACAACATAAAAAAATAAAATACAAACAAAAAAAAAAGAAGAAAAAGTAGCCTCCTACTTTTTCTTTTTTTTTCTACTACTGGCCTTGGAGAGGTAAATTAAAAAAACAACATTTATTTGACAATCATGAATTTATTTTAAATGATTAAAAGAACTTGTTTTAAATGATTTTATTAAATTTATTTTAAATGATTAAAAGTTTGTAATTATTGCATTCAATTTTAAAAATGCTCTAAATTTTTTTTTTAAATTCTAACCATTAATTTACTTTTTTTTTTTTTTTTGTTCTGAACCTTTAAAAGCCAGAAAGATGATTTAAATTTACTTGAGAAAAACATAAAAAAACACTTAAAGTATATAAACCTGTAACAGATGATAAAAGTTTAAATATTAAAACTAAAAAAAAACTAACCTAGTTGCAAAGCCTTGTAAGTAAACTCAATTATTTTCAAAGGATCTCTAAGGTACTCAGCAGCTTTTTGTGAAGCAAGAAGTATGCCAAAATTAGGACGTTTAACTAAAAGTATGTGCACACATTTGTGCACTATGTTCCTGAAAAAAAAAGAATTAATTATTTTTTAATTAACTATAACAAAATTACAAAAAAAAATATAAAATTTTTTAAAAATTTTTAGAAAACTATATTCAATGATTAAGATTATTTGGCAACTTACAACAAGTGGTAACTAATAATTACAACATAACTTTATTTACAAAATTTTAAGTGATATGTTGCGCTACTGCAGCATTTGTAGCTACACACAAGTTATAACTATATCTTGTAATGTAATAAATTTATTTAAAGTTTCTAACCTGAGTGGAGAAATGCATTTTTTCTTATCTCACTTGCTGAGATTTTTTTTGTTTAAGCCTACATAATTTCATTTTTTCATTTAGCATACTTGAACAATATTATCTAAAATTAATTAACTAAACTATTTACCAGTTCTCTGTGTCTTTAATAGCATTTTCGAAATGTCTCAAATCAGAAAGTTGAAAATATAAATTATCCGTCAAACATAAGTTGTAAGCCTAAAAAAAATTAATAAAAATTTTTCATTAAAATAGACTAAAAGCAGGTCTAAATGAACAGTTTTTGAATAAATTGAACTTTTTTTGTCTTTTCAGAAAAAAATTTTTTAATAATTTTTTTTTAATTTAGATTTAATAAGAAGCACTTAAACTACAAAAATATATAAATTGGTTATTTTCATTTTGTTGTCTTCCAACTAACCTAACGGTGAAATAGGCTGCAAGAAATTGAGTCTAGCATATATCGAAATATTTATTTGTTATTATTGAAATATTTCTATAGTACAAAAAACAAGAATGTTGCAATTTTACTTGAACCTGCAACTTTACTTAATTTATGCTCCCAACATTTGATGAAAATATAGTATTAAGCTTTGCCTGGTTTACCGTTTGTAAATAAATTAGTTTATTTTGTATGTTGTAAATAACTAGCAAAAAGTTCCAGTACTTGTTTGTGTGTTCTAATAAAAAACCCAATCAGCTAGTTTAAAAACCATTTCAAGAAATTTTAATCCATGATGCAGTAAATGGATATAATATACATACTAACTATACATAATGATAAGTTGTCTGATTTTATTTGTGCAATTGCAGCATTGAGTTGTTTGTCAGTGTGATTCCTTATTTTTTTGGTTTGTTACTATATGAAAATTTGTTATTTGAATATTTCTTGATTTAGTGAGTATAGTAATTGTTTAATTGCTTAAATTGTTTAAAATTTATTTATTTATCAGAAAATCATACATTAATTATTTAAAAAAATAAAAGTAATATAATAAGTTTTACTAAAAAAAGCTACAGATAAAAACCACCAGGTAAAAAAGGGCCCGACCTTTTATGCTGAGATTTCAGAAACAGTTCCATTTCCAATGAGGGAACCTAAACAAACTACTGTATTTTATTTTTAAACATGCACAATGGAGAATCAACTAAGATTTGTGAAAGGGCGCTCCATTTAGTTATGACCTTATTTGTAAAGAAACTGCATTGTTCTTCACTTCCTTTGACTAATTTATGTTCAAGTCGTTTGTTGTGTCTATGAAAATTGTATAATGTATTGCTTGCTAAGAAATTCTATGGTACAAAAAAAGTTTTTTTTTTCTTCATAATTTTGATCGGTTCAATTAGATCTTTTTCTTTGCTCTTTTAAAGTTTTTAAACTTATAATTTAAAGCCTTTTCTCATAAGTTAAATGTATAATATTTAAAAATTTTTGTAGCTCTGTGTTGAACGATTTCAAAAATGGTAATGTTAAATTTCTGATGTGGTGACCAAACTTGACTCACAAATTCAAGATGTGGGCAGACATAAAGGACACATAGTGTGCACCATAGTTCTAAGCTAAAACTATGAAAACCCTTCTTCAGCCTGCCTAATACATGGTTTGCTGTCGATGCTGCTGTTTTAACTAATATGCAAACTTTTAGGTCATTTGAGATCATTATAGAGAGATCATGTTCAATTGTTTTTAATTTAGTCGGGCATCTGAGGTTGTCAATATTTAAGTTCGTGTATTGACGAAACAACTTTTTTTGTTTGCTGCCAACATGCATTATTTTACACTTTTCAATATTAAGAGACATATTCCAAATATCTGACCATTCAACAGTATTATCAATGTCTTTTTGAAGATTTTTTATACCATTTTCCAAGTTAATTACCCCAACAATTTTGTTGTCATCAGTGTATAATTTCATGTGATGAACAATTTTATCAAGTAAGTCATTAATGAAAATTACAACAAGAAGTGAACTCATGACTGAACCTTGAGGTGCACTGCTTCACTTCATTTAGATGTATGGCATTAATTTGTATAGGATGTTGCCAATTAGTAGGCCATGATTTAATCCAGTTGAATAGCTCTTCTCGAACTCCAAGCTTTTTAACTTGTGCATTAGTTGATTATTTGGAACCTTTTTTGGAAAATTTTTTTCTAATAATATCCAGAAAAAATTTTAGGTGGGGCGCAAAAAAAACATAAAAAAATTTTTTCATTGAAGAAATTCTCTATGAACTTTTTTAAAAATAAAAACTGAAATTACAAAATAAAAAAAAATAAAAAAAGAAATAACAACATAGAAATTAAAAATTCAAAAAAGTGATTGCTGAGAACGAAATAAAAATATAAAAAATTAAATAATTTGCTAAAAAACTAAAGAGTGGGCCGCAAAATTATATGTTGTGGGTCGCGAGTTTTGACATGCCTTTATATATAACCATTTATAAAACGTAAAAAAACCGAATAAAAATATCTCAATAAGTAAATGCTTTAAAAGTCTAATTTAATTTGATTTATTTAAAAAAATGATAATATTAGTGCTATAACTAAAAGATGTAACTTTAAAAATTATGATACAAGTTCTGCTGATAAAATCTTAAAAACAAAATAACTATTCTTTTTTTATATATGGAGTTAGTAAGAAAATAATGCAAACAGATTTGATTTCACAGTATATAAAAACAAAATATTTTAATGGAAATAAAATAAAACAAAGTAGAAGGAATTCTTCATTTAAATACAATATTTATTTTGTCACAAGTTGAACTAAAATCTTAATGTTTTTTTAATAAGGGACTAGACCCTAGTCTGAGAAATAGTGTAAATGGTTTAAAAAACTCTGTGGTAAGTTCATTTATTATTAAAACCAGATATTTTACAACGAAAAATATTAGGCAGATTTATGAAATTAATATTAACCTCTCAACCGGAAATATCAATAACACTTATATTGTTAATAACACAAATTATGCTTTTTTTAAGGTAATAATCTATGTGGGGAAACTCATATTAATATATGGACATAAGATACATTATTATATTTAGTTAATAAATCAGTGTGAAAAAAAGTGTTCAACAAGAAGTCTTTTTTTAGTTTTTCTTCTCACTTTTAAAAAAACCACCTTTAGCAGTCTTTTTACTGCAAAACTAAATTTTAAGGTTAAGCGCTAAAAGTTTTCCAAACAATAAATTCATATGGTTGAAAATTTCCAAACAATAAATTCATATGGTTGAAAATTTCGGAACAATAAATTCATATGGTTGAAAATTTCGGAACAATAAATTCATATGGTTGAAAATTTCCAAACAATAAATTCATATGGTTGAAAATTTCGGAACAATAAATTCATATGGTTGAAAATTTCCAAACAATAAATTCATATGGTTGAAAATTTCCAAACAATAAATTCATATGGTTAAAAATTTCCAAACAATAAATTCATATGGTTGAAAATTTCCAAACAATAAATTTGAATTGTAATTGTATTTTAGCGAAGGTTAAGAAACCCTGGATAAAAGCAGGGTTTGAAGTTGTTAGTGACACTCAACTACTCAAAAATCTTATTATTAAACTCGACAAGCAGTATTCTAATTAAAAAAAAAAGAAAAACTGAGGCTCCTCTAAAGATTTAACAAATTGGAAAAACTTCAAGAGTTACTTAAAAAAAGGTCTGACAAGGATAAGCTTGAAGACTTGATATTTTTTGAAGATCAGAAAGGGGAAAGAAAGTTTATTCTAAGGGCAGAGGATAAGAAATTTAGTAGAAAGGTAAAACTTTACAATTAAAAGTATTAAGTGGTATTTTTCTTATAAAACATTTCGTTATAGTTTATATTATTTTATGCTTGTTGACAGCAGAGAGGATTAGAATGATAAATAGAACGAAGGATGTGCGATCAGCAAAATCTAATTATGAAATTGAACTCAATTTTGATTTGAGTTCTGATTCATCTTATGATTCTGATTTTAAGCCTAATAACTATTATCATAAAGAACCATTTCAATCTAACAGTACAGTAACTGCAGAAATTCCAATTAATGTGTATGCCAGGAACGCTGCCCTAATGGCTACGTTAAGTGATGTTTTGCCAAATGTTTTGCAAAAAGTGACAAGTGCCATTTTAACTGAAGCTGGTGTTGAACTTACAGATATACATTGCAGTAAATCAACAGCCTTTAAAAAAATAAAATGAGCAAATGAAAATATGTTAACCTTAGAAAAAGAGGATGTAAAAAATGCAATAAAAGCTTTTTCTTATCCATATGTTATACATTTTGATGGAAAAACACTTTATGAAATTAATGCAGCAAAAAAGTTCAAGGTTGACAGGCAGGCAGTTCTTGTAAACATTGAGGGTGAGACGCAACTAGGTGTTCCTCTTTTAACTTCCTTTTCTGGTGAGGATCAATAAACAAGTATTTTGAACCTACTAAAGGAATATAAACTTGAATCAAAAGTAGGACGTCTTTGTTTTGATACAACTGCAAGCAATACCGGGATCTAAAATAGTTCAATCATAAAGATATCCAACGATTTAAATAAATGTCATTTAAAATTTGCATGCAGGCATCACATAACAGAATTAAGAATGGTGCATTTTTGGAAACATACAACAAATGAGTTGACTACAGGACCAGAAAACT
Source organism: Hydra vulgaris (assembly GCF_038396675.1). Lineage (NCBI taxonomy): Eukaryota > Metazoa > Cnidaria > Hydrozoa > Anthoathecata > Hydridae > Hydra > Hydra vulgaris. The sequence goes on from NC_088929.1 coordinate 13,157,347, forward strand.
TATTATTTCAAAAATTTAAGAGCCTACTTAAACATCCTAATTTTAGTTATGGCACAAGTAATTTGTGCAAGTTTAACTAGAAGAAGGTGATGTAGTTAAGTGAAAAAGCTGCTGAAGTTTCTATGAATTTTTAGGAGAAGATAAAGCGATGACAGAAGAGAGCTGACTGAATTATTGTGACTTATCGATCATCTTCTGTTTATAATATTAGGAAAACTGGAGCTATCCATGATGCCCTTTTTCTTAGTAAAGCAACTTACTATCTGAAAATGCAACTTTTGTTTTCTCAACTTGACTTCGTTCAAAAAGCAATGATCTCAAAAAAGAAATCAAGCTTATCGTGGAGTTTGTGGTCTGTATTGTGTCAAAGGCCCCCAACTTAGATATAAAGCTATCCATCAGATGCTTCAATTCAAAAATATTTGTTGGAGTCCAAAAGCATTTGATGCTGTGCTTGATTCGCTTTACAAGCACACTTGGTACTTGGACTTAACTATGATTCCATTAGCTCTACTGGATGAGGATTTGCCTTTACATGAAAAACAAAAAATTGCAGCTGGAATTCTTTGATTTAAAATGCCCAAGACTGAACACTTAAAAAATAAAAACAAAGAAAAAGAAAGAAAAGAAAGGCAACAGAAAAGAGATAGAAAAAAATGCTGGTACTGAGAAAGATCCACTAAAGACTGCCTTTCACTTCCACTGCAATGCTGGCATACACAGCCTTTGTTTAAAATTTTTGAAAGTTTTGCCAACGGCCTTATTGTGCCATTACGGAAAGCCGTAAGCATGATGCAGCAATATGTCCATCGTTACAACAACGAACAGGAAAAGCAGAACCGATTGATATCAGTTGACAAAGTTTGCTCTGCTTTCAGAATTTCTGGAAAAGCTCCACCAGTCTTACCAAAAAAAGAGTATCTGATAGTCTTTCCTCCTTAGCGAAGAAACAAAATACAAACAAAAAAAAGATTAATTAGATAAACTATAGAAGAAACTTCTACAAAATCTTTTGAAATATTTAAAAAAAAAACTTTTCGATTTGATAAGTAATATTGAATCGTGATATACAAAAACCACATGTTACAAAACCAACATTTTCGGTAAATTTGAAAAAACCTTTTTAATTCTTATTTATCTTTAATAAATCATTAACGCGTATTTACTAATGATGTAAGGTACTTCAGCACATGTTTATTTTTTCAGAATATCATTGATACTGCTCATAAGGAATATTTTTTGCAACAAAAAGTAAAAAAAAAAGCGAAGTGTGGTTTTTGAAGACAAAGTAAAAAATTGTAGTCATAACTTAAGGAGTATTTTATTTTATTCTGATTAAAATATTACAAATAATAAACGTACATAAAATGAGTAATTCTATTCTTATTTTAAATATATACATTTGCAAACTATATTATGAATCTAAATAACAAAGATTTAATTTAATTGTTGAATAGGTTATAAAAACAACGCTGCACCACGTAATAAACATTTTTTAGCCGATTTAAAATGTAAGTTATACTGTTTTTGGAGAAGAAAGAAAAAAACCATACTTTTTTAATCAAAAATACAGATATTTATCTAAACCCTGAAAAATAAAAATATTATAAATATTTATGCTGGCCTTGCCCTCAAGACCCTTAGAGTAATCCGTTTTTGGTCATTTTTGGGTCACTTTTTTTCCAAACATATGCTTTGAGGACAAGGAAAGAGTGGTTCAATGGTGCTGAAATTTTTTGTGAGTAAGTTTAAACATATGTGCTTCAAATCTAGACGGTTTGGTTTTTCAAATTCTAAAATTTTTTTTTTCTGAACACCCCTAATGTATATATGTATGTATGTATGTATTGATGCAGAGGACAAACAATTTCTGATCAGCATGATGATTGATAGAAAGGCGTTCATGGGCTCAGTTGATCTTAAACGTACCCTTGTGGGAAAAAGTCATAACGGAAAAGTTGCTGAACAAGAAAGAATCAATTGAAAAAAAAAAAAGAACATTCAAATATCTTGAGATGTTCTAACAACTTTTTAATAAAAACAGATAAAGTTTGTCTTGATCATGATGTAAATGAACTTAGATGCAGTTATGAAGCGCTCTCACAAAAAAAACCTTGAAAACTGGCACAACTGTGTTTTTACCACACAATATTCATAAAAAACTCCCAAAATTTTTGAAATGATTTAATAATAAATTATCTTTTAACAGTGAAGTAAAAGACTAAGGTGTATTTAACTATAATTTAAATCAAAAAGCTTTCCAAAAGGGAAATAAAAAAGTCATATAAAAAGTCTATTTAAATCTATAAAAAGTCATTTAAATCTTCAGATATGAAGTTAATTGTTGAAAAATTTTTTATTTAGTAAGATATTGTATTTTTATTTTATATTTAAAATTAAACTAACATAGCAATTTAAAATTAAATTAACGTGATTGTTCAGTTTGTTGCATTTTGTTATATTCCATGGTGGCTAAGTGCATCTATATATGCAGCAGCTCTTACTAATGATTAAATTAGATTTAATTAAAGATCTTATTAATTCCTTATTAGAGTAAAAAGTTGCTGATTTAACCATGGTTAATGCTGCTCTGAAAGCATTTAGCAATAACATGTAGTGTCTCACTAAGGAGTCAGCTCGCTGTCTCTCTTTAATGACAACTTATTGGATACTCTAAGGCAAAAGATTGTAAATAATATAAAATAACTTTAAAAATAGAAAGAGTTTGATTGACCTTCGAATACTTCCTTTTCGCTTAGAGAATTTCAACAACTCTGATGAACCTGGAGTAAAGTTTTGAAGTGACTTTGAAAACTGCTTAAAAAAATATGTTCCAGAACGCTATGCAAGTTGTAGAAAACAACAGAAATATGTTATGCAAACTAAGAAAAAAGCACTTAAAATCATTAAGATGGTATATTAAATTCTGACCGGATCGTCTATTCTTCTAGTTTTGATTTAATAGATTAAATTTTTTATACTGTACACAGATTAGATTTTCTTATCACATTTAATTGTTAATCATCAGCTTTTTTTTAAAAATTTGAATTTACATTATACTTATAAATTTAATGTTCAAATTTTTGACTTAACATGTTTAATGTACAATATATATTTGAATTTCAATTTATTATAACAAGTGTTTATAATGGGCTACAACAAATTTCAAATCATAATCATCTTTTTATAAAAAAATTATTATTTTAGATTTCACTGCCTAGAAAATGATATTTTTAACCTAAAAACTAAAAATATGCATTTTTACAAAAAACCTTCATTATTATAATTTTTTTTTATTTTTATTATAATTTTTTTTTTATAAAATAATGATTATTTTTTTGTTTTTATTTAATTTCCCTTCTTTTGAGACCCAACATGACATACTTTTGAAGAACTATTTTTTTGATAATTATAGGAACCTGTCTGATGTTTAAGGGTCTTGAGCCACCCTAAAAAATTTTTTTTTTCAAAAATTTTTTAATTCTAGTATTATTTTATTATATAGAACAAATTTAGAGGGTGTGAGCAGACATTTCAAAAAAAGTTATTTTAAGAACCACTCTAATATATATAGATATATATAGATATATAGGCCTTTTTGTAAGTGGTGTGTGGTTGCACGCCTTAAATGACCAGATATATAATATTTAGTTTTGACAACTTGGCCACAGCATTTTGCATGTTTTGAAAATTTGCGTGTTTTAAAAATGCACTGAAATAACTGGAAAGAAAATTAAAAATACAGAAACTATAAACTCAAAAGAGAAACTAAAATCTTAAATAATAAAACAAATAAAAGATAAATCAGTAAAAATAAATAACATAAAATTAATATTTTTTAAAATTAGAAGCCCCTCAATTAATAGTTCAAACCTAATAATTTTTTTAATTTAAAAGCATCTCAATTAATAATAAAGCTAATAATTGTTCACAGCATTAGTGTAAAGCTTAAGAATGATTTAATGTTATATTTATGAGGTGTGACTGTAAGTTTGGTATTGGATGCAGGTTCAAATCCTTTAAACGGATCGTTTCTTAAATGTTATTTTTGCTTAGTAGACATTAGAAAATATCAAAATTTCAAATTTTCACATAAGTTTTAAAGAAATAAATAAGCTTGGATTAAGTAACTTTAAAACTCCAACCATTTTCTAAATTCTATGAAGTGAAACACTTTAAACTAAAAAAAAGACAAATTTTATGTTTGCATTTTTTCTGGTTTATCTTTTATATTTTCAATCATTCGGGAAAATTTATATTTTTTAGTAGAGTTTTTTTTAATTTTTAATTCTCTTTTCAGTTTTGTTTATTTTTAATTTTAGTTTAATTTAACTTTGGTTTTTCAGCGCGTTTTATATATATATATATATATATATATATATATATATATACATGTGTATATATTTATATTAATATGTGTGAGTGTGTGTTTGTATGTGTGTGTGTGCATGTGTGTATAACAACTACACATACATGTACATATATATACACATGGGTATATATATATATATATATATATATATATATATATATATATATATATATATATATATATATATACATACATATATATATATATATATATATATATATATATATATATATATATATATATATATATATATACATATATATATATATATATATATATATACATATATATATATATATATATATATATATATATATATATATATATATATATATATTTATTTATTTATATATATATGCACATGTGTGTATGGGTATTTGTTATAAGATATTTGTAATAATATTTAACTTAAATTTCATTTTATGTTTAATTTATTGCTACTTGATATTATTAAACCATTTAAATCATTTTATATATATGAAGACAAAAGTTGAGAAAAGTCTTATTTCACAAAAATACTAGTTTCCTTATTTTTTTACACAGAAAAAAGAACACTATCACTTTAAAGACATTTATTAGGGCAATTAGATTTTTTATTTTTTGGTATTATCTTAGGAACTGTCTTGGGTATTGCAAGGAAATAATTTTATTTAAAAAGTCTAAACAAAGCATACATTTGTAACTAGTCTGCTATGCTTATATCTTTATAATTGATTTATAATGATAAATCATTAAAAGTAATATAAAAAAATAAAAAGTAATATAAAATATAAAAAATAAAAAATATAAATCATTAAAAGTAAGCAATATAAAAAGTTAACAATATAAAAAGATTTTATTATTATCAAAAAACATATCTATTAGGTTACTAAATATCATTAAAAGTTTTAAAGATACATTTATTTCTTTTTACATGTTTTTATTATTTACCTTTTCATATATATCTATAATAAGTGAGTTTGGAATATTTTCAATTAATTCACTATACAAAGGTAATTTGTTTGCAATAAAAACAGATGCTACATCGTAAAGTGGGCTTGCTGTATAACATGGATCTTTTTGAGCCTAAAATAAAGATGCAAAAAAAAATACATTGTGATGAAAAAATATAAAAATTATTTGCTTTAAATAAAATATTTGTCAACATTATTCATCTCCCCAAGGCTGAGAAGGACATTACATTCGAGGAGGCTACTTTATTGTGATAGATAGGAAAAGGTAAGATTTGTATTTTGGAGTTATAAAGCTGAGGGAGGGTTGTAACCATAACTAAAGTAGCCTCCTCAACTGGAGTGACCTTCATGGTCTTGAGGAGGTGAATTGAAATAAAATAAAAACATATAGAAATATAGTAGGCTATACTTGAACACATACAGATAACAATGTTTTAATAGGTTATTTTTAAGTATAACAATAGAACAACACAAAATAAAATTATTCTATAGAAAACATTAAGGTAATAAAAGTATTACGGTGTAACTGTAAATGACGAAGAGTTATTTTGTGTGATTTTTTTTATTGGTAACTTGTTTTAAGCAGATGCAACAAGGGTTGCTTTTGGATAAAACACTTTTGTGTGATTTTTAATGATTTTTTACAATAATTTTATTAAACTACGTGCAGATGATAGAAAAATTACTTATGTTATATTATGTACCACAAATCCCTAAATATGCAAATAAAAAAAGTATCAATTAAATATCAGAAAGTTATTCAAAACAATTGATAAATTTAAATAAGTGAAACTCAAAGTTATAAACGTTGAATACAATGTCTTAACATACAGTGCATTAGATAGAATCTGAAATTCCCACATTATTTTTAAGTTTTCCTAAGCACACAAGCAGAGCTGGATTTACAAATAGGCCTCAAAATTCCCGCTTTACTTTAAAAATCAAATAATAAATAATATATTTTGGTAATTTAATTATGCTACTGTTCTTACAAAACATTTAGGAGCAAGGTTCAGGTTTTTTTAAATCCAGTTAGCTTTTTTCTGTTGTTCATTTTAAATACTTTCTATGCTTTGAAAGAAACTTTTTTTTGAAAGTTTTGTTTGCAACTTCTTATTACACGGTAACTTTGAATTTCAAATAAAAAAATAATTAGTATCATTAAAGCATTTTCTTGCTTAGATTCTAAGCTTTTGCTTAGACCTTAACTAAGAGTTTTTTAAATAATTAAACAAAATTTAACCTAATGCCCGATGCTCTAAGCAAAATTTTTAAAATTAATTTTGTTAGCATGATATATATATATATATATATATATATATATATATATATATATATATATATATATATATATATATATATATATATATATATATATATCATATATATATATAAATATATATATATATATATATAAATATATATATATAAATATATATATATATATATATATATATATATATATATATATATATATATATATATATATATATATATAGAACTCTTATATGGTGTCAGAAAGTTTTTTCCATATTTTGTTGACAAAAAGTAAAAATTAAAATGCAAGACTGGAATTTTTTTTTTATTAATTGAAAGACTGCCTGCCCCAACCAAACCCTCAGCCTACATCTACTCATCTTTTAGCCTGACCGCGGGTCAGGCTAAAAGATAGTAGATGTAGCACCACTCTGTTGCGAGTCAGGCTATTTGTCAGTCAATATAGCAGCACTCCCTTGCGAGTCAGGCTATTTGTCAGTCAACGTAGCAGCACTCCCTTGCGAGTCAGGCTATAAGATAGTCAATGTAGCAACACTCAGCGCATGAGTTACAGTAAAAAAAATAAAAATAAAAACATTTTATTAAAAAAATTAAAAATAAAAACATTTTATTAAAAAAAATAAAAATATTGTTTATATTGTTAAAAACACTCAGAATGTTTATAAAAACATTCTGGTCAATTAAATTTGCGTTTTTGTGGTTTTTTTAAAAAACAATTAATTTGTAATTAAATTAATAGTTTTAACTTTCTGACAACACACAAATGTTGGACGAAAGTCAAAAGTAATTAAAGTGACGTATGTGTTGGCGTAAGAATCACTTTTTTCCTTCCGCTCTTCCTATATGCAACAAACTATATATATATATATATATATATATATATATATATATATATATATATATATATATATATATATATATATATATATATATATATATATATATATATATATATATATATATATATATATACTTGTTTAGATCACAAATTTAGCGAAACTAAGCAGGTAGATATATTGCCTTATCAAAATTATTTTAAAAAATAAACAAATTATTTTTTAAAAAACTTGTTTATTTTATTTTAGCATAATGAAGACAGCTTATGAAAGTATTGCTCAAAAATGTAAAAATAAAGCAGTGAAAGACAAAGAAGCAAAAAAATTATCAAACTTGATGCATTTTTTACAAAAGTGAAATACAAAGAAGTAGCTACACCAACTTCTTTGTAATCTACAGCTTTACAAGAGGACGAAGCAGTGTTTGAAAATCAAATTTCTGAAAGTCAAGTTTCTGCATCAAGATCAGGAGTAACATTGCATTTATTCAAAAATGTTTTTAAACAGAAATAGACTTGTATATAAATAGGAGTAACAATATACAGGAATGGGGTTGCCTATCTAATGAAGATGTTGCATTTTGGATAGAGCATGGACCATGAACCATTTTTTATTTGAGAAGGAGTGATTAGCAAAAATATATAACATATAATATTATAGCAAATAGCTAATACATTCGCCCTTAAAAAAAAAGCTTTTTGCTATTATTGTCTTGCAACTAATGGTTTGAATGATTGGAAAAATGCTGAACCATTATTAAAAAGTCTTGAAAAATCATGCAAGCATAGGAAGGCTTTAATGGTTTATGTTCACAAAAGTTCACAAATTTGGCTAGATTCACAAAAGTGGCAATACATTAGATTATCAACTAGTAAAAGAGACAAGAAAATAATTTCACTGGATTAAACTTTTTAGACTGCAGATCTCAATAATACAATAATGCTTTTAACATTAGTGGAAAGTACAAGAAGTTAATTATTTTAGAAAAAACATCTAGACAAAGTATTTTTACCATATGCTGGACATTCGCTATATTTGCTTTGATTGTGAGGAGTTTGGAAGACGAGACTGAGTACTCGAGTCAATTCTGTCAAAGTTTAAAAAATAATTAACATGATTAATTATTTCTGAGGCATTATTAAGTATTTCTGATAACAACATTTTTGATAAAGCAGCAAGAGCAGAGGCATAAAATATACATCTAAAAATGAAAGAATTTTAGTTTGACTGTAAACTTTGCAAATCCAAAATTTAATGTTAAAGTAGATGTGTAAAGTAGTTATCTAGAAACTGCTTTGACACATTTATTCTGTATTATTATATCAAATATATTATTATCGTAAGTTGATCAAAGAAAAAAAAAATAGATCTAGAGAAAATTGAGTGGACTTATTTTACTCTTGATTATTAACTTTTCTTGCAAAAAAAAAAAATTATAACTAAAATTAAATAAGAGCTATTAAAGATCAACAATGATACAAAACACTTTAAATAATTTTACTTTATTATCCAGTAGTGTATATATATTAAAAACAATCGACATAGAATTTTTGATTGATTGATGACTTTTCAAGAGAAAAGTGCAAAAAGAAAGTTGTATAATAAAAGAGCTTTTAGTGCATATACTCACTTGTTTATTCATTTTTGTTTAACCAATGAATTTTCAAATAAAATACAACAAAAAATAAAAGTATTTTGAAAATCTCAACTTCTTCCACAACAAATTATATAAATGTTTATAGAAATATAAAGATTTTATAATTTGTTTTCAAAGAACTAACTATAACATATATGTTTGACAAAAAAAGTTAGAAGCCCCAAACCTTCACAGAGCCAAGGTTCTAGAGCCTCCTACAAGATAAATCTGTCCTTGCATAAAAGATATTATAATTTAAAATAACGATTGAAAATAATGTTACCTTGCATTCACTTATGTAAAAGTTTCTCTTTATTTAAAAAATCACATTTTAAAAACTGCATAAATTTTGAAATACTTAATTACTAATCAATCAAATTTATTTTCAGGCTTAAGACCCAAGATACAGTGGGTAAAGTAAAGCAGATAATTAAGTAACAACGCTCTTGAATATAAACAAAAAAAAAGCTAAAGAGATAATTTTATACATTAAAATAGTTTAGAATTAGATGCATACAATTTTGTAAACAACATTAGGTTATTTTTTTTAATTTTTATTGATATTATTATTGAAAATTTAAACTCTATAATTATAAAATGTCATCAAACAATATATTTTGGATTGACTTTAATATACTCTAAAAATTGTTCATATTTTTTTTTTTTTTTAACACTGTATGACATTTATTATAAAACAGTTATTTTAACTTAAAAATGATTCAATTTACATTTTATGAAAGCAACAAAACTAATTATGTATTTAAAATACAAGCTCTTTTGTTTATTAAAAGTTTAGCCTTTAATAAAGGCATTTTTTTTTAAGCCTTTAATAAGGGCTTTCATAAAAATCGTTAGTCTTTAGTAAACAAACTTTACTTAGAGGTTTTATGTAAAGCTTGCACAAATATGTGCAAACTTTGCATCTTTTAAACTAAACATTTTATAATTGGTTAGTTTCATCTTAAAATGACTCAAATTTCTTACCAGGTAAGCTTCATTTCCCATGTTAAGCCTTTATAAAAAAAGTAAAACTAATTTTAAATTCCCTGAAGCAGCTATATTATACTCAAACATTCATTTTCAGCCTTTAAATGCATTTTCAAAGCATTCTTTATGTTTACATTTCCGTGGTCAAGAGTCTTTAATTTAAATTTTAAATACATGAACGCGTTTTTACTTCTGAATTGTCCGCAGATTTTCTTCAACGATTGGAATGTAATAAACGAGAGTAGACAAGGCAACTAAAGTAAACTACGCAAGGCGTTAAAGTTGTTGTTTCTATTTTAAAAATTGCAGAAGAATTTTCTATAAAAATTATAAACTAATTCCAAGTTTTTTCTTCTTACTAATTAACTATAGTAGACTACACAACTATAGTATATATTGATCTAATTCATAAAAAAAAGCAGAAGCATTTTCTACAAAAGTTATAAAACTTATTCCTAGTTTAATTTTTTATTATTGCAACACAAATGCAATAAACTAACAACTGAATGTCATCGCATTTAGAAGCATTTAGAATTTTTTGGTGGAGGAGGAGAGGGAGGGGGGAAGGGATGTTGATACCAAAACTAAAAAAAATAAGATCTTTAAATTTTTCAAAAGGGCCTCTAAATTTGTAAATGAGCCCCTTAATTTGCTAAGCCCCCTAATGGGGCGGTCTGGGGTAGTCTTGCCACGGCTCTGTGGATCTTGTTTAAACTTACCTCAGTGGTCATCCATAAATTACGTTACGCTTTGGGGAAAGGGGTTAGTTTTTTGTGACAACTCAACAACTCATGCGGAATTTGTTACTAAAGAGTTACGCTGTTGAGACGAGAGGGGGAGGGGTAGGGATCTAAAACGGTCAAAATTTGTGGACAACCCCTTGTACAAATACTTTCTTAAGTTTTCATTTTAAAATAAATTGCGCAAAAGAAAATTGGATACTAGAGAGTAAAAAGTTCAATGCAACACAATGGTATCAATTTCGTATGTTACATCATAATGTAACCATACAAAATTGAAGTTTAACTTTTAAAAAAAATTAATCATACAAAATTGAAATTTAACTTTTTATTCATTTTTTGTTCTCTTTGCTATTAAAGAGAACAAAAAAAGGAATAAAAAGTTAAGTAATTCTTATGAGATTATTAAAACTAATTCAAGGCCTTACCGAGTTTTAAGAGGTTTTTTTAGATACAGGCCTGGTTGCTAATAAAATGGTTTTCAACTTTGATATTCAAACCCTGATATTCAAATTTTTTAGGGGCCGTCCATAAATTACGTCACGCTCTAGGGGGTTAGGTGTTTCGTGGTTAGTTGTGACTACTCATACAACTTATTTTGTCGAACCATTTTCCTTAGTTCTTTGGGGGTTTAAGGTACCGGGATTTTACTGTACTACTTTTTTACTTTCCTAATTGATAGGGATTGACTATATCTTACCCATCCAAACACCAGAACCCGACACGGATTAATCAGTCATGACCATTTTGTATACAGGTATGAACTTAACATTAAGCTTCGAATATATAACAAATATATAACGGACATACAACGGGTTTGAATGTGAACACGGTATAGCAAATCTTAACTAAAACGCATACGAATATATTTAGAAAATTTGTAGTAAAAATCGCGTTTTTATGTTTACGTTAACTTCCAAAAACTCATTGGAGATATTTGTATATATATATATATATATATATATATATATATATATATATATATATATATATATATATATATATATATATATATATATATATATATATATATACCCAGCGGGCATTTGTTTTTAAAAGTTACGTTCTAAATGTAAACGTTTAACATCTTTTGTGTTGACATCGTGTATAAGAGTATTTTTTTATAATTATTATTTCTTATTTTATTATTTTCTTATATTAAAGTTTACAATGAAATAAATCGTGTTAATAAATAAGAGTGCTGGAACAAGCAAAAGACATAAACTGTCTTATCATCGAGCCCCATTTACATTGAAAAAATCGCCAGTTAATATACAAAAAGAAAAGTAGCTAAGAACATAATGAGAATTTTACACACGTTAGTTACAATATAAATATTAATATAATATAAATATTAGTGTTGAAATATAACGCAATATATCAAAGATTAATAACAACATAAAAGTGTTAAAGTTTTTTTATCAAAAAAAAGTTAAATAAAAATAAAACTGCAACAAAGGAGAAGTAGTGCCAATAACTATTTTGTTTAGATAATTTATATTATTTATGTATTATTTTTAAAAGAGATATTTTAAATCAAAGTCATTTTGTAATAAGAGATTAGATTCTTTCCTAAATTGTTCTAAAGAGATGTTTTGAATATCTTTTTTTTTTGTAATAAATTTTGAAAAGTGTTAAAGTGTTGAAAAGTGTTTGAAAAGTCCATAGAAACGGTCCACGGTATTGGATTTGGTAAGAACTTAGTTTTAAATTAGTTTTTGGTACAATAAAGTTGTTAATTGAAAATTTAGTAGAATACTTGTGCGAGATTTCACTAAAGTAAGATTAAAATACAATAGGAGAAAGCCCATGTTTTATTTTAAACATGAATTGTAGAACTTGGTGTATATTAAGTTTATAGATACTTAGGGCACCAAGCTTCCTTAAAAGAGGTTCGCAATGAAAAGTTCTGTGTGCACCAAATACAATCCTGCATGCGTGTTTTTGCTTACTATAAAGTTTTTTTAATTTACTATAATTAGTACTACCACATACAATATTACAGTAAAAGATAAAACTATGAATAAATGAAAAGTTAAGATATGGTTTAGTTTTATATAATATGGAAATATTTATTGAGATTTTATTTTCCATGTATTTTATATGAGGTTTCTGTGGCAAATTTTCATCTAGTATTACTCCTAAAAAATTAAAGATTGGTTCCTTTTTAATAAATGTTTTATTGATTAAAAGATTAGGTAATATTAGAGGAATATCATCACCTTTGCTAGGTTTGATGAATAAAATAAATTTATTTTTTCGACATTTAACGAAAGCCTATTACTTGTAAACCACTCGTTTATTTTTAATAGTTCTTCATTAAATATATTAAAGAGAACTTTTATGTTTTTGTTGGAATAAAAAAGATTGGAGTCGTCCGCAAACAATATAACATTTAAAATATTTGATGCTAAGTTTAAACCATTTATATACAATAAAAATAATAATGGTCCAAAGATTGAACCTTGGGGCACACCATATGTAATGTGTTTTTCTTTTTAAATTTTTTTCTAAATAATATTTATAAAAAAATAAATTGTGATCTGTTGGCCAGGTAATCTTCAAACAAAAGTAAAATTTTATTTTTTACTTCATAGAGTTTTTTTATAAGTATTTTATGGTTAACAGTGTCAAAGGCTTTTGACAGATCAATAAAAACTCCTAAGGTAAAATGGTCATCATTGAATGCATCTGATACATGATTAATCAGTTCAACAACCTCATGGTTTGATGAATTATCTTTTTTAAACCCAAATTTTTTACTGTACAGCAAACTGTTTAACATCAAATAGTTATAAAGTCTGTTGTACATAATTCGTTCTAATAATTTTGAGAAGCAAGGTAAGATGGAAATAGGTTTGTAGTTTGAAGTATTAGTTTCGTCACCAGATTTAAAATTTGGAGTGATTATGACAACTTTAAATTTTTTTGACACAACACTTAGTTTTAATGAAGGTCAAAAATATGAAATAATTACTGTTCGATGATATCAAAAACTGACTTAACAATATTTACAATAATTTTGTCAATGCCCGCACTTTTATTACTTTTAAGACTATTAAAAAACATTCTTTATCTCGCTTAGATTTAAATTAGATTCGTAATAGTATTACACGGTTTAATATAAGATTCAAACTTTATGGTACTTGGCGGAATTTTACTCGCCAAGTTCGGCCCTACTTCAAGAAAAAATGAGTTTAGTTTTTCAACAATTTTTTTTTTATTATAAATCATTTCCTTGTCAATTAAAAGCTTTTGGCGGAGATTATTTTTTACATTTTTATTTTTACCAATTATTTATTTAATTATATTACACGTTTTTTTAGTGTCACCGTTGGTTTTTTCCTGCAACTTAGCATAATAAATTTTTTAGAGTGTTTTTTTGTTTTTTCAAATAAGTTTTTATATTTTTTTGTAGTTTATTTCATTTTTATATGTTTTATGCCTTAATATTTAACTTAATTATGTTTTTTTTTATAGTTTTTTACTTTATAAAGTTTTTATAATTTTATATTTTATAAAGTTTTTGTTTTTTCTTAGACGATTTTGTTAGCCCTTTGGTCATCCAGGGGTTTAAAAGAAACTTGGATTTTATAATTATTTTTTTAACAGGAAGTGTCATACTGTTTACAGAATTGCGCTAAAAATAGTTCATATGCATTATTAACTTCATTGGATTGTAAAATATATTGTAAAATATACGTCTCATATATTTTAAAGACCGTTATACTCATGCCAAGCCTCTATTATTTGAAATGAAAGTTTTTAATATATATGAGCTTAACATTTTTAATATTCTTTGTTTTATGTTTAAATGTAAAACCAATTCATCCCCTATTTCTTTCCATAATTTGTATTCATCGAAAGATAAAAATAAATACATTTTGCGGAATGATAATTTTATAAAGCAGCCCATTTTTCAAACAAATCTTTTTAAATTTTGTATTGATTATCGCGGACCATTCTTATGGAATAAAATAGTTTTAAAAAATTTTACTAAGGACTTTATTCATCAAAGTAACTACTTTTCTTTTAAACGAAAGCTTAAAGAACTCATTTTTACAATTGAAGATGTAACAATATACTTTTGATATTTTTTTTTTTTTTTTTTAGTGATCTTCCTTTTTACCCCCTATTTAACTATTGATTTATAAAAATTATATATGCATCATTAACAATTGTAATATATAATAATGTATCTTGTATTTGTAACGGAATATTTTAAGTTTCTTACTTCGTTAACTTATTTCTTATCTTGTAAATATTTTATAAATTTTAACACGATCATTTCTTAGCGGTACTCGACGACAAGACCGTATGGTCTTCTACGAGTTCCCGCGTTCTTTTATTATTTAATAACGATTATTATATATATATATATATATATATATATGTTTATATTATTTTATATTTGTATTTTAAATATTGTAACGAAATGCTTATTTATAATGTAATAAAAAAAACAAAACAAAAAAAAAAAAAAACAAAAAAAAAAATTCAAAGATTCAAATCGATTTTTTCTGATAAAAGAGTTCGATAATACAATAAGGAGTTTTCATTGATCTGTCGCGTTAAAATTGTAGAGTTCGAGGGGAGATTATTTTGGGTAATGTTATCAGTAATTAAGAATATTGGAAAGTGATCTGTTAAATCAGTTTTGATTATGCCTGTTCCTAAACGACAGTTTTGAAAATTGTTAGTATACTAACAATTTTCAAAACTGTCGTTTAGGAACGGGTACGTTAGGAACGTTTAGGTACTAGTAACTATATTATCAAGTAATGGCGATGTAGTCTTAGTTATTCTCGTTGACTTATTTATTGTTGGTATTAGGTCATATTGGGTTAGAGTATCTAAAAAGTATTAAACATTTTTATTTGAAGCATAATTAAGCAAATTTAAGTTAAAATCACTAGCTAAGTAAACATGTTTCCGTGTTAAACTAGTTTTGGTTTAAAAAACTGCTTAAATAAGTTTTAAATTTTCTTAAACTACCAGATGTTTGTCTATAAATAGAATAAATTACAAAATTTTTCGTGGTTTTGTTTATAAATACTATGCACTACGACTCACAATCTGTTTCATTAACATTAAGATCATTACGTAAAATAAAGTTAATTGAATTGTGAACTGAACGGGGCGACTGAATAAGTGCGAATTTCATAACTGCGAATCTGCATAAGTGCGACTGGCATAAGTGCGAACTGGCATAAGTGCGAACTGGCACAAGCGCGAACTGGCATAAGTGTGAATCACTTGCAAGAACTGGCATAAGTGCGAACTAGCACAAGCGCGAACTGGCATAAGTGCGCCAAAAGAATTTGCAAACATTGGCATAAGTGCGAACTGGCATAAGTGCGAACTGGCATAAGTGCGAAACAATTGCAAAAACTGGCATATGTGCGAACTGGCACAAGCGCGAACTGGCATAAGTGCGCCGAAAGAATTTGCAAACATTGGCATAAGTGCGAACCAATTGCAAAAACTGGCATAAGTGCGAACTAATTGCAAAAACTGGCATAAGTGCGAACTGGCACAAGCGCGAACTGGCATAAGTGCGCCGAAAGAATTTGCAAACATTGGCATAAGTGCAAATTGGGAGGAGGCTGAATAAGTGCGAATTTCATAAGTGCGAATCTGCATAAGTGCAAAGCAGTTGCAAAGGCTGGCATAAGTGCGAACTGGCACAAGCGCGAACTGGCATAAGTGCGCCGAAAGAATTTGCAAACATTGGCATAAGTGCAAATTGGCATAAGTGGCGAATTGGCAAGTTCGCACTTATGCCAATTCGCACATATGCCAATGTTTGCAAATTCTTTCGGCGCACTTATGCCAGTTCGCGCTTGTGCCAGTTCGTACTTATGCCAGTTTTTGCAATTGATTCGCACATATGCCAGTTCGCACTTATGCCAGTTCGCACTTATGCCAATGTTTGCAAATTCTTTCGGCGCACTTATGCCAGTTCGCGCTTGTGCCAGTTCGCACTTATGCCAGCCTTTGCAACTGCTTCGCATTTATGCAGATTCGCAGTTATGAAATTCGCACTTATTCAGCCTCCTCAACTGAACTACTAACACCACCACCAGCGTAGTTAAAACGCGGTTGGTCAACTGATACGTAATTACTTAATTCAAAATTTGAATTTTTTCTGTTTGTTTTAAGCCAAGTTTCCGTTATACAAATTATTCGAACTTCGTGGTTTAGTTGATGCAATAAGAGTTTAAGATTTTCAAAATTTTAGTTAATACTTCGAATGTTTACATTTAATATAGAAAAGTTATTTTTGTTCTGACGGAGATATTGAGATTCAATTATTAGATTTAATTATTACAAGTTATTTTTGTTCTGACAAAGATATTGAGATTCAATTATTAGATTTAATTATTACAAGTTATTTTTGTTCTGACAGAGATATTGAGATTCAATTATTAGATTTAATTATTACAAGTTATTTTTGTTCTGACAGAGATATTGAGATTCAATTATTCGATTTAATTATTACAAGTTATTTTTTTTCTGACAGAGATATTGAGATTCAATTATTCGATTTAATTGTTACAAGTTATTTTTGTTCTGACATAGATATTGAGATTCAATTATTCGATTTAATTATTACAAGTTATTTTTGTTCTGACAGAGATATTGAGATTCAATTAATAGATTTAATTATTACAAGTTATTTTTGTTCTGACAGAGATATTGAGATTCAATTAATAGATTTAATTATTACAAGTTATTTTTGTTCTGACAGAGATATTGAGGTTCAATTATTAGATTTAATTATTACAAGTTATTTTTGTTCTGACAGAGATATTGAGATTCAATTATTAGATTTAATTATTACAAGTTATTTTTGTTCTGACAGAGATATTGAGATTCAATTATTAGATTTAATTATTACAAGTTATTTTTGTTCTGACAGAGATATTGAGATTCAATTATTAGATTTAATTATTACAAGTTATTTTTGTTCTGAGATTCAGAGATATTGAGATTCAGAGATATTGAGATTCAGAGGTATTGAGATTCAGAGATATTGAGATTCAGTGATATTAAGATTCAGAGATATTGAGATTCAGAAATTGAATAATACTAGCTTTCTAGATTTTTTCCATTAAAATAGTTGTCATCACTACCATTCTCATCAATTATATGAAAATTTGACCTCCATTTTTATAAGTAAAATTTAAAATAATTAGTTAAACAAAGTATTATATAGAAAGTAAAATAAAATTGTAGTATATATATAAATATGTTACAAAAATAATATTTTACTTTAGTTCGCAGCCCAATCCTGAATGATCAACTAATCGTAAGAGATGAATGCATATTTTCCAGCCGCTAGTTCAACTTTCATCCGATCCCGAAGAGCTTTCCTAATTGTGACAGTTTCGGCACAAAAATCTTCATTAATATAAATATTTTTACCTTTTAATTAAAATGTTTTTTTTAGAATTTCAACTTTTTCTTTATAATCTAACAGTTTAAATACAATTGTTCTTGGTTTGCTTAAACCTATTCTATGTTCTATGAGCTCTTTTAATCCTAATATTTATTAACCCAAAATGCTCTTCAAAAACTTTACTGACTTTTAATTCGCTGTCAATCCACGTTTCACCCTCGTTTTCTTTTAACCCGTCAACCCTTAAATTGTTTCTGCGAGATCTATCCTCCATCTCTCTTAGTTTACTTTTTATTTTAAGATTGTCGGAATTATGATTTTGCTTTTCGATGTGAGATGTTTGGTTTTTTTTCCTGAGAAGTAATAGCTGTCTTAATTTTTTCTTCAAAGAGGTGTTCGTGAAAATTTAAGCTTCTTTTGATTTCTTCTACGTCTTTTTCTATTATCTTTATTTGTTTTGCATGATGATTGACCTTTAGATCTACTTTATCTAACCTATCGTATATAATTTTCGTGTTTGCGCCTAAGGTGGTCCGCCCCAATTCAAATGAATTTCTTAAAATATTGACTTTATATTTTTCAAATTAGTCTATTTATGTTGTTTTTTACTAAAAAAAAATATTAAAAAAAAATGAGATTTCTCAGGAAGTAAATGACCCTTTTTAATGCCCTTTGGTATTTCAGCTACTAACATGTTTACTCAGGTACCCTAGCAGTTTTATCTATTTAACTGGAATATTTCAAAAAGTTATAGGCATTGTCATAATGGTTCCTTGTTTTATTGTGAAGGTCTCACTGTTTGATGACAAAAACATAAACTTAAAAAAAAGCAAAAATAAATAATCTGCTACCAGTCCTCTTCCAATATATTTTAATCAAACTGGGAAAATTTCAAAGAAAAAGAATATGCCTATCAGGAGATATCTTTTTTTAACTTTATTTGATTCGCTAAAAATCAAATGTGGAGAAAATCACTAAACAAAAATAAAATTTTATTTAAAAAGCTCCAGATTCATAAAATGATACAGGTTCTTCTTCTGCTTCTTTATCTAAGAATCCTTTTTTAATTTCTCTTAATTTTTGCCTTCTAACTTTGCATTTATTGGTGGATTTATAATTTCCTTTTGATATATGTAATGCATCATGTAATTTAGAAGCATCAATCATAAACCTCCCAGTGTTAACTCCTAAAATTTTAAACACTTTTAAAACTTTTTGAAAACCATCATTAAACGAAATAATAGCTGAATTTAAAGATAGTTCTAAAGACCTTTTACTAACATATATCTTTTGGGCATCTTTTCCAAATAACACCATTCAAGCTTTCATTATTATTCTGTGTTTGACCATGAAGACACTTTTTAGTAAATCTTGATTTGATAGATCTTTAAATATAGGAATTAAAACTTTGTGAATAGCTAATGGAAAACTCAATTTCCTTTGATATTTAAATCAGTTAGTTAGTTTATCAGACTGCCACAAACACCAGCTTGTTTTTGTCCTTGGACAAAATTGATCGCGGATGTTTTCATCCTCAATGTCAGAGTTATGAAAAAGCACAGCCTATACGGATTTTTGCATATTGTAGAGATTGTCAACATTTTATCGTATGGCCATGCCATAATAGTTTTAAAACAAACTTATCGCTTTGTCTGTGAGGTTACCTTTGCCACTTAGACTAATTTGACCAAGTTTAATATCAATAAGTTTTTTGCCTTTTTGACTTTGGCGCAAGTTATGAAGACAAGTTCCCATTCGCTTTAGAACGTGACCAACACATTCTAGTTTTTCAATATTTATATTGCCATAGTGTTTTTAGGAAGCAACATCAGTAAATGAAGAGGTATCACCATCCCCAATATATATAGTGTACTTTAAATTATTCTTTATTTACGATCGAGAAAATAACATCACCGCCCCACATGATTTCATTGCTCCAGATGAATTTTTCATGATTAACATCACATACATGATTTAAAGCGTTGCAAGTATTTGTGCCAGTCCATTCAGGAAGGAAAAAAAAGATAAATATCTTAAGTACACTTTGAAACAAAAGTATTTAGTTGATATTTCACATATAATGTTTTAACTGAATTAGATTAATCCTATTCTAATAAACCATTTACTGGCCGGTTAATTAATCTATTTACTGGCCATGGCCAATAAATGGTATCAGGTATAAAATTTTTTAGTTTCACATTTTTATATAGGGTTTTCTTACATTTAGTTGTTATTCATGTGTGAGAAAAGTTAAGTTAAGATATTAACAACATCCACATTTTAAAATAATTTCTGATTTACTGAGTTCATTTTACTTTTAAAGTTACTTTCTGAGTTAATTCTACTTTTAAAGTTACTTTAAAAGTAGAATACTCAATCATTTTAAAATTACTTTTAAAATCATTTTAAAGTTACTAATTTAAAGTTATTTTAAAAGTAGAATGAACTCAGAAAATTTTAGTTAATTATAATTATAGTTAATTATGTTCTTACAACGTTGATTTAATAAAAATACACTATTAAAGTAAATATATCATATATTATATATAAATCATATAATATGATTTTCCTAATAGTATTTTATGAATGCATGTTTATATTTTTTTATTTTTAATAGATAATAATATTATATGAAACCATGAAACCAGTTATTTCAACAATGATAATAAAAAAACGCATGCTGTGGACTGAGAATAACATGAAACTAGCAGTACATACAGTTGCATCAGGTATGTCTCAACGGAATGCAAGTGTATCATATAAAGTTCCGCGATCGACTCTGCAAACCATAATCTCTGGAAAGTCCAAAATTGGAGCAAAACTAAGGGAAAGTCCAATACTAGGTGACCTTGAAAAAAAACTAATTAATTATGCTGGCAATCGTGCCCAAATGGGAAACGGTTTTGGAAAAAAAACATTTATCATATATGCTGCTAAGCTTGCTAAAAAACATAACATAAGTTTTAAAAATGGTCGACCTAGTGAAAAGTGGTGGCAACTACTTAAAAAGAGACACGGTTGTGTTAGTCTTCGTTGTCCAAAAGCTACAGCTTCTATACGACACATGTTTATGGATAGGATAAAGGTTTCCAAATATATTACTTCTTTAGAAGTTCTGATACAAAGTAAGAATCTACAGGACAAACCAGAATGAATGTGGAACATGGATGAAACAGGAATGCAACTAGAGCATAAACCTAGAGTCGAACAAGTGGCAACATGGAAACAATTACTGTTATATGTTGTATAAATGCAGCTGGTCAAGTCGTACTACCTCGTATAATAGGGAAAGGAAAAACTGAACATTTTATATAGTAAAATTTCAGATACTGTCCCAGGTCAACATGTATGCAACATTTCAATAATAAACAACCTTCCATTATTGTCTGATCTATCAGAAACCAGCTTTGCAATTAACTTGCTGACTTCTACCAAACCAGTAGAAAAAAATGAGTTTTTAATTCAAGACAATGCTGTCAATATTCAAATATTGTTACAGAACACAGCTATGCAAGAATCAAACCGGTACAAGAGAATGAGTTTATTGATTTTTCTGTTCAAGACAATACTCTGGGTTTGAATATTGATACTGATATACATCTTGAAGAAAGAGAAGTAATTGAATCAACATTAGATTCAAATGATAAAAAAAAAGTTTTTTGCAAAACATTAACAGATCTTCCATTTCCATTTGCTTATTCATCTTTTCCATCAGACAAAGATTCAGATGTTCTTTCATATCCTTCTCCACAAATTAAACAAACAAAAAAACACTCAAAAAACTCTAATTTAAAGTTTTTTGTTCTGACCTCAGAGGAGGCTTATAATGCAAAGCTTGAAGATAGGGCTTCAAAGGTAGTTAGCGAAAATAGAAAAGCTGAAAACAAAAGATTTTGAAAGAAAAAAAAGAAAATTCTGCAAAAAAGAAGCTAGATCATATATCAATCTTGAAGAAATTGACCAAGGTGAATGAAAAAAAATGATATTTTGTAAGAAACATTTTTTTAAGTATTTTTGTTCATGTTATTTCACTTTAATGAGCGTATAAATAATTTAATTGAACAAATTGATTCTTGATTTTATTGTGTGCTTTTTATTTTTATTTTATAATAATAAGTCAATTACAGTGCCCTATTCAATCAAATACAGCCAACGGCCAATAAATGTTTAAGATGGCCAGTATTTGGTAAAATTGTTTACCTTTAATATCTGGGTTATATATAACTTTATGCTATTTATAATCACAATAATTTTAACTTAAAATGTCAGAGCTTTTAATTCTCTAAAATTTCTATATGGTATGTAACATATACTTGAGTATTTTTCTGTAACGGGTGTTTCTTGTAAAAATGTGGCCAGTAATTGGCGTTAGTACTCTAAATGCACATCGCGATAGGCTTTTAAAATATAGCCAAAGTTATCAAAAACCCATGAAAGACTAAACAGTTTTATTTATTTTTATGTATTTATTGATTCTTGAGATGCTAATTTTAAAATACTCTTTGAAAAACGGTTGCTATGGGATTTGTTAGGTAAATAAAATATATCTATCCTATTAAAGAGATCAATTAGACCTACTAATATACTAATTTAACTAAAAAAAGTGCTCTAATTATGTTCTACAATGACTGAAATTAAAAAAAATCACTTAAAAAAAAACTCAAAAAAATGTAAAAAGTACGTTTTGAATTGGGGTGGACCACCTTAATATGTTTAACACGTTTTTTTTCCTGTTGCTTCATCATTTCGTCTAATTCGTTCTTAAATTCTTTACACAATTTTTTGTATCGTTTTTTTTTACTTGATCCATTGTAATAGCCATAATTAACCAATATGTCTTTATTTAGAAATATATATATTATGTAATTGCAAACAATTTAAAAAATAATTATTTATTTTTTTAATTTTCAAAACAACCACGCTGCAGAAACACGTCCGTTCACTTCTGTTCATGCAGCAAGAAGTAATGGATACAACAGTATATGTTATATTAGTAAGAAAATATCAAGAAACACGAATTCTCTTCATACAATTAATAATTTGTTATTAGGAATTTTTGCTGGATTATGGTTACCACCATCATCAGTTCGTAAAAAATGTTAAACAAAAAATTTTTTTTGTAACGTAAGAAACAGTTTAAAATTAACTGACGTCAGCAGTTGAATGGCTTCTTTCTTGCTAACGTAAAAATGTAAAAATCCGGAGTCCAAAATTTAGTTTTCACTAACTGCCCGTTATCTAAATTAATTCCGCCATGTAAAGGTGAACATTGAAACCTCTGTATTTCAAGAGCTTCGCGCACTTTTCGATCAAATTTTTTTGTTTCAACTTAAATTGTTTTTACATTTTCCCACTCTATTTCTTGTGAGCAAAAATTATTATGGGTGGCTATTGCAGACTGATAATGTTTCCCTCATTTAAACTTTTTAAATGTTGCTGAGTTCGAGTCCTAATTTGAAGTTTAGTTTCGCCTACGTATCTCTTTAAGCATTTGCATTCAATCAAATAAGTTCCGGGTTGACTATTATGTGGCAGTTGAGTTTTGTTTTTTGACGTTAGTAATGTTCTTAAATTTGGATTTGATTTGAAGACTACTCTATAGCCTGCTTTCCGAAATATTTTCCTTAGTTTCGGGGATAGTGATGGTATCCACGGTAACGATACAGTAGGGAGGTTAAGAGAGTCTGATTGAATTTTGTTGATTTTTAGGAACCGTTTATTTCTAATTAAGTTTGCAATCCGTTTAAGTTGACATATGTTGTACCCATTTTCGTTAAACATTTGAATAAGGAAATTAATCTCATCTTGTAAATATAAACTACTGCATGTAGAATAAGCCCTGTGAACGTAACCTTTAAATATTGCGTTTAGAATATTAGGGTCATGATTTGATTGAGGTTTAATTTGGATATTAGTAATGGCTTTAATAATTATATAATTTTAACTGTTCAGTTTGTTTGTAAACATCAGCTCCGTATTTAGCTGCGATAACAGCTATTACAGCTAAATATGGAGCAATACTAAAATTGTTTACAAACAAACTCAACAGTTACAATTATTGAAAAGTCGGTAGCAAAGTCTAAAAACCAGTATATATTTTTACAAAAATGTGATTAACACAAACTTATTCCGAAATCATTAGGAATTATTAATCCTGTAAATAAAAAGAGAGCAGTGAGTATTCGATACAGATTTGAAACTTTGATTTGTATTAAAAACGATGCTAGAAAACGGTATTTTATGCTTGTTAATGAAGCTAAAAATCTAATTTATATTGGCCCTACGAGAGTTTTAAATGAAGATCCCACATCTAGTTATGCTTCTAAAATTAAAACTTATCTCTCACAACTTAATAAAAAATGGCGATTTTCAAAAACGGAATATAATAGTATATATCCAAGTGATCCCATCCCACCTCGTATGTATGGTCTAATTAAAGCTCACAAACTTGAAAAATCCTATATAGATAGTTATATCAACTATGGGCACTCCTAATTAAGGAATTTCGAACTACTTAGCAAAGAAAATACAACCATTCTTTCCTTTCTGAAAGCGACAGATCTTTGGCTTGTCTTGTTATTCAGAACAAATATTGTACCTGAAACCAACACCAAGCTAATAAGATATAAGTGAGTAAATTTCTATGTTCCCTGGCTTATTTTTCGAGAAAAAACAGAAACGTTTTTAATAAGAAATAATATAATTGCATCATAATTAGAAATAACCAATAAAACGCTGAGATTTGGTTCGGAAAAAACGTCTTTTTAACGTTCAAAAGATTTTCTGAATGTTCCGAAGACGTTTAAAAAACGTCTTTTTAGGACCAAATGTTTGCTGGAAAGTATAAATTGCAACTAAAATAGTGTTCACTATGGTTACCGGGCTGGCGCAAAGCCTGAAAATAAACCTACAATGATAATTTTTGGAATATGTCTTCTTCATCTCCGCGGTGTTCAGTGACAAGACGTTAGGTCTTCTTGGGGCACCTAAATAACAACAACAACAACAACAACAACAACAACAACAACAACAACAACAACAACAACAACAACAACAACAACAACAACAAACATAAGTATTCATTTGTTAAATTAGTATTCAGTTTTGATTTTTTTTCCCGGTATACTAAAAAAAATAAGTTTTTTTTTGAAAACTTGATGAGGCCAGCACGATGTAAAAAAATAATTAAAATAAAAAAACTTTTTGATTTTTTTTTGGATGTACTGAAAATAGACTTTGCTGCCAAAATAGCAAAGTTAAACTAACAATTTGAAGTAGTTAATATTATTATATGCCTGAAAACAAAAAAAAAACTCCAGCAGGTCTTTAAAAAATGTAATAGTTTTTAAATGAGATAGAAATGAAATAAACTTATTAAAATTTTTGTGCTTTTATTAAAGAATTAAATCTTTTAATAGTGTCTAATATTTTTAGAATTAGCTTGTGAAACCTATCGTAATATTTACCAACACAAAAATATATTTTTAAAACTCTCAAGCCAACATCTTTCGATGGAAAACTTTTTAAACGCCAGCTATTAAACCAGTTATGCAGATAAAGCATACAAAAAGTGAATGTCAACACATTAAATAAATATGTTTTTAAAAAAGAAAAGGGGAAGAAATGAATCACATTTTTTTTTCTTGTAGGTTAGTATGTTTGCTCTAAAAAAATTAATGCATTCCTCAAGTTTTTTTCTTTAGCTGTGTATACAAATGAAAAACTTTTTGAAGCAAAAATTAAAAATAAGAATTTAAAAAATTATTTTTTCTTTTTTCTTTTTAATGAACAAACAAAAAATATTTTTTGAAATTATTTGATATTTTTTAGAAAGTCAATAAACAAACGAAAAAAAGAGACCAGACATACTAAGAAAACAAGTTAAACTATTTACAAACAAAACATTGCTTAAGTCTATTTACATGTTAAAAACTTTTGCTAAATAGATTGACGTTATCATAAATAGACATGTTTTTCGGATCTTTAGCCTACGGATTTTTTTTAATTAAACTCGGTCAGTGTTTTGTTATTAGATTAAAATTGTTGCTAATGATATGATTAAACTTATGTTACGAGAGAAATTTTAAGTTAATAAAGTTAAGAAAATGTATAATGCTGTACTAAAAACTTTAATTTCATTTAGTATCGTCAAACATTTTAAGTCAAAATAACGTCTCCAGTTTCTTGGAAGGCTCTCAATCAAAGTTCTGTATTTGCAATATTGGTAATGCCACTGTAACACAGGTTAATAAACAGTTTTCGATTTTGTTGTCTGTCGTTTTTGCTATATTTATTGCCTTAGTAATTGTTGCTTTAGAAGTTATAAAGATTTGTTATTATTTTGACAGTTTTTGTTGGAATCCATTTGATTGTGTTTTTCGTTAGCTTTTTTTTTCCTTTTTCTTCATTTTTATTTTCACTCCTTATCGAAATCTTCTAAATATCGAAATTTTCTAAAGTTAAATTTTGTAATATAAGTATATAATTAAAATTAATGACTTTAGAGGCTAACAAAAAATTCATTTTTCTTTAAAGCAGAAACTATGGCATTAATTATTTTTAATTATTAATTTTATTATTTTCATAATTAATAATTATTAATTTTATGAGTTCGTTAGTTCTCTCACAATATAAAGTTGATCGCATACTTTAAAATAGAGAAATTTTAATACATAAAAATTAAAAAGTTATAGTAAGTTACTATGGTAATTTAAGTGAACAATAACAGTGGTAATTTTATGTTTTTTTTTTTAATTACGTAACGATATTTACTCATAGTCAGTGCTCGAAGTGGGGCGGGATGTGGCGGGATGCCATTCCGTCACCTTTTTATAAAGTGTAAACCATTCTGACACCTTTTTATAAATCTCTTTATATAACAATGATTAGGCGGGATATTTTTAATTTACCGAATACCATCCCGTTACTTTTTTTTCTCCACTTCGAGCACTGCTTATAGCAATATTATACTACTATTATAAAATTAGTTTATTTTTTTTTTAATTTCTCGATTTTTCTGTTATATATTTTGTATAGCTTTTAATTTGATCAGATGTATTTTATGGATCTCTGTGAAATGGCCATTCCATAGTCTTTGGTATTATTTTTCCATCTTTTTTGTATCATGATGAAACCTTTTTCCATGTTGTTTACTTATACTACAATAAGAAAAATTTAAGAATTATGATGGTTGTGCAGTGGTCTTTTAAGCTATTCAGATATTATTGGTTACAATGAGTTTGAATTCTGGTTTTTTCACATTGCTCAAAAGCGCAGTCACATTTTATTAAATGATTCCAAAGCCATTTTTCAAGCCTTAACTTTCTGTGTACTCATCATTGCTTTAATGCTTAAATTGAACATTGTTTCAAAAACGTTAAAAAAAATCTTTTCTTTAATTTTTTTAATAAATGAGTATATTTTATTATATTTAGGCAAAATTTTGACAAATAGGATCAAAAAAGTATAATGCAAAATGTTTATGTTACCAGCATTTTTCTTTCATGCTTTTCAATATAATTGTGCTTGAATTTTTCCGGGATAATATTACATCCAACAGTACTTGGTTGATTTTTACTAAATTTGGAACGGCACTATAAAACAATATCAATAGATTAAGATTGCAGAAAAACAGGAATCATTTACTTATGATATAAACATCCTATAATTATATTCCCGGTGCATATTTTAAAGCCAAGCAGCAGTAAAAAGGTTAAGATAAAAAATATTTAAGTATTTAAGTATGTATAAGTCTTTGTGACAAGTACTTGTCACTAATAGAATATACTGTATAAGGAACCCTACATTTGACTTTATTACTGCCCAGGAAAAAAAGTTCTATAGAATTTCTATAAACTTTTGAAACATATAGCCTATAGAAACTCTGTAGAATTTCTATAGCATGTCTATTAATTTCTATAGAAATTGCTACAAAAATTTTTTTTATAGAAAAAAAATTTCTATAGAAATTTTTATAGAAATTAACAGAGTTTCTATAAAAATTCTATAGAATTTTATAGAATTTCTATAGGCCATATGTTTCAAAAGTTTATAGAAATTCTATAGAACTTTTTTTCCTGGGTGATTTCTACCCTAAAATATGTAAAGTTTATTTTTTATTTTTCAAAAAATTGGTAATATTTATTTAATTTATTTTGATCAAATCATTACATATATAAAAAATGACAATTATCTTAGAGTATGAATATATGACAATTGATCTTAGAGTATGAATTAGAAGCAAACTTTAAACATCGCGATGGACGTTTACACCGGTTGAAAATAAACAGCTGCGTCATTTGTTAGAATTGAAGGCCTAATAACAATCAATTTTATTGCCAATCCAGTGACAATAAAAATATTCGGTAGTCTTCTAACATAAAAACTAAAAAAAAACTTTTTAATATTTTAATTAATAGCCAAACTAATGACAATTGAATTATTTTACTAAAATAATAAAAAACACTGAATATTATTGTTATTTTTTTAGTTATTGTATATATTTTGTTCGTTGTTGTTGCTCCGTGTTTGTAATCTAAATCGTAACTTCATTTTTTCTTTTAAGAAAAAACAGATCAATTTTACAAACAAAGATGTTAGCGTTATTATTGGAGTAATTCTATCTATTTATCTTGTAGGGTTTGTATTCATAGTAAGTATTTTAAACTTTTAGCTTTTTTTTGCCTTATTTTATATATTTTGTAGCTAATAAAAGTGTGCAGACATTTAAAACATAAGTTAAAATCAGATATAAAAATAATAAATATTAGATTAAAACTAGAAATAGACTACAAATAAAATGCAAACACTAAAACATTATTAGATGGAGTTTAAAACCTTTCAATAAATATTAAATTAGTTTATGAAATGTAATAAGTTTAAAGCTCAGTAACTTATTCTTCTCACATTTGATGGTGGACTTCTCACTTTGTTGCTCCAATGCTCTAATTATTTAAATTTTTTTGCAAACCATCTCAATTGACGAACATGTACCAAAGTTTTACTTTTTGACAAATATTATCTGTATCTTTAAAACGTAAAGCAGTAGGTGTAAAAGAGGGTTAGAACTTACTCAAGACACCTCTCTGAGAGCCTCTTTTAAAAACTTTTTTAACAACCTTTTTTGATACCCTGTCATTGGGCTTATTTATGGAGTCAAAAAACTTTTTTTACTACCGCTATTAAAACATTTAAGAAAAACTTTTGGCACCCGTAATTAAAACAGGTGGAGTGTAGAATGAGATTTTTACTCCCGCGTTTTTTTTATTTCCAGTAAAAATCGTAGGGTCATTTCGGATAAAGCGAGCCAATAAAACTAAAATCAGTGTGTATTAATAACTATGTGAGATATCTTAATACTTCTTGTACTAGAAAACTCTATAACATACCTAAACTATGATATAATGTAAAGTGAGCCACACTAATATAAAGTGAGCCAAGTAAACTATATATGATACATAGAAAAGGCTCGCTTTATATTAACAAATTTATAAAGTGAGCCACCAATTTTGGTAAAGCGAGCCAATAGCTTATATGATTATTCTAAAGTGAGCCATTTAGCTTTTATTTCAGACAAAATTTTACAAAATTGGAAGTATTATTACAAATAATATTTACTATATTAATATTAACTTTATTACCTACGATATAGTAAACTGGTATTAAAAGTTTGCAAACATTAACCTCAAATGCATACAATGCAAAAAATTTAAAGAACAAAAGCGATATAAAAATGTCAGCGACTAGTCTAATAAAAATAATACTGCTAAAGCTGCAGATAAATGATGCAGTACAAAATGCAAAATATCAAGTCTTAACTAGAGTTAATTTACTTAGTTGTTGTTTGAACACAATCAGCACAAAGTTGTCGACGCACGGTTATTTCGATACAGCTCTCATGTAACCAATCACGGCACGCGTCACACTCAATCCATTCATCATCAATGAGAGGATCAGTTGCTTCATCATATGCAAACCCACAATATTTGCAAATGTACTCTTCTTTTTGTTTCTTTTCTTTTTTGGATTCTTTCTTTTTCTTTATAACCTTCAGTTTAACAGTTTTCTTCTGTTTCTTTTCTTTGCTGGTCTCTTTCTCTTTAGCTGCTTTTTTTGTTATTGGTTTGGTTCTTTCTTGAATAAATGCTACATTTTCTTCTGATGTCAATTCATAAGATGGTGGTTTCTTACGTGGCCGACTGCTTTGTGGTCGATCTCTGTGTGGCACTGGCATCAAGTTTTCGAAAGACACATCGAGGTCTGCTTGTTCAATTGACACAATTGCATTTTCATCAGTGGTAGGTAAACAAGTACTACCAGCAATATCAGTATTGACATGTTGCTCATGCTGCTTATCTAGGCGAGTATTAGAATTAGATGCATTAATATTATCTTTATTAGCTGTATTAACAAGTTTAGCACTAGAACTATTTGAAATATCTGGCAATTGCATTTCATTCAGATTAATTATGTCAACGGATTCGGTCACAGAAATCAACTGCAAATTCATAGCTGCATTAGGTACAGGTGGCTGTTCAATACTCGATCGCAGTGGCAAACAAGAATTTTCAATATTTGACAACATATTGGGCTGAGAAGCCAATGGCTCGGTTTACCTGAATGCCCTTGGCTCGGTTTATCTAACAGTTATGCAAAACCGAGCCAGGTTAAAAATTCGATTAAAAAACTTTATCATCGCTCAAATACATATCAACACTGTATTTTTTGAAATAGTTTCTCATATTACTAATATTACAATCATATTTACTATAAATAGTGTCAAATATGAAATACTCACTTTTCTTAATTGAAGCTAAACAAAATATAAGGTCTTAATGCGAAAAAACGTTTTGTTACTACTCGAATGATTATAATTATACCACCGCGAAAATAATTGCTTAGCAACTGTTTTTAAAATATTCATTAGACTTTAAAATGAATAACTAATATTAAATAAATTGTTATAAATCGAAAGCATAATTTAATTTCGTAAAATTGCAATATTTAGGCGACCGGCTCGCTTTTTCCGATGGCTCGCTTTATCCGAAATGATCCTATATTAAATTTTTACTCCCATAATGAGATTTTTACTCGCATAAAGTATTTTGCGGCAAAATGTATTTTACGACTTGGTTGTATTTTGACATATTTTTCAACGTTTTAAAGACTGTGGCTTTTTGAAAAGCAGTAAAGAAGCGATTCCGTTTAACATGAACATTATTTAAAATTTTTGTACCAATTAAATAATTAAAAAAACTTTGTCGCCGTTGGACGCTTTAACCGAACTCTTTGTTTGAAACTCCATAGAACAAATATATATAAACATATATAAATAAACTCTACAAACTACTTCTTCAAACCAGTCTATTTTATCAACCTGCAATAAAGATGAACAAAAGTCAGTTTTGCTATAATTTTCTAACCGTATGCACAACAAGATACACCAGAAAATTATTAGGTATTTAAATATTGCATAAAGATTTATTTATTAAGATGAATGATAATTTGTGATAACAAATTGCTTGAAGTTGTGACCTAGGGAATTGACGAGGATACAATAGGATGTGCTTTATTTATGGGGGGGGGGGGGGGGTATATATCCATATATATACAGTAAATATAGAGCAAAAAACAATAGAATATTTGAAATTAAACAACAATATTTAAAGTTCGTGAAATAAATACATAAGTAAATGCTCTAGATTTTAAACTGTTAATTAATGCATTAAAGTGGATTTCAGTTGAGTTGTCTAGACCCAGAAAACATGCTATATCTGAACTTCAGCGGGCCTATATAGGCATTTTTAGCGGACCACTGTAATTTTGCCCATCGGTTACAAATTGGACCAATAGTAGCAGCCGCCAAAAGTGGCTTGCCGTTAATTAACCACCATTAAAATTTCGGAATATTATCAGCTTGCCATTTATAGCATCTGCCACTAATGGTCCACTAAGTTACCGATGAGCAAAGCTCCAATAAACTGCTAAAAAATGTCTTATAGGTCCACTGCAAATCCACTAAAACAATGTTTGCTGGGGAATTATAGAATAACCACTTAATTTATTAAGCCCTAAACTACATTGATAGATCATCCTTTTTGCTTTCACTCCATATTTGCTGTATACTTGGATATCTACCAACATGAATGAAGCGCATTTAATTATCTCCACACCAGTTGCTTAAGTCGCATCTTCAAGCATTTTAATTTTACAAATATGCGTTCGAATTGGCATATTTAAATTTCTGGTTATATCATCCTGTATTTTGTTACACATATGATTAAAAACTTTGTTTCTAACTGGCTTATGTTCATCTTTATTTTCAGTTATGATAAAAGAAATTGCTCAAAAAAAGCAGTTTTCATCTCCATTAATTCTATAGATTCCGTAGGACAAAGGGTTTTCTCATATCAAAAGTTGCACATTTTGCTACTATTTCATTTGAAACATTTACGCTGCTTTTTACTGGGGAGTACTATCAAGCGGCCATTCTAAGGGAAGGAAATCAATTATTATGTTAAAAATTCTTTTTTCAATTAACACGATAATTGTATAGTTATCATACTAATAATACAGCAAAAATCTATTTGAAAGACAACATCAAGATATATAAAGAAAAATAGACCCCATAGCAGAAAAATCTCTCTCAGATCAAAAGTTAAGATGAAAATATTATTTCATCGCGAGGTTACCATTTAGCTGTTAAGCAGTTTAGAGAGCAATCAGTTGAACGAATAGAACCATCAACTTTACAAACAGTAAAGAAGCAATCAAAAAAAGTACTTATTCCTGTGAAACGTCAAACTAATATAAAAGATTTTTTTAAACTTACATCGAAACCAGAAAAAATGATACCTTATCCGAGACTACAAAAACTAAAACCTTTTCCCAACCTTTTTTAAAATTTGATACAAAAACTTCCTTGAAAAGAATTTCAAGACTATTTGAGAAATTCGCTATTCGATGATTTAGAATTAAGATAACCAGATTAAAAATAGCTGCTAAAGCAGCTATTTAAAAAAAAATTACATCTTAATAAAAATTACATTAATAAAAATTACATCCTAATAAAATTTACATTAATAAAAATTACATCCTAATAAAAATTACATCCTAATAAAAATTACATTAATAAAAATTACATCCTAATAAAAATTACATCCTAATAAAAATTACATTAATGAGATGTTAAAACAGCTCCAACGAAAATTAACTAACTACTTGAAAAATTCATTAACGAGGGTTCTTGTTGGCGCTTGAGTCGCTGCAAATCACTTCACATTAGATTTGCACAATGTAATCCATTCCGAGGCAATAGTTATATTAAAACACCAAGCTACATCCCTAAGCATTATGTTATAAATGTAAAAAATCTGAATAACTGATGTTTTGAGTGGGCTATCCTTTGCGCACTATATCCAGTTAAATAAAATAGTGAACATACATTAAAGTATATCCAATACTTTAAAATAAAGCTAAATTTTGATGGTATTGAATTCCCTGTTAAAGTTACTGAAATTAAAAAGTTTGAGCGACAAAATCTAACACATTCAGTTAACGTTTTTGCATGGAATAAGAGATTATATCCCATTTACATCAGCAACCAAAAAAATAAGATTGAAATAGACCTTTTACTTATTCATGATGAAAATTATCATTATGTCAGGAATTAAAATCTTGCTGGAATGCTTTATAATATGAATAAGAAAAAGGCAGCAAAGTACCCATCCCATCAACATCTTCACATATTTAGTAACGCTGATTTAGTGGAAGCTCATCGTGAGGATTGCCTTAGAATTGGAGAAAAAGCTCAGCGCAAAGTGGTCCAGAGAAAGGTAAAGATGTTATTTGCAAGTTTACAAATTATCACAAGTATATAAAAGTACCGTACATTATTTATGCTGACTTTGAAGCATTAAATGTAGGGGAGATGAGGGCGCATTGATCGCCGTAGCAGTGTTTTGAAAATTGCGCAGAACCTGAAAGAGATGTAAAAACTTATTAACTACGAAACACATGTAGAACTATCTGGCTTTTGGAATATATAAATATTTTGATTTAAAAAAATGATAAACATGAATAATTTTAACTTTTAAACAACCCTCTCAAAAGATCAATGTACCCCAAACTATGGGGTACTATGATCTCCGACTTGGGGCACATTGATCTTATATGCGTAATATTATCTAAACGTTTAACACTTCTATAACTAAATCTTGTAAATAATTTCGTCAAAGGGTAATATTGTATAACATATAATACATCTAAATTTTTTAATTATTTTTTAAATATAGCAGTTAAACCCATTAGTCTAATTTTTAATTAAAAAATGTATAAATCACAGCAGCTATAAGCTACCCGCTTTATATACGTTGAAAACTTTACAACAACTTGAAATTTATAAGAACTGAAATATAAAGACTGAAATAAGAATACAACTTTTAAGTTTACAAAACTTGTTAAAAGTACAATATTTTGATTAAGAATATTTCATCATTTGTGAAAGTCAAGTTGTGAAGCAGCTTTTGGTTTACATTGTTTTTTATTCCTAAGCAAGTAATTCTTAGTTTCTTTCTTATCTTTTGTGGAGACTTTTTGTTGATTTTTGGTTTGCTTCAAAATTTTCTTTTCTTTTGACAAACGAATTTCATTTCTGACAGGAGTATCAGTCAAGATCCTTGTTTTTAACTGCCTACTTTTAACATTTTTTTTTCTGGCAGATGCTTTTGGGTAAGGTTTTAAAACCTCAGGTGAGATTGTAGAAGCAACACTTGTTGACACTTTGTTTAAAATACTTGTTTCAATATTTACTATAGTTATTTCAGACTCTATGTGATTAACATGTGCTGGTATCATTTCAGATTCCATGTTGTTGACAGGAGTGATAGTAACTGTATCTGGAGCAGCTCTATCTGTAACTGATGATGGTAAATATTCGTCATCTTTGAAAATTTCAGAACTGAATGGCTCAATGCCAGCTACTCTAAATCCTGTCTGTATATTAGATGGTGAGAAAGCTTTTGTATACGGTTCTCGAACTATTGAAACAATATCATAAATAGTCATTGGTCTTGGGTTTGAAACCATCCAATTATCACATGCAGAATTGTAAAACCTTTTCAATGGTCCAAAAACAGTTCTATCTAATGGCTGCAATTTATGGCTGCAATGGGGAGGAAAACTTATCATTGTAATTCCGTGTTGAATTGCAAGCTCCAAGCCTTTAACAGAAATATGACTTTCATGACTGTCGAGAAGTAACAAAACTGGAGATTCCTGAGAACAGTTTGAATATTTAACAGAATGTTTAATCCATTCTATGAAAATTTCTGAGTTCATCCAACCAGAAGGATTTGCAAATCCCACACATCCAGGAGGTCCTTCCTTAATCATGTAATCATGAAACTTTACCCTAGGAAAAATAAATAATGGAGGAATGGAATTTCCAATAGCATTAGAGGCACAACATGCAGTTACCAATATTCCTCGTTCTGCAGATGTGATTCTTCCAACTTGTTTGCTTCCTCTACCAGCTAAAACCTTTACCGGCTTTTGAACGGTTGTTAAACCAGTTTCATCAACATTATATATACAGTTAGGATTATATTTATATCGATTTCTTACCGTTTTAAGATTTTGAAAAAACTCTCTTACAGTGTGTTTGTTAAAAGCTGTTGATCGAGCGAAGCTCGTTGCTTCAGGTGTTCGTAGAGACAACTCTGGTTGTCTTTTCATAAAACCTTGCAACCAATCAATGCCTGCAGTTTTATTTTTGATCCATGATGATGGGCATATCTTATTATTTTTTAAAGCAAATTCATATGCCAATAATCGCGTTGACCTAGTTGAAAGGCCATAGTTCATTTTTGATGCAATTAGTAAATAACTTGATAAACTTTTTTCATCTTCTGCTGTAAAAACTTGTCTATTGTTGTAGTTAGGCTTGAAAGCTTCATTTGGATTAAGCCTCTTTTTACAACAATATCTTTTTAAAGTCATTCTATCTATGTTAAACTGACGTGCTACAACATTCAGTTGTGTTCCTTCTAAAACTTTATTAACAGCTACTTTCATTGTTTCACTTGGTATAGCAACTTTATTTGTTTTTTTAATTCTATTTCTAACCATTTTAAGATCTGTAAAAAAATATATCAATAAAAACATATGTTTTTAATAAATGCTAATATTTAACATAATAATATTATGTTAAATATTTTTTAATTATTATGTTAAATATTATTCTTTTGATATTATAAAATAATAGTATTATTATTACTAGCTTATAACATAAGTAGATTTAAAAAATGAAATGCTAAAAGCTATTGTTTGTTTATATATAGTTTTTTTTTAAATTATAAATACAATTCCATTCGTTTAACTGTATTGCTTATAAACAAAAACATGGGGCACTTCGTCTTCTATGGGGCACTTTGATCCTCCGATCAATGGGCCCCGCATAGTCAAAGATCAATGTACCCCAATAGGTATAGGTAACATATTGATAGCAATATCTACTGTATAAATTGCAGCCAAATAAAAATTATATATTATATTATACACCTAACACTTGCAAATTTAAAATAAAATTGTTGTTAACCCATACAGACATCTAAATAAAAATATATTTGAATTATAGTACGATTTAAAAAAATCACTTTTTATGACGAAAAATAATATTTTCTTTATTTTTTTTTGACGCTGATAACCTTATGAAAAAATATTACGAATAATCAATTAGGGAAGTATAATGGTTAATTAAATTGCAACCTCACTTCTAGTAAGGCAAAAATGAACGAGTAAAAGCCAAAAGATCATACTGCCCCGGCGATCAATGCGCCCCCATCTCCCCTACCTGTAGAAGTTGCTTTTAATGATTCAAATAAAAGCTCTACTTGAACGATTGAGAAGCAATTACTTGGAACAATTCTTAGCTAGCCTTCAAACTGAGTTGGAAAGAATTAACGAGGTTTTTAGAAAATTTGATGACATGGAAATGACTGATAAAGCTCAAGAAGCTTTTTACAGTAAACTAACTAGGAGTGGAATTTTTATTGAGGGCTATCAACACGCGTGAAATGCTTTTAGTTGTAAAACTGTTGGTAATAACCACAATATTTATTGTAAGACTAATGTAAAACTGTTAGCTGACGTATTTGAAAAATCGAGAATTAATAGTATGACTCTTTTTGTTTTTGATCCAGCTTACTACTTTAGCACTCCTAAGGTGTCATAGGATGCTTTGCTAAAGAAAGCTAGAGTTCAGCTTGAATTGCTTACTGATACCAACATGCAAAACTTTATTAAAAAGGGACTCCGCGGTGGTATCTCAATGGTGAGTAAACACTTTGTAAAGGCAAACAATGCGGACTGTCTAGATGATGACGAAAGCAAACTCAAAAGTTATACATCATACTTAGATGCAAATAATTTTTATGGTTGAGCAATGATACAGCCACCACCAGGCCAGGGTTTCAAATGGTGTGAGCCATCAATCAATGAAGTCCTTGGAACTCCTGATAATACTTTAGAAGGCTTTATAGTATATAACCTCTATAAAGCTATAATAACCCTTGTAACTTTATAGAGGTTGATATTAAGTACACTGAGGAACTACAAGATACAACAGTTAGCCTTATGCTCCAGAAATATTAATGGTCTAGGAAGAATGGCTTAACGCATACCAGCAAAAAATGGTTGAAAAACTTGAAGGAAAATTTTCCGAATGTAAAAAGCTCGTAGCTAACTTATGAAACAAAGAAAAGTATATTGTGCATTATCGAAATCTGAAGCTATACCAATCACTTGGGGTGCGAGTCATCAAAATCTACAGAGTTATCAAGACTAGTCAAGAACAATGGATGGCTCCCTATATTCAGATGAATACTAATTTAAGAGCTAAGAATAATTCAGATTTTGAAAAGGATTTCTTCAAACTTATGATTAATGCAGTATTTGGCAAAACTACGGAAAATATGAAGAAGCGAATACACGTTGATCTTGTCCGCAGAAGCAAAACTTATTCCGCAAAGAAAACTTATTGCTGACCCAGCTTATCTATCACATAAAATATTTGATGATAATTTTGCTGCTATTCACAGCACGAAAGCTATATTAAAGTTGAATCGGCCGATATATGTTGGACAGAC
The DNA here is from genome assembly GCF_038396675.1 of Hydra vulgaris. NCBI lineage: Eukaryota > Metazoa > Cnidaria > Hydrozoa > Anthoathecata > Hydridae > Hydra > Hydra vulgaris. The sequence goes on from NC_088929.1 coordinate 13,195,695, forward strand.
TGTCTTAGACCTAAGCAAACACCTCATGTATGAGTTCGGGTACAATCAGATTAAAGCAAAATATAACCAAAAAGCTCTACTACTTTACACTGATACTGATAGTTTATTGTTTGAAGTACAGACTGAATTAAAATATAAATTGTTATGACTTTAGCGACTATCCTAAAAATCATCCATGCTATAACGAGACTAATAAAAAGGTCTTCGGAAAATATAATGGCTGCTTTATTTATGAATTTGTTGGTTTACAACCTAAATTGTAATTTCTTCTAGAAGCTAAAGTAATTAACAAAATGAAAGCAAAAGGAGTTTGCAAAATTTTTGTTAAGAAAGAACATAAGCATTGTCCTATAAACAATGCTTAAACGATCAGATTGAATTGAAGCAGACTCAGGATAGGATTTTTTTATTAAGAATTTTGTATCTGGTGGTAACAATTGCAGCACTTCACAAACAAAGTTTTTATTAGGCCCACCAGCAAGGCAATAAAGTGCAGGTTCTCCTTTTTGTCGAACAACTGAATCAATAGAATGGATTGTTAAAGACCATATATGATTAATTGCTCTTTTTTTTTTCCCCTCAAGCTCACCTAATGCATATATAACGCACTTCTGTGGTTGAGGGTAATAAAATTTCTTTTAAACCTATTTCTCTGTTAGCAGGCTTTGATGGCGTTGTTTTTACCATTTTAATTGCATTAATTAGTTAATGCAATTTAAAGGGTAGCTTTTGTTATGTAGGTAATGCAATTTAAAGGGTAGCAAGCGAGTCACACTGTTATTAACTAATTTAACTACTGCAGGTAAAAATTTAACCCATTCAACTGATCTTTTAGAAGACATTAACAATTCCTGTGCATACTGGCGACCAAAAGATTTTTCAGGGAACGTGTGATTGTACCTTTCAATAATTGATTATTCGAGATGATTTTTAGCTGCAGCTCGCTGCTAAAACTCGTGAGAAGTTCAGCATCTTTGTAGCGGCTAGCTACATCAGCAATCATTAAATTTATAAGTATACCGACCAACTCTATCATGAGGTAAATTGAGCAAATCAGCATGAAAAACATTTTTAGATTTACTTTCATTTATTTTTACATTTGGTACATAAGTAGGTGGGGGTGAGATAAATTTGCCATATTGCTTGTTTTTTAAGCAATTAGCCAGCGTCTTTTTTAGTAACTTTTGCAGCTGGTGCAAACTTTTTAATAGCGGCAATCCCTTTCCAATAACCTTGAGGGTTATCGTTAAACTTTGAACGCTCCTTTTCTATTATGTGTTAGTGCGATATTTTTTAAATAGATAAAAAATTTTTTATAGTAAAATAAAATAATGGAAGCACAATTGAGAAAAATTAAAAAAGAAGTACTGAATTTGATGAGTATATCAGCACTCTTGAAGATGGAAGACAACTTTATGTAAGATACTGAGATAGATACAAAAACATTCTTGATCGTGTAATGCAAAAACAATGGAACTTGTTCTAAATATGCCTAATCCTAATTATCCAACAATAAGATTACATGATCATTACAAAATAAGCAGACGAGCCGTAAAACATATTGAAACATTACCAGGCATTTATTTACACGATGAAGAAAAAAGAAAAGATTTTATATGAACAGCTGAATTAGAAAAATACAAAAACTCTTACAAATTATTACAAAAATAAATTACTTTACAGTATGTAATCATGTAATTACATCTGTAATTGAGTTTTGAAGAGTTTTAATTCAAGCACCTGAAGAAGTTTTAGAAGCTGTTTTATATTCTAACTTAATTGATAAATATAAGAATGTTATTGCTGAGAGAAAACAAAATGAATATGAGGAAAACATGACTGATGAAAATTAACCGCTGATGATATTATAAAGCAGTTAATGAAATTGAGTTCTGAAGATTTAGAACTTATTTATCATGCATGCGAATCAATTAAATTTTCAAACATAAAAAATCAACTGACGAAGAAATGGTTAGATCCAGGTCGGGAGCTAAAATTTGTTAAATGACAGCTCTTAAAAATTATACCACGCATTTCTTTTTACAATCTGAACTGCCTTAAATGTCTTATAGAGCTCACATCATTTTTTTCCACAACTTCCATAGCATCAATGTAATCCATCTTTATCCGCAGGTGCACCTGTGTTCAATAAGATATTCTGCAACTGAAAAGTTACCTTGATCAACTGCATCAGAGACGCAGGCGTAAACTTTAGAACAGCCGCATTCATCATCCCTTTTGTTATTGTCAACATGGACTCCATCTTTTATTGCAAGGCGGGTGTGTCGGTCCCATAGGTGGTCAACGCTATAAAACTATGAGACAATTTCATTTTGTTTTTTTCTTACAGCTCAAGCAATGACTGTAGAATCCCACTCGCATTTTTTATTTGTGAGAAATCTTACTATTTCAAGGATGTTAACATATACAGCTCTTTGAAAAGCTTCAATCTGCTATCTTGCGTCAAATTTTTAATTAAAAGAATAATTTTCATATAAATATTTAACAATACCGAGATGCTCATATCTTATGGCTTCGATAAGAAAGCTTTTATTTTGCATTGGTAGGTTTTCACTTGGCATCATTGTAACAGTTTCAAGGTTACCTTTTCAATTGGCGAATCGGCATATATCTTCTCGAGGGCCGAGGCTAAAAAGATTGTTTTTATAAGTTTATCATTATTGGTTAGACCTTTTTCAGCAATCAATTTTTTATAAAAACGACTTACTTTAACGTAGCCATTAAGCTGAGTTCTTGCTTGTCCTTCAGCTGCGAGTCAAGCGTTAATTTTATCAATAGTATCAACTCGTTTTTGATTCAAATCAGCTTTTGCTTTTTGAAGTTTCTCAACAGATTCATTACGTCTTTGACCTTTTTCAGCAATTGTAGTTTTATCTCCTAATAGACACTGAGCTAATACTCCAGAACCAGTGAATGCAACTGCGTTAGCTATAACTCCAAAAATTTCTATACCATTTTGTACATAAATATAAAAAACATTGTTCAATTTTTTGTTTTTAAAGATTTTTCATCATATTTACAGGTATCCATTTATAATCTTTTGTCTGACAGCTTCTCCGAAAACGAGAAAAGCAAAAAACATTCCAATATCACACATTTCGAAATCGAGCTCAGTCCATTTTGCAATCTTAAACTTTTCAAAGATAACGGCGGCTGCGATAGTTCCAGCTTCTATAACAATGCTCTGCAACCTGTTTTTTAAAAGAACCTGGATTATCACTTACTGTAGCAGGAACTGTGATAGCTGTTGTTCCTAGATTTTTATTAGTTGTTTCTTGTTGGCACTGTTGGTCCAATTATACCTGTCGGGTTAGACATTATTATGTAAACTTATTACTCTAAATAGGAGTTATATATCATTCCAAGATTTTATGAGAGCTTGGTATTGAGCAATTGTAATGCCACTACTCAGTTTGAAGAAGTCATTGCTTTCTAACAACTTTTCTGCTGCAATGTTATCAAGGCAAAACTGGCGAGCATAACTAAATTTATTCTTTCTAACCATCTTGGCAAATTGCATATATTGGTTGATTTTAGGAACATGTGCTGGAGGTGGACTTGAATTTTGCATTTTAACAAATGTATAATATACAACATTTTTTTTTTAATGTGACGGCACAAAAAATTGAAGGGCACCGATTAATAGTAGGGGGAACAAATTCTGGTAAAACCAAACCGTTCCAGAGAAATTTTAATGGGGGAGGGGGTGGGGAAACGTATCTGTTTTTTGCCGACTAATTCAAAAAAAAAATTTTTAAGACTAACTTTTCTTAAAAAAAAAAGGTTGGCCAACATTTGCCGACTGTCAACTAAATATCCAATTTTGCCGACTCCAGTGTCTAATTTGCCGACTAATAAAATTCATAGGGGGCTAGACACCCCTACACCCCTCCCTCCTCGGGACGGCCCTGGGTAAAACAGAGCTTGTGCTTCACCTTCTAGAAAAAAGACCAACCTTTAGTACTTTTAATATGCTCAACTATTGACTACAATCGAAACTTGTAAAAGTAATGAGACAATCGTTTACAACCAAAGGTTCCATATCATATCACCATTTTGGATCAACAGATGGGGCTTTCAATGTACTCTAAAAATTGTCAACAAAGAAATGGAGGAATACGAGTGCATTTTCGTTGTTAGCGACTGTATTTGTGAAAATGAAATGGATTCGCGGAAGTCACAGCTAGCAAAGCTCGCCATATCAGGCAGGTATGTAAATTACATGTTGTGGTTTTTTGCTCAAAGGTATACAGAGATACCCCAGGTTGTTCGAGACCAGCTTTGTTTTGTCGGCATATTGCCGCTAAAGGAACGTTCTAACTTTAAAATGATTATAGAAGAAAACGGTCAACTTATAAGTGATACCCAAGTGGAAGAATTAAAAAATATCTTTATTCTAAACCTTACGCCGCTGCCTCAATACACCTGCGTTCTCACGTGCATGAAAGAGCTGATTTACTATAATTCTGACAATAATAAATTCAATTTCAATGATTCGACATAGTTGAGTTATTATGATTCTGACAACAATAAATTTAGTTTCTTAGCATTCTTACACTATGCGTAGTTTTCATACTTATTTGGAAAAAAAAAATTTAAAATTTACTAAAAAATGTATAATGGAGTCATTTTTTAAAGAGTTTGTAGGTGATAAGGAAATGAAACCGCAATTGAGCCATAAACAGAGGATAGCATTGTTGGTTTGTATAGATCAAGGCTAGCACCTTGCGTTTTAGGAGAAAACAGTTTAAAACTACTCGGAAGAAGGCTGACTCACAAAGAGTTTAATAATATGACAGATGATGAAATAGTTTCACTTTATGCAAATTGGTCAAAGCATGCGTAAAGGAGTTTCAAACATGGCGATAATAACTTATACAAAGCTTGTAAAAAGATTTTTTCTAATTTGAGATCATAAAGGTTTAAGAGCTGATTTTGATAACAACCCAGTGCTTTAGCAAGCTATATGTGTTTTAGCTGGTGAGTTTTACCATAGATTTGGTATGGGTCTTGCACCTCAAAATGAGCAGCAGTTTAGGTGCAAGATCCATAGCAAAAGAGGTGCAACATCAACACGAGTACCAGTTGATAACATAACTTACTGTTGTGATATCAACTGCTACTCATGTTGACTTTGCCCCGCCCGTATTGGACTACTAAACAATGTATAAAAAACCTGAGCAAATAATAAACAATCCTGAGCAAGTAGTTAACAGTAATCAATTGGAAGTAAACCATGAGATTATAAATAAAAATGTTTCGTAAAACTCACATTCTTCACTTGACAGATAACCGATTCATGGGTTAAACGGATATAATATACAAGCTAGCAGATCCTATATTTACTTGACTCAGATCAAAATCACCATCACCACAATAAGCAATGCAACTTTTTACAGTATGTCAACAAGTTAATGCAGATAATGTGACATTTAAAGGGTCACTAAATAAAATACTTTTTGTAGGTTCACCCGAATTTGATGGAATGAACTCGTATGTTATTTGGGAAGCAAAAAAAGTTTTGTGGAGATTGTTTAAGCCTGATCAAACTTTAAGTGAAATAAATTTCAAATTTCTTACAACATTGTTAGAACTTTTAATTTAACTATGAATTTATGATAATTTTTGAAAAAATAAGTGAATGATCAGTATTATCTTCTTCTAGTCTTGATTATTATTATGCATTGCTAAGAATTTGGAAAAAAAACTAAGAGTTTATAAATAAAAATGAATAAAGTACTTAAAGCAAAATCTAAAATCCTGGAAAAGTTTATTATTATATTCTACTGTAGGGTCTTTAATGATAAATCCTATGGATGAAGGTATAAACTAGGAGCAAAACTAAAATTAAGTGTTGAACTTGCGCTAGAAAGAATAAATTGACACCGGTTAATATCATTGCTAATATTTTTGAGCGTTAAATATATTTTTCAAGAGCGTTAGAAAACTTGTTTTGGACTTCTATAGCTGATGAACTTGTACCAAAAGTAGACAATCTAACAGCTAGCTGAGCTGACAAAATGCAAATAGTGTCAGCTTGTATGCTATTTGATATAGCTGCAAACCCACGAGCTGGATGCGTTACATCTTGATATAAATAGTAATAAAAATACTACCTAGCACGAAATGAAAAACTCGCGTTAACATATATTATTAGAGTTTCTAAGTCAATAATTGTTATCGAACAACGTGATATACCATTTGTAGAAATAAATTGATTATTATTCTGTTTAACATTGTCTATCGTTAATAATAAAACTTTATACTTAAAGTTTAAATTAAACTCTGGAGTTGGGTAATAGTATTTGCTACCACCAAGATAAGCCTCATTAGGGTTTCCAGCTACAAGTATGTTTACTAAAACAAGATAATCATTGCACTTGCCTGGTTCTTTTTTTATATCAATCTTAAAATGGTCAGTTTTATTCTATCCACCACATATAGTAATAACAATAGCAACCATTTTATTATTTAGCATTTTATTATTTCCTATATCTAACATTTTGTCCCCTTTGTTCATAACGTTTTATAACTAAAACTAATAGTACAGCAGCAACAATAATAATACTCCATACTTTATCAGCTAACCACATAATAACTTGAGCTCCCTTTTTACATAACTACCATATAAAAATTCCTTTATATGGGAAAACCTCCAATACTTTTTTATCAATCCACCGTAGTGCACCGTAGTGCAGTAATAAAACCTTTCCCTATTATAATCATTGAAAAACTCGTTAAGCTCAGTTAACCTCGAAGAATGCTGTTCATAAAGGTATTTCACAACCTATTTAAGTTGTCTTATCTTATCTAACGCTAAATTATTTTTTCCTTCTGCATCAACCTATTTTTCTTTAAGAGATGTTTTTTCCGCTGTATTTTTTTTCAATTTGATGCCAATAGTGTGCAAGTTTTAAACAACATTGTTTGAATTTATTGGTGTAACTTTTTGACCACCCACATTTTTAAAAATATTTTTAAATAAACTTTTTAACGCTTCAAAAGCGTTCATTGATTTTGCCGTTATAACCGGTTTATTTCCAAGAAAAGTTATACCTAAAGCATTAAAATCCATGACTGTTAATTTTGGTGGTTGCGACCATTGCGTGCCATTCCGCCATGTCAAAGTAAATTTTTTAGGTGTATCACCAAGTTCGTTTTGAAATAAATATCTACAGCATGATTGTCACCAAATATAGTATCATTATAAATATCACTATAACTTGTTCTAAATCTGGCTTTGCTAAACTTTAAAGTGTAATTTATTATTGCTTAAATTGTCTCACTTTATCAGTAACTTTAACAGTATCTCCGCTTACAACCTTTACATGTATACTTTTTATTTCCGGTATGATATTTATATACGTCCGCAACTTTATTAAAAGACATGGGCCCAGAGGTAATAGGCAAATTATAACAGTTAAACAGAAGCAATTTTAGGGTGTGTGTGGGGTGGGATGGGGAGAAAGAGAAGGGGAGAGGAACGACTTGGAAAATTAAGAAGGTGATTTTCAAGATATAGTCGGTTTTTTGACGAATTTAGTCAGCTAGTCTGGCATTTAACACAAATCAGTTGGGTGAATTTTAGTTTTGAGGAGCTCATTTTTTTGTTTTTTTTTATTTAAGGAACCAGTCGATACTTTTTAAGGATTCTCCCCCAACATTTTATTCGTAGAACTTAAGATCAGGATCTTTAACAGGTAGCACTACGGGGCCCATTGATGCCATTTTACTTGCTCACAAACGAGGACCAGCTCTTAATGGGTTTAAGTACTGCACTTCCCTCAATTTTGAACTTTTAACGTAAGCCTCTAAGCCTCTTTGAACTTTCCTTTTAAAGAATAATTTGCCACCGTCTTGTCCAGCGCAACACAACTCAAACCTCATGGCTTTTCAATGTAAACTCTTTGTGCAAAAGTCTCAAGTTCACTCTCGTAATCAGCCCTCAGTCAAATAATTTTAATCAATGGCCTTAAAAGCCTAACGCTGTAATGAATATTACAAATGTTGATATCCTAAAAAATGGACTACTTAACAGGCCTTATTCAAATGAAATAGTGCCGTACCACTTCTTCAAAGAAATGTACTGCTGTCTTTCTTGTTTTATCCGTCAACTTAAGCAATGAAACAAATATGTTAAATGCGAAAATGGTTTTCAAGCTGTGACACCTCTTACTCAGACACCCTTCAATTTTTATCAATAGATTTCAGATTTACAAGCCATCAGCATTCATCAGGAAATAGTCAAAAATTTGAAAACACATGGTGTGGACTCCAAGTATATATATACATATATATATATATATATATATATATATATATATATATATATATATATATATATATATATATATATATATATATATATATATGTATATATATATATATATATATATATATATATATATACATATATATATATATATATATATATATATATATATATATATATATATATATATATATATATATATATATATATATACATATATATATATATATATATATATATATATATATATATATATATATATATATATATATATATATATATATATATATATATATATATATATATATATATATAACTGTAAGTACCGGATCAGTTGATCCGGTACTTACAGTTATACTGTAAGTACCGGTCGTATTCCTCTTCGTGAAAGCTGTTGTTCAGTTTAAGCAAGGACAGTTCCGTAATGTTACCTATTAATTCTAATTTTTTGATAACATATTTATCGATTTTCTTCCCTCTATGAAATGGTTTCTTGATAGTACTTAACCATGGAGGAAAAAGTTTTCTGTACATGTTTTAATTACAGGTGCTAAAAGTTTTTCTTTTCAAAAAAAGGTGTAAAAAAGTTTTTATAAAGGGTTTTAAAAGAGGCTCCCAGAAAGGTGTCCTGAGTGAGTTCAAATCCCCTTTTTACATCTACTAAAGCGTTTATTGATTTGGCGCTTAATTTCTTTGCGGTTTAATTATTTATTTTTTAAATGGATTCCAATGTTTCATATATATTAACTGTAATTTATTAACATCAATACCATTACGAATACTTTTCATTGAAAAAAAATGTAATGCAATGAGAACCTCTAAAAAAAATGACATATTGTAATTGTGAAAATGACTGTCCGAAAACTCGCTTAGCATTTGTACATAGGTCTGACTGAGCAAATATGTTTTCTCTTCAGTTCTGCCTATATATTTAAATTATTCAATTCAAATAGCTTTTGTTTTGATAAACTTTACAAATTTAATACATAACCACATTGGTCACACTTATAGCTTTCTGTGTATCATTGAGCTAAAAATACATGTCCATTTACCGATTGTTCCGATTAATTTTGATTGGCTGAAGTTTTAATCAAACTATCATTAAAAAAACTATAAAAAAGAAAAAGTTTGTTTGATAGTCAAATAAAATAATAGCAGAAATATTTAACTTAAAATATACAACAAAGCAGAGATATTGCGTCTGATAAAAATAAAAAAGATATTGCTTCTGATAATAACAAATGTATCCTAAGTCATTTGCTATAAAAAGTATGTATCTTAGCTGTACACTAAAAAAGCGCTCACGAAATAACATTGGGGTTTTTCTTTTTTAGAGCGCTTATAATGGTTTTCTAGAAATTTTCTTTTTATTTTGGTCTACCAATAGTTCTTCAAAACACATCGGTAATTGACGAACTACTATATATTTTTTAAGGGAAAGCCTGAAACGTTAGATTTAGCAGTGTATAAAGAATTTAGGGTTATTTACCACGCTGTGCATCACACCTTTTTTCCTCTATAAAAATTATCGGATATTTAGATTTTTATAAAATACATGTTTATTCTAAATCTTATATCTGAATACTAGGAATCATTAATAATAAACTATAATAAAGTATTTATAATAAAATATTTTTATACTCAAATATTTTCTTTGACATAAAGGTAAGATATTCACAATGTTCGAGAGCTAGTTAACTACGTCACGCCGTCATTGTTTCCTAATCAGCAATTCAATTTTATTTGTTTAAATGCTTGGCTTGAATAAGAAATAAAAAAGCTTTAAATTTTTATGGAAAAGTATAACTTGCTTTGTAGAGTATATTAGTATTTAAAATTTTTACCCGCGCTTTCAGGGAGACCTTTTCATCAATAAGTATCTCAAATAATTTAATTGTTGAACAATAGTTTATTAGATTTAAAACAATGGTTCTGTTTTTCAAGTTTGGAACTTATATTTTTACAAAGATGTGTTTTATTAAATGTTTTTTTTTGCAGGATATTTCTGAAACTTAACTTAAATTAGTAGCACAATATTTAATTACGATTTTTTTGTTGGTCTTCTTAATTGTAAAGACCCCACTATATATAAGCATCTTCTGCAAAAATACATCTATATTTCTCTTAAATCTAAATCAGTTTGATTATTTTTGCCTTGAAAAAAGGTTTTATAATAAAAACTCAAATAAATTATTGAAATAAAGAGATGTATTAAAAAAAAACTCTTCGTCCTTTTAGAAAAGTTTTACTCTGTTGCAGAGTAAAACTTTTCTAAAAGGACGAAGAGTTAGTCGATTTTGCTGACTAGATAATGAGAAGAGCATTGCAGTTTCAAGCTTGCATCATGTTGAAAATGATGTTATATAGTATAACCGTTTTTGAAATTTATGATTAGAAGCATGAAAAACAATAGAGTTTTAAATCTATTCAATCTTGTTTTTGTTTCACATCTAAAGAATCTTTTTTGTCAATTTGAGGCAAAAATTTTCCATATTTTGTTTATATGCAACACCCGCCCACAACCACTTGTTACATTAGTATTCAATTTTGATAAGAATGCAAAGACTTTTCTTAAAAGCCTAATTTTTATTTCAATGTTTCTTTATTTAAAAGTCTCATTGATTATCTTTTTTCTTGTTCAATGGTAAATTATTTTTAACTTTGAAGCTTTATATAACTTAATGTAGGGAGCCTGAAAACAAAAAAAATCTATTTTATTTTTTCTGACTATTTTTTTAAAAAGAAATGTTTTTGAATAGTTTTGAAATTGTTGAGGACTTTTTTATAGTGTAATTATTTCCTAAACGTCTGGATTATTGGATTCAAACTATTGCTTTTTTGGATTCTGATTTTTGTTCATTTCCCCATCAAAAGGGTTTCTCGTGTAAGCTCAAAGTTGTTTTTCATATTTTCAAAAGTATCTTAAGGCATTTTAAAAAAAGGTTTAAGAAAGGATAAAGGTCAGAAGTACCTCATTCTCTGGCTGGAGCAAAAATTTACCAATTTAAAACAAACAAAAAAAATCATTTTTTATCAAAAGAATAATTTTATATAAAGAAGTAAACTTCAAATAGATTATAAATTTTTACTTTAGATATCAATGAACTCCGATGACGTTACTACCGTTTCCAAGGAAAGAAAAATGAAAAATAATTCTTTTATATCTTCACCTAAAAACAATTTATTTGTTGAGACTTTGGAGACCAGTAATAAAAAAATGTAATTTCCTCTCATAAATTAAAATAACATAAATTGCGTGTAATTAACCTAATAAAGTATTTTGTTTTTCTTTTGTTTTTAATCTAATATCTAATATAATTAACAAAGTCAAAATAGAGAAAACGGCGCAAAGTAGTGAATGGAGCAAGACAATATTTAACATAAAAACTTAACAAAGAAATATGGGTGGAAACGAAACTGTATATATATATATATATATATATATATATATATATATATATATATATATATATATATATATATATATATCTTGTATGTTAAAAAAAATTATGTTACGGTTAGGGTTATTTCTAAAAGTTCTTTGGGTATATTTTTTTAGGGATATTTTTTCATGGCGCGTTATTATTTTGTATTATTTTAAATAGTGAAGTTGATAGTTTATAAAGTTAGAGACAAAAAACGCAAAGTCATCTTGCCTCGATCACTCGACCGAGGTACTTATGTAAAGCAGATGTAAATCATTAGCTCATCATTAGCTCACAAGTTAGCTTGTATAGCAACAGCAATATAAATTTTTTACATTTCCATATTATGTTCTACATATATGCAGTAGTGATGTAGTGGTAGAGTACTTCTACAAGAAGATCCAAGTTCAATCCTGACCATGTCCCTGGAAGTATCACACTCATTTTGTTTCGAAAAAAGACGGGACATCCAAATCTGAAATTGGGTTGCTAATTAAGCATGATCTATCTCATAATGATATCTAAGTATTTGAAGTCGATGGAGTTCACTAGAAAACGACTTACATTGGCACCAAAAGAAAGGATCTCTCCGCAAAACGTTGATTTAACACAAATTTTTGAAGGACTAATAATTTGATTCCTCATAATAACTTAGTGTTTCTGGATCAAACAGGCTTTAACTTAAACACTAATAAGCAATATGGCTATTCAATAAAGAATACAAAATGTTTAGTTACAGTGCCAGCAAATCGTGGAAAGAATGTAAGTCTAATGGGCGTTATAAATGCTAATGGTATTTTAAGCTTTAAGATTTTAAGATTAGGTGGATGGTGTCTATAATGGCGATCTTTTTTATGATTTTATAACCAACAATTAAAGGCCGTATTTCCAAACGAATCCACATTCTGTACTAGTGTTGGATTATTGTGCATTTCACCGTCGAAGAGATGTAATCGATTTGGTCGGTCAATCCAATGTTTCAGTTTACCTTTTTGTCTCCTTATTCACCGCAATCGAAGAATACTTTAACTGTCTTAAATCTATTTATACTTCTATAAGGCCGTTTCCAAAGACTAGCAATGAAGTTAAGGCTACCTTAAAATCGCTTATACCGACAATTGGCGTTGATTTTTGTTGTCGGTATCGTAATATGAGAAGATGGGTTTTAAAAGGTATAGCAAGGCAAAAATTTTATTAAAGTGTATGCTTTGTTTTTTATATTATATTTATATCTTTAAATATAACGAGCTATAGTTAAAAAAAAACAACACTTTATTCTTTAGAAATTTATGAATAATTTTATGTATCATAAATGCACTATTAAATCAAGTTAAATGGTTTATATTTTCTTAAAAGTTATTTTATATTATCTGAAAATTTTTTTTATGTTTTTACACAAAATGTTTTATATTTTTTTAAAATTTGTTTTATATTTTCTTAAAATTTGTTTCATATTTTTTTAAAATTTGTTTTATATTTTCTTAAAAAATGTATTATATTTCGCATAAAAATTAAAATAAAGTTTTTTCTTTTTAATGGTAGATTGCTTGACCAAACCAAACCCTTAGTCGGTGTAGCAGCACTCCCTTGTAGCAGCCGGTGTCATGAAATAAATTAACCCCCATAATAAATCAACTCCCGTTGCGTAAAAAATTATCCGGGGAGTTAATCTATTTCGAAATAGATTAACTCCCCTTGAAATAAATTAACCCCTGTCGGCGAAATAAATTAACTCCCCATAATATCTTAACTCCCTTGGAACAACTTATACGAATTACAAAAAAAGTTTTAACTTGATGTTTTCCAAATGTGTTGTTTTTAAATCTGTTAATTAGTTATTGATATGGATATAAATTATATTTCTACTATTATAATATCATATATGAAAATAAAAACGACCTGTGTTTTTTTATCAGTGTATTTCAACAAACAACAACAACAAAAAAAAGCTTTTAATTTTAGCAATTTAGAAAAAAATGCAACAGTTTTTGAAAATGTTATTAAACAAAAATCACAAAAATGGCTGGGGGTATACTTTTTGTGGTACAATTTCTGCAGGTGTATCATTTTTTGTTTCTACAGTCTTGTCAACTGTTTGAGCGTTTTTTCTTTTTTTAGTTTTTATAACCATCTTTTTTGCCAGTTCCGCTTTATATGGTGAACTGGTGAGTATAGCTGTTTTGCCCTTTTGGCATCGTTTGCGAGTTTGCTGAGTTTTCTCAATCGAAATACTTACAATTTCTGCATCCAATCATCAAAAACTTCAGGATTAAGTGGACTTATTCCAGTCTTTCTAAAACAATTTACAGCTGTCAACATGTTTGCAGATTTCATATAAGCTATTCCAAATAGTTCTGGAATCTGATATTCGGTCACAACTCTAGAATAATGTGTACGCAGCCAAATACGAACTTCGATCGAATAGTTGCTACTAAATGGTGCCATGAAGGAGACACCTAGTGGCTGCAGATGGTGTGAACAATGTGGTGGAAAGCAATTAACAGTAACACAACTTTCACGTGCTTTCATTATGAACTCCATATTTTTTGTATGTGTTGCATGACCATCTAATAATAGCAGCACAGGTCTTTTTTTGGATGGCATTACAAAGGACAGAAAACGGTCAAACCACTTCAAAAATATATCTGTTTGCATCCAACCACTAGGGTGATATGATGTAATAGTACCCGGAGGAGCTTTTTCGATAATATTAACATTCTTGGGAGCTCTAACATGGGGGAAAATAGTCAAGGGGGCATGTATATACCAGAGGCACTCATATACATTTTGATTGTTATGATTTTCCCTCGTTCAGCTGATGTTAGAGTTCCAACTTGTTTTTTACCCATCTTAGCAATTACTTTTGACACTTTTTTTGGTACTGAAGAAATTCCTGTCTCGTTAACATTATATATATTATTTGGAGTTATGTTATTTTCATCTATGCTATAATATACTCTCATCTATCTATGAGAGTATATTATAGTTACTATACTATACTATAGTATAGATACAAACTCTATAACCTTAGACATTATTATTAGCAAAAGAGAATGGTTTTGAAGTATTAGTATCAAAACAATAGTAATAGTAGATCAAAACAATAGTTATAGTATTGCGCGAACTCCTACTAATACTATTATTCTACTAATACTATTGTTTTGATCTCCTTTTTATGTATAATATAAAGGCTTGTCAAAAATAAACAGTTATAAAGTAATTTTATTCAACGCTCACTAAATATTTATATATTATATACTTTAATATATATAATACTAAACATATTTTAAAAAATTTTAAAATAGAATGCTTACACAGTATTGTAGATATAATTATAAGTTAAATTATTTAAAACGCGTATTATAGGGGTTAATTTATTTCAGTGGGGGTTAGAGATACTTAAGCCCCCGGTTAATCCATTTCGCTATATTTTAAAAAAATTTAACTTCCGGGGTTAATTTATTTCGAAATAGATTAGACGGGGAGTTAGAATGTTTTAACCGGGAGTTAACTTTTTGGGGAGTTAATCTATTTCGCGTCACCGGCTATAAGGTAGTAGATGTAGACACTCCGCGCAATTTTTACTGTTAAAAAGCAACACTCCTCGCATGTTTAACCTATTTTTCAGTCGATGTAGCAAAACTCCTCGCATGTTTTAAAAATATTGTAAAACATTAAAAAAACAAAAACAAAAACTTTTTAGTCAATAATATTGCAGTTTTATAAAAAACCATAAAACTTAATGTACTTCTGTATTTTTTTAATTGTTTTAACTTTTAAACGACATTAAAATGTCACTTAATTGTTGATGCCGCTTAAATCTAAATCACGAGAACCATCAAGAGATCTATTAAGTGGATTAATAAATGACTCATAATTGATAAAATAAATATATATGATTCATGATTACTAATAGAAGTATTTTTAAGCAACTAATAGACATGATTTCCGAATTAATAACTAACTAATTTCCGAGTTTGTTGTGTCGTAACAATTTCGAATAACGTTTTAAGTTACATAAGCATTTAAATAAATATAAAAAAGTTTTTTAGAAGCATTTTTATATTGTCGTTCTTTAAAGTCGTAATTCTTAGCAAACTTGAAACTTAAACGTATAATAGTTTTGTTTAGGATAATTGATTTGTAATTCTTAGCATTTTTTTGATTTTGTTAAGAAGAGTTTTTATAAGGAGTTTTTCAATAAATACAAATTATATGATTACAGTTTAATCTAACGAACTTTTTTAATAAGTTTGTAAGCTACATTTAATGTTTAAATCATCATCAAGTCTATGAAACCAAAGGCAGGTCGCATTATTAGTAAGTAGATATGTGCATAAACAAATTTTAACAATGTATTTATGTATGGTTGTATATAAATGTTTATATATAACCATATGTTTATGTATAACCATATGTTTATGTATATATTTATATATATATATATATATATATATATACACACACACACACACACACACACACACACACACACACACACACACACACACACACACACACACACACACGTAAGTATACATACATACATACATACGTAAATACATACATACATACATACATACATACATACATACATACATACATACATACATACATACATACATACATACATACATACATACATACATACATACATACATACATACATACATACATACATACATACATACATACATACATACATACATACATACATACATACATACATACATACATACATACATACATACATACATACATACATACATACATACATACATACATACATACATACATACATACATACATACATACATACATACATACATACATACATACATACATACATACATACATACATACATACATACGTACATACATACATACATACATACATACATACATACATACATACATACATACATACATACATACATACATACATACATACATACATACATACATACATACATACATACATACATACATACATACATGCATACATATAGGGAATGCAAATTTTGACGAAAATAAAAAAATCGGAATTTGGAATTATAAATTAAATTTTTTCGGAACTCGGTCAAATTCCGAAAATACCTTAAATTTTTTTATGTCTATAAAATGATAAAAATAACTTATTTAAGATAATTCATTGTTATTTATTGCATAAAAAATACTTTCTTCAATAATAAAAATGTAACATAAAATTATACCAAATTCAATTAGTACAGAAACATTCTAAAATGGTATATCATTTAATAATAAAAAAAATATAATCATAGTTTTATTTGCCTAAAATATGCCTTGAGTAAGCAGAGATCACTTAAAGCTACGTCTTCGAGTCTCGTTCGAACTTTTTTACAAAAGTTACCAGCAATTGAGAAGGCTCGCTCAAACTCTACGGTCGATGCGGAATCAAAATCAAATGAGAGTAGACAGACTCTGATATTTTGCCACGAACCCCGTTCTCTTCAAGGAATTTTATTTCAGATTTAATTTTTGAAATTAAGCTTCTTTTTATTATTTGTTGAGTTGAGTTGGACGTTATGTTGGACGATAAACTCAATTGAATTTTGTTGAACTTTTGCATTAATGTTAAGGAATTAGTTTGTTTTTCCAACATCACTTCTATCACATTGTCAGCTTCTGACTGCTCCCCTGAGGAAGTTTCCATGTTAGTGTTAAATATCAATCTTTGTGCAAAGTTTTCAATAACTTTGGCTATTGTTTTTTTTAATGGTCTAGTGAAAGATGCGTGCATCTCAATTTTTTCCGCCATTGTGTAAATACTGAAGAGTTCCAGACACATTAGTTCGTCTTTGGCTTACTCGGTCTTCTAATTTTTTCTTTAATTTTAATGAAAGTTCATCAGATCCAAAATTTTCAAGTATAAAGAAAATACAGCATCAGCAGAAAGCAGATTTGCATCTTCTCGACAAAGGGCTTCAACAGTAAACTTCACTGGGAGAAGTGCAGAGATAATGTTTTTAATCGACAAAATTTCAGCATCTAGAATAACGAAATCAGATGCAATGTCAATGAATGGTTTTCTAACACAGCTTTTTAGCTTGTTAAACCTTTCAATCATTTCGACTAAGCTATTTGATCTAGTTCTAGTGTTCATAATAAGTTTCAATTGTTTTCCAAATTCTTGTTTCACTTTTTTTACTTTTTCGATGAGAAAACTAAATCCAAATTATTCAGTCTCAACAAGCTCAGCTTCATTATAAGTTTGTTCAATCAAGCCAATATTTTCATCTTCAATGTATTCCTTATTCGATTCATCGAAGTCACTTACTTGATCTTCTACACTAACATTTTCTGTAAATGTGTGAGCCTTCAATTCAGTTGTATTCAAATTATTATACAGAACATCAATTACAGCTAAATGTATCGCATGTGCGAAGCACAACTGCTGATTACATGGCAAAAGCTGTCCAACTTTTTGCATCACAGCTGCCCCACCAGTTGTTATAAAAGTAATTTCTTTATCGATATTTAGATTGTTGTTTTACAATGTGGTTTTCAGAGCCGTAATGCGTTTCTCTCCAGGGAAACGTCCTTCATCAGGTACTAAACCTAAATTCCAAAACTGTTTCTTGCCATGGACATTTAAATAACATCGGTTTCTTGAAGCTGTCCATTCATCTTGAGTTAAGCAAAATTTTGTTCCATCTTCTTTTAAACTTATAAAATCCTGCATCATTTTAGCCCGCATTTTTTGCGCGTATTTTAAAACCATTTTGCGAATTGAGTTAGGTGATTTTGGTAATACATAATCTCGAGCGCCTCTCGTCAAAAACAAATTTTTCAAATTGATAGACGTACAAAAAACTTTAAATGGCATTATATGCAGAAAGTAATTCATCTTTTTTGTTGAATATATAGTTTATATTCATCATTTTTAATGCGCTGCTTTCTGGACCTTCATATTGCACGACATCCCATTTTAATGGATTAATATTGTGTATTGTTCTTAAATGCGTGTGCTGCGGAGTTGTCGTTGAACTAGCGGTTTTTACTATTTCATAACATATTTTACATTTTGGTGTTGTTTTTTTGATTCTCTTAAAAAAATGAATCCAAACAGAATTTTATTTATTTAGAAAATAACTTTCCTTTGAAGATATTTTAGGATGTACTGTTGATAATAATTTAACTTGTTTAACATAACGAAATTAAAATTAAATAGTGATCAAATAATGTTGTTAAATTAAAACTGCTCTTATTCCTGCTATTATTTGCTTACCTATTTAAAAAATATTGATCCAAATAATTCGATACACACCACACTCCAATAAGCAAATCTCAACACTTTTGAAAAGCGTAAAATATAAGACACGAACACGAGGTTATACCAAATATAAAAATTATTACATGTAGACATAGAGAAAACTTTCGTAAATTGCAGTTAACGGTCTCGTGTCTTTATTTCATATCCACAAACGTGTGGATATGGAATTAAGACATGAAACCGTCAACTGCAACAACGTAGTAACGCAATAATGCAATAAGCAAATCTCAACAAATATTACATGTTAATTGTAGTTAACGGTTTCATGTCTTCATTTCATATCCACACGTTTGTGGATATGAAATAAAGACACGAGACCGTTAACTGCAATTTACGAAAGTTTTCTCTATGTCTACTTGTATTATGCAGGATAACTGTAATTTACAATTATTATTTTTTATTTCTTCTTAGAGAATTAGAATGTAGAATATTTATATATGCAGAAACAAAAACACAATTTAAAAGTTAGAGAGAGCACGAAAAAATAAATTTTAATTACGGAATTCACTGGTAAAATGTTCAGAATTCAAAACTATATTATCGAAACGAGTTCCGGAATTCTAGAATTTTGAGATGCAATCCCTACATACATACAAACATCCAGGGGCGGATCTATGATTTTTTTTATCGATGTAATTAAAACTCTTTCAACGCGCCATTATCGGAACTTTTGAATAAGTCGGTACATAAGTTTACATCAAAAAGACGTAGAGTAGTTACGTCATAGAGACGTATTTAAACGTAGTTTTTTTTAGTCTTAAAGTGATAAACAGGTTGATCAGCTGTTGCAGGATACACCTAGTTTAGTATTTATTCATTTTAAATATGATATTTTCACTTGATTTTAATGGCTTCTAGTAAAACATCTAATGCTAAAACTGATACAAAATTTGTCTTGGCTATTCTGTTAATAAATTAGACAAATATCAGGTGTAACTTACTTAACAAAGCACACCAACTAGAAGGTGCGCTTAAGTTACACTCGTTGTATGTCTAAAGTATTTAACTTTTTACTTTGCTTAATGCTTAGGCGTAACATTATAGGTTTGCACGTAGAAATCGATTGACGGAAACGACTTTGTAATCAAAATATTCGACCATTTCATCATAGCGTGCTCGGCGTATGTGTTGTAAGATTGTAAGGTTAGAACTATTTTGTTCTATCTCCACATTTTTGAGTTTTACAATTACTATGCTTTTCCAATTTAAATCTTTTAACAAGAACTTTGCTTTTTCTATTTATTACTTCAAAGTTACTTTCATCACTAAAAGTTACTTGTTTCCACTTCTCCAAAGACCACCCAATTCTCTCCTTACACCACCTAAATCTTGTGATCCGGTCTCTGGTCGTCAATTTAGGTTTTCTAACAGCTGCATAGACACCGATTTTTTTCCTTAGTAAAATGTTTCTAGCTATATTTGACGAAGTACGTTTTTCACGGTTTTCGTTGAATGCATCAATGAGTTCACGATGACTTAACATCGGATTGGCTCTTACTTAACAAAATATAAGACTGTTTTCGCGTTCGGTACTTTTTTTAACCTTCCTGATCCTGCATGACATTGGATGCTATCTGTTGTTTTAAATGTCTTTAGAGTATATCTGATTCAATTCTCAGAAATGTTCTTGCTATTTCTCTATTACTGATCATTGAGCCATCCTTCATACCTATTAATTGCTACTTTCTTGCTTCGCTTGCTTTTTAACCCACTTCTATGTATATTTACTTTTAGGTCTTATCAAATTATTTAAAAAGTTAAGTGCAGGACACCCAACAACAGTCTCAGCTTTTCAAGAAAAAGCTTGTGGAAGTTCTTCTGACCATGTCACAGAGATTATTTGGTCTGTCTCCAAAAGATGTTAAACAAATGGTATTCCAGTTTTGTGAAGAAAATGGGATTATTCGCAAGCTTAATTGTGCAACTAAGTCAGCAGGAAAATAATGTTTTTTTATAGAATAAAAGTTAATCGTTTTTATGATGAACTAGAAAAAATAATGTTTAACGCTAATGAAATGCAGATTATTCCACCATCAAACCTATTCAACATAGATGAATCTGGATTGTCTATATGCCATAAACCAGGAAAAGTTGTTGCTGTGAAGGGGAAACATGGTGTTGGTGGCTTAACAAGCTTCGAAAGAGAAAAAGCAATCACAATAGTTTGTTGCCAATCAGCAAGCGGATTTTTTGTCCCTTTAATGTTGATTTATCCACGTATTCGAGTGTGACCTGAATTTTTAGATAAAGCCCCGATTGGTTCTATTTCTGGTGGCATCAAAAATGGGTGGATAGCAACTGATTTGTTTGAAAAATGGTTTGATCGTTTTTTACAAGCAGTCCAGCCACAGTCAAGAAACCAACCAGTTCTTCTAATTTTAGATAGACATTCAAGTCTCAAAAACAATCTTAGTATTATTATAAAAGCTGGCGAGACAAATGTTATTATATTATCACTTCCGTCCCACTGTACGCACAAATTGCAACCAGTTGATGTTTCATTTTTTAAAAGCCTCAAAATATTCTATGATCAAGAAGTTGGTACTTGGCTTCATCATTATCCAGGTCGTCTTGTAACTGAATTAGAGGTTAGTGAATTATCTGAAATAGCTTACGGGAAAGCTGTTCAAAATTGTCAGTCAGGGTTTAAAAATGTGAAATATATATATTTGATAGAAATGTGTTTGCTGAAGAAAACTTTGCTGCAGCTAAGGCTGATCACTTTTATGTTGTATCAAAAATTTCAAAACCAAATATTACCTCTGAAATGCACCCTACTCTTGACAATTGGTTAGACTCTGCTGAAGATTTAGACCATATTGATTTTGTCACAGAATGTGTTGTTGCTTCTCAAAAAAGTAAATCACTTTAAAAGATGTATTATTTTTACCATCTTCCACCATTTATTCAAAACACAAATGTAATTTTTTTAAATCAAGCAAAATAATAACTTATCTGTTGTTTTATCAACCTAAAGAAAAAGTTTCTTAAAAAAATAGTTCAAACTTTTTTAAAACATTTAGACTGTTATTTTATAATTTACATGTTGCCTAATTTTATTCACCTTTTTTAGTTAAATATTTTTATTCAGAAAACTCATCATTTACACTTCAGAAGTCATTAGAATTAGCCACCTCTGATGAAACCTCGCAACCTCATAGTGTTACATTTGGATCATTAGCTGGACTTGATATTAAAAATACAAAACGAACAGGTATAAAAAGGAGGGTAAATCATGCTGAAAAAATTACTGGATCACCATATAAATCTTAGCTCGAGGAATCTTTAACTTTGAAATATATGAACAGGTAGCCACGTAAAAAGTGCATTAAAAAAATATATCTACACATCAAAAGGCTTGTTTAAATAACCTTGATGCTAAAAGTGCGATTAATAAACAACTTTGTGCAATGTGTCAATACGGTTATGGTGATCCTGTCGATCCATATTTAAAGGATAATTTGGATAAATGCCATAAATGCTGTAGATGGTGGTATGAAACATGTGCTACTATATGTGGTGTTGCTAAAAAAGTATTTACTTGTGATGACTGTATGAAACACTGACTTTAAAAAAAAAAGTTATGTCATATATTGATAAACTGTTTTTTAACTTTCTTAAATAAATCTCTTTTTATAAAGTTTTCTTTGAATTTTGTATTTTATTTTTCTATGTTTAACTATTGAAGTTATGTAAAGTATTATTTTATGAACTACATATGAGTTTATAAACATGAATTCTTACTTAAACAGAATTTAGAAACAATAATCAAAATCATAGAATTAGTAATCATTTCATTTACAATTAACTTTGGAAGCACATTTTTCTAATAAGGTTTCTGTTTTGGGTGATATATTCATACTTTAATAAAATAGGTGGTTCAAAAAGTATTAACAACGCCCTTAATTAAATGCCAATTAGGTATGAAAATTCCATTTAAAAAACAATTACTTTATACATTGCAGATTTATAGCTGTTTATAATATTTTAATTATATTAATGCGTTTTCAACGAACGTCTTAATTTTCTTAAGTATGCCGAATTTACCGTATCATTGTGCCGAAAATACCATACTAGGTCGCTAATTTCGTCATTTTTGAGTATTTTTTATAACAAATTTTACATAAAACTTTGTAAGTTTGAAACAATTTGTTAACTATTATTTAATAGATATATCTGCAGGGCATCTATATGCATGATTTTTTAACGTTATTAAAGCAACCATTGTCTATAAACAACAAAATAGCTTAATACGCCGATATTACCCTACTTTACCCTACTCAATTTTTTATTGCGTCTATTTTTTTTTGAAAGCGCTGCACAGTGGGACAAAATACCAAAAAATCAATATCAGCATTGCACGGTGAAAATTTGTCATAAGAAGACATGTTCATTAGAGGAAATATCTAGTTAAAAAAACATTAAATATTAATTTAGGCGTAATTTTATGCGGTTATTTACACTTAAATTTGACATGTGTTCCAAAACGCTATTTTGCATTTTTTAATTATCAACTTTCTTACGCTACTATCGTTTTAAATTAACTTTATTGACTTTCATTTTAAACTATATTATTTAAATTAAGAATGTTTTTTTCGCTCAGGCTTTTAAAATTTAACGTAATTTAACGTAAATTTAATAAGTAGTTTTTATGCATCAAAAGCAGACAGTTATCGATATTTTTTTTGCTACTAACCTTTACTATTAGGTACTATAAACTATCCTCCAATATCCTCCAAACATTTGTCTATGTAAATCTCATGCTAAATGTATGTAAATAACCATGCAACATAAATATTTTGCTACTTTTTGCAATAAAAAAGTTATAAAAGATTTGTCTTCGGTTAATGGTCAGTTGATGAGAAATACTGAACATGTAAAAAAGATGTTTTGTACACAAAGAATACCTACAAAATCTTTCATTACCGTTATAATATATAAATTCTGTAAATATAAATCTAAAAAAGTTATTTTATGACAAAAGTTCTGATAAAAGTTGTCTTATTTTGATAAAATGTTTCGTATTTTTCACCAACATAATTAATTTTTTTAATATCTTTTTTTATATTATATAATTACAGGTTTATTACTTTGTTTATGCATTTTATATATAAATATAGCTGTTCTAATAAAAAAAACTACGAAAATAATTTTGGCACAAAAAACTCGATTTTGTCCCACTGTGCGCTGTATGTACTTAGGTTAAAATCAAAATATTGCGCACGTAACAACAATGTTCCATAACAAAACCAACGTTAGCCGAACGTAACATTTTAAAATTGGATTTTTATCAAACAATCTCTGTTATCTTATTATTTTGTTACTCAAATGTCCTCAACGTTTTGTGTCACTGTTATTTTGTTATGAAATTTTCACTATTATACTAAATCAATATTCTATTATAAAAATGTTTTGAAATCTTTATGCACGCAAAAATTTCAAACTATTTATCTAGTTATACAAAAATTACTATTTCTTAATAGGCCATAAAATAAAGTAAAATAAAGCAAAATAAAGCAATGTAAAATTAAAGTAAAATAAAATATTAGTAATATATGACAAGATCATATTATTTTTGTAATTAATATGCTGTATGTATTATGAATAATTATTCTGGTATACTTTTATTATTTTTAGTTTATTGGTCTACGATCTGATATTCTAGTAGACAAATATCATAATAAAGTACACATAATATAAAAAAAATAGCAAAATACAAAATAACAAAACTTTTTAAAATCTAACAAATAAAAGATTTGTGTTTCTTTTGTGCATTGAAAATGTAAACAAAGAACAAAAATTGCAAATTAAGCATAAAACAAAATAATTATATTAGAATAACTTTTAGAGTTTTTTAGAATTATTATATTAGAACAATTAGAAAAATTTCATTTCACAACCTTTTATATTTTAAAATCTGAGAAGAATATCATCACTATTCTTTCGAAAGTTTTACGTCACTATTACCAACTTTATAAAAATAAAATAAGAAATTTGCTTTAAATAAATATGACTACGGATAAAAAGACTATAAAATAAACAGTGACCGTTCATAAAGAACATCACCTTTTACATACATACATACATACATACATACATACATACATACATACATACATACATACATACATACATACATACATACATACATACACACACACATACATACATACATACATACATACATACATACATACATACATACATACATACATACATACATACATACATACATACATACATATATAATTATTAAATTTAAAAAAATATACGTGTGTTGTAAATTATTAAAAAAGAAAAATCATTATAAAAAAAAAACAATAATTATGCATTAAATATTGCTATTCCTTTTACAATTTCAATAAATTTATAAAAAATCTTTATATAGTGGCTAGAAATATATACAATACAAAATTTACTAAATCTTGTTTCTCATTTTAAGTGGAAAAATGGTTGTCAAATAAAATCTTCGCCATTAATAATATCGCACAAGTTTGGCCTTTTTTCCGTTTTAATTTTTTTCTTTATAACATCTTATTTTGTGCGTTAGTAGTTTATTTCGCTTTTCAAGAATGTTTACATTGCATATAAATATATCAAAATTATTGGCTTGAGCAAAAAGAATGAGCATATAGCCTTTTAACCGAACCCCCATTCAAAAAATTTAACATAACCGTCAAATATAAATTTTTCAGTTCTATAAGCACGTCTAATTTGGATATTTTTAACAGATAATAAATGTTAAAATGTTTTTTAAAACCTTATGTTTGCATTCCTCTCTGCTTTTCTCCCAGCTTTCAACTTCGTTTTCATTAATTCCATCTATTCTTAAGTTGTTACGTTTCGATCGATCTCCCCTAACTTTTTTTTTTGCGTGCGTATAACTTCTAAATTGTCTTCATTCCTGCAAACTTTTGCTTTCTTACCTTTTGAATTGATTGGCTGTTTTTCAAAATTTAGGAAAAATTTCAATTTTTCGATTTTTTTTTTTTTAACTTTTTCCTACCTTTAAACATTTTCAAGGTTCCACAATAATATTAATAAAAACCTTTACCTGTTGTTTTAACATCAGTTCGAATTCCTTTTTTTTAGTACTCAAAGATTTTTGTCATAAGAAAGTAGAGGATGTCATCTATGACGTGACACCTTAAATGCGACGTCACAAAGTTCTAATTCCCATCTTTAGTATTATATTACGATATTAAAATTTATATCGTCAGTTTAAAAATTAAACAATAGTATCATTAAATTAATTTAGACCAATTAAAATAAAATGCTTTTACTGTCATAAACAGTACTATATAACTACGTAGTTCAACTGAAGAGAAGACATATTTTAAACTAACCACGTCTCAAAATAATACTGCATTGTCAGCAGAAATTAATTACGTAAATACATTTCATTTTTTTTGTGCATTTTTAATAAAATTTTAGACTTTTATAGTTAATAGCAGTGATGTTGTGGTGTGGTGGCGTATCAAAACTTTTTTAAATAATAACTATCATATATTTTATTAAACGTCTGCTTGTTTATAACAGTAATTGGGTATAACAGTGTAACTAATTTCGCAAGTTATTTGCAAGATTCGGTACAAGTATTTTAAAACTCCTCAAACTATTATAATGACCACCACAAGCCCTACCAAAGTGATTGATATAGATTTAAAGAGTAACAAAAACTTTTCTGATCACCAATTTGGATTTCGATCTTCTTGTTCTACATCTGATTTGCTAACAGCAATAACCGATAGGTTTTATCGTATATTAGATAGAGGTGGAGAGGTTAAGGCTATTGCTCTTGAAATTTTTAAAGCTTTTGATAAAGTTCAACTTTTTGGCATGCTGATCTTCTCCATAAGTTCTCTTCTTACGATGTGTCAGGTAACATCTTTAAGATTATTGAATCCTTCCGTTCCAATCGTAGTATAAAATTTGTCCTCGATGAATAGCACTCTTCTTCTTATCTTGTAACTTCAGAGGTTCCTCAAGGTTCTATCTATGGCTGGTTAACTTTAATTCAGATAAAACCAAACTTGTTTCAACCAATCTTTATCGCGATAATCTAAATCTTACTATTTTTATTTTACGGTAATGTACTCGATGAGTAATCTACCCCTACCTGTCTTCTAGGATTAACTCTTACTTCCGATCTCTCTTGGAAACCATATATCAAATCAATTGCAAAATTAGCTCTTAAATTAATCTCTTTATCGTGCTTGCTACTTTCTTACTCCGGATACTATTCTTTATCCCTTTATATCTCAAATCTGTCCTTATATGGTTTACTGTTCCTATACATGGGGTGGATCTTCTAATGATGCTCTTTCTCTTTCAGACAAGGTGCAAAAACGTGTTGTAAACATAGTTGGAACTAATCTTGCAGCTAACCTCCAACCATTATCACATCGTTGTAATGTTGCTTCTCTTTCTCTTTTCTATAAATACTATAATGGGCACTGCTCTAAAGAGCTAGCGTCTTTTGTGCCATCTACTAAAATTCATTCTCGTGTTATTCGTCATTCAATTAAATCTCATCCGTTTGAGACTTTATTGAATGTGACTGTTCTTAAGTACTTCAAAAATTCTTATTTATCTACTTTTTTTTCTTGTACATCGGTTCTCTGGAATTCACTTCCTTCATCTTACTTTTCTGATTCATATAATTTGCAATCTTTTAAGCCGTCTGTTAATCGTTATCTGGCTTTATAAACTTCATCTTTTCTTTTCCAGTAACTTTCAACTCTAATAGTTGTTGCTTGCAGCCTTGTTTGAAGCAAAGATGTTGAAAAAAAAAAGTTTGCTTTTAAACTTTTACTGCCAACTATGATGGCAACGTTTGACTTTTTTGCTTGCTTTGCTTTGACTTTTTTGTTCTGAATTGCTTTGCTACAGCAATAAATAAAAAATTTCTTGGATTTAAACATTTGTTATTAAATAATTTTATAAACTTTATAAAGAATTGAAGAGTAAAAACTTATTCAAGACTTAAATGTCATTAGAGTAGTTTTTAACTTAACGATATTACTCTCAATTGTCGATAGTTTGAATAGTTACCCTCAATCTAATAAAATATAGAAACCAAATTTTAACAGTTAATAGACAGTTGTTTAAACTGTATAGAGATAATCACTGATAAAGATATGAATTTTTTTCACACATTGTCAAAATCCGATCTGAAGTTTTAACATAACCTAAAAAGAGACGAAAGATCTTAGTTTTTTTTCATAAATTATTTCAGAAATTGTTTCTAAAATATATATATACATTTGTCCTTAGTATTCGTGAATAGAGTTTTGAATGCTATCTTAAATAAAGAAATTTATTTATTTTTGGGTTTATACCATACACTGTGCATAATAAAGAGGACGCTTATGAAAACTTGAGGTTAACGGTAATTGGGATATCAAAAGGTGCATTGTCAATCTTCCAGGGAGGCTAAAAGGCGACCTATTATATCGAAGTTGTGTGAAAGAAAAGTGTTGCAAAAAGGCCTTAATAATATTTCAAAATTTTATAAATAAAATCCGTGTAATTAATTAAATTATATTATTATATGATATTATTGTTTAAAGTTAAATTATATTATTATATGATATTATTATTAAAAGTTAAGTTATATTATTATATGATATTATTATTTAAAGTAAAAAATTACACAACTTTATTTGGTTTTCACTTATTATTGCATCTTTTAATCATACTGCAAAACAGTTCAAATGCTAGAATATAAATAGAATATGTTTTTAATAAATTTTTTGGCTTTCAAAATAACCTTTATTAAATGTCTAATATTTATTCGGCGGAGTTTAAAGACCCTTTTTAGATTTCTTTTCTGGACAAATTTGTTCTTTTCATTATAGACTTGAATTTAAGCAAGATTACAAGAGATTGAGAGGCACTTCATTAAATAACTTGGTAAAATTAACATAGATAATACCAGATAATACAGACTAAAAAACACCTATTTTTTTTAAATTATTATATTTTCTATTAGTATCACAATTACACTTTAATTTACACTTTTTTTTAATTTCAAAAAATATTTTGATTAATCCTATAATTTTACCACTGCAGTGGTAAGAAATAAGATTTCTAGCATAGGTTTTAAACGAGATGCGTTAAAAAGGAAGTTTTCCTAAGACTTATTTAATATTTACGAGAAATCCTTTTGTTTTCTTACCACGGTCTCCAGATAACGCTTATATACTTAAACTTTCTAGTGTCTACTAACTAAAGCGACCTTACTTGAAAATCTGCATCAAAGTTTACTTTAAAGATGACATTGGGAGTTAGAGAGACGTTAACCTAAAAAATATTAAAACAAACTATTCAAAACAAAAGTATGAGTTTTAAATCATTAATTATTCATGTTAAGTACGTTTTTAAGCAGTGCACAGCTCTCTAGAGTTCTAACCACTGCGACACGGCCACACAACATCACGTTTGAGGCAGGGAGCGAGAATTTAGGGTTTTAATGATGGTCTCAAAATGCTAACTTTGATTTGAAGAAATGATTTTTGACTAGTTCAGTAAAATATTTCCCGTTCTGTCTTCACAAGTGATATCACAAGTATGTTAAGGTAGCATTTTAGACAAAATATCTTATATTGTATAAAAAATGATGGTTTGATTTATAACTAAGTTACTTAATAGCAATATCCAAATTAGAAACACCTTCAATCTTGACATAAACTTTGAAGTAAGCATTGACTATTGAGAAGTTGAAAACATCTACGTAGAACCTTTTGCTACTATAGTGCTCCAAAACGAGTATTTAAATAAAAATGCATTTAAAAAAAGAGCATTTAACTAAAATTTTTAACTCTATCTTCTTTACCTATGTCGTACTTATCATCAGAGCACGAACTATTGGATCATTTGGTTGTAAAGTAATCGCTTTTATAAGTAAAAAGATAATTAAAATCATTTTTATTTGTAAGAATAGTTTTGAACAGGACTATAAAGTGTAAACATAGTTTATGATTGTTTTAAAGTTAACAACCGATTAGCGTTACTTGTAAATAATTGTATATGTATTAAGTCGTACTTGTATATAATATAAAGACATAATTGTAAAAATCAAGAGAATTAGTTTGTATTCAAATTAAATTGCATGAAAATAGATGAAGCGTTTTACGCTTAAATTATAAAGTTCTTTTTGATGTGAAACAACAAGCTATTTCGGCAAAAAATATCGACTAAAATTAATTTAAAGTTAATTCCGGTGTTAGTTTAACAATTAGTTGCAGAATGGCTGGAAAAGGTTGAACTGGTATGCAAACAAACTGGTGTAATCGATCTGGCGAGAATTGTTCCCCTCCGTCTCACGAATGGTGCATTTGCAATATATTAACAGATAGCAGAAACTGATAAAGAAGATTTTGAACGGATAAAAGAGGCGTTGCTAAAAACATTTGCCGTTGATGCATCTACAGCTTACGAACAGTTCATTACGAGAAAGCTAAAGCATGGAGAGGCAGTTATGTTTATTTAGCGGAACTGTAAAAATTATCTACAGTAATTGGTGGGCTACCAGACAGAGCAATTGCATTTACCTTTGTTTCTGGGTTCCCTGAAGAAGTTTGACGGATGTTGAGATTAAGTTCTCAAATGGACGATCTTACTACTATACAGATACTTGCGCGAGGAAGTGCACTCATGGTTGAAGAACGACATGATGGAACAAACACAAATTTTGTTGTTTCAACAAGAAGACGTGCTGAGCCGAAGTTGCTTGAAGATCAAACACAATCAGTTTGCTATGAGTGTAAACTTCTCAATCATTTTGCTAGAGATTGCCATCTACCAAAAATTAGTAATTGAAACAAGTCAAGTTGACTTAATTCAATTACTAATTTTTTGGTGACAAGCGTACTAATTTTAGGTGACAAGCGTTGTTTTGTGTTACTTGTATCAAGAGTACTGACACATATCAAGAATCTGTCCAAAAAACATACTAAAGGAGAAGATGTTTGCGCCAGCTCTCACCCTAAACAATTAGTCATGGCGTTACCCACTATACGCTTGGACATCAATGACGTTCTTCGGCATGTGTTGATTGACTCAGAATGTACCTGCTGCATCATTTATAAAAAATGTGCGACAAAAATTAAGAAAGGAGAAGTTAGCGTGGTAAATGTAAATGGACAACAACAACGCTGCGAAGGCGTTAGCCGAACTTGAATTGTCACGCCAAATGGAAACGAAGTTTTGTGGAAGCACTTGCGGTTGACTTCAAACCAGTTGGTTATTGTTTCTTTATGGGTATGAATGAAAAAGAGGCTTTTGGTGGAGTATCAATATCTGCAACTCGTGATGTTTGTTTAATAGAAAAAATGAATTAGGTTTACTTAGATTAAAAAGTGATATGCCAAAAGGTGTCGGTAATATAAATATAATAGCTTGGGATTTCAGAGCCTCGTTTGAGAAACAATATCGAGAATGGATAATTGCGTGGAAACGGAAAAATAACTCTTAACCTGAAATTCTAGTGAATAAGATGGCTGAATACACTATCCCTGTTGGCATAAAACACGATTACGAAAAAGAAACTGAAGATTGGATAGAGAAAAAATGGCTGTAAAAGTACAATTCAAAGAAACACCATCCAATAAAGGGTTTGGTTCCTCTTATGGAACCAAACCCTTTTGTTGGAAAGTGTTTAAAAGTAAAGTACGACCAGTATTTGACTTCAGGGAGCTGAACACGTTTATTGAAGCATTCACTGTAAACACAGATGCGTGTGTTGACAAACTTCGAGACTGGAGACGGTTTGGAGAAAATGATTCAATAATTGATTTATCTTCAGCTTACATGCCACAAGAAAGTGATGAGAAACTCTGGGATTACCAAACTTTTGTGTTCCGTAGACAAAGATTTTATTTAACACGTTTGAGATTCGGACTAACCGTTGCGCCAGTCATAATGAAAGCGGTTTTAAACAAAGTGCCATCTCAGGAGGAAACAATTTGGAAAAGAACTTCATCACACATGATATTTTAGTGAATGAAGACATAATACTTGTTTTTCGCAGACTTGATCATTTAGAAATGTATGGGCTACATTGCAAGCCGTTGGTCCGCGTATATAAAGGAGCAAGAGCTCTAGGTTTACAGGCCAGAATGGAAAATAAAAGTTGTGCTGGAGAAGAGATAATAATTTTATTAAAATTCCGAATTCACTAACAAGACGTAACATCTTTTCTTTATGCGAAAAAATGACAGAAAATCTTCCAGTTCGCGGTTGGTTGCATGAAGCTTCGTCGTATGTTAAAAAAACTGCAAACGCCCTGACAAAAACATGGGATGAAAAAATGAAATGCAATTATCTGGAAAAAATACTGAATGATATGGTTAAAAGAAACGTAATGATGATCCTGCAAATTGAATTTAGAGTGTTTATAGTAGCTAGGCAACCATTTGGGTAGATAATAGTTCAATAGCACTAGGCGTGATTGTACAAGATGCTTGTTGGTTAAGAAAAGATGACACAACACATATGAACACGTCCAAACTTGATGCGGTAATTAAGGACTAAAAATGGGCCTTAACTGGAAAATAGAAATTTTGCATATCTGCACTGATTCGATAGCGGTATTCCATTGGGTTACCGACGCACTCACTGGAAAATCTAGATTGAGGACAAAGACTTTAAACGAAATGCTGATAAGAAGAAGACTTCAAAATATTGCAAATATAGTGAAAAAATACCAACTCAAAGTAGGTATTAAGCTTGTTGCTGTGGAGTTTAACTTGGCCGATATTTTTACTAGAGTGTCTAATAATTGGGTAAAAATGGTTAATGAACCCTCTGAAATGATAGCGAGTGGCATTATTAGAACTTTGCCATATTCTATAGAAATTTAGCATGTTCATAGATCTCCAGGATATTATAGCGTGAAGAAAACATAGTACTTTGTTTGTAAAATCGACCCATCAGTAAGCAAAGAAGAAATAAAACAAGTGGTTGAGAAATACATAGCATTGATGTCAATCAATTGATCCAAGTCCAATAAAATGACCAAAAGTGGAAATAGAAGTAAAACGAAATAGAACGTGGCAACGACTTAGCGAGGATATAACTCATTATGAAGGGCAGCACTATCTTACTCTAATCGATTGTGGACCAACATGGTATGAAATATAGCGCTATGTTAAAGAACAAACGATGTCATCGAACTGTCAAACAACGGCGAACAGAGTTACTGCAGCATACTGGAGGCAGTTTATTGGTATAACGTTATTCCAAAAGATAGTTGTAAGTCTTCTACTGCATCTGCAAATAAGTTATATCAAAACGAAATTAGAGTAAAAGGAATTGACAACAATAAGAACGCACATGATCTTTATAAGAAGATAACCAATAAATTTAAACTTGGCAATAAAGTATAGGTTAAACCCCTGGATAACCAATGCGACTCTCAAATCAAAACTGGAATAATTATAGGGATAATCTCAGAGCAAACGGTAGAAGTGGACAAAATGTGTCGACATGTACGAGACCTAAAACAAGTGTGAGTTAACAACGATTTAATGAAGATCTTGGATAAGTAAGAGGTGACAATGATTTGAATGAGGATCCAGAGGATGAAGAACTATGCGTTGTGCTGCCCAGAGAAGAAATAAACAAGACACCAATGTTGCAAAGAAGCACGCGGGAAAGGAGGACTCCTAAGCGCTATAGTCCATGAGACGAAGTGGTCGTTATGACCAAGGGGTTTATAAAGTGTAAATATAGTTAATGATTGTTTTAAAGCTAACAATCAATTAGCGTTACTTGTAAATAATCGTATATGTACAAAGTCGTAATAGTATATAATATAAAGACATAATTGTAAATATGGAGAGAATTAGTTTGTATATAAATTATGTTGAATTGCATGAAGATAGATGAGGCGTTTTACGCTTAACTTATAAATTCTTTTTAATATGAAACAACAAGGACGTATTTTGTAAAGTACATAAGTAGGTATGAAGGGAGAGATTTAGCACAATGCGTAAAAGAGAATGGGGTATTAAAGCCAGCGAGTACTTACTCGGTTTGTCTCATATTTGTTTTTTATTTCCCCTCAAAACTTGAAAAAAAAAAAGCTTAGAATTTCAAGTGTTTAAAAAATCAATATTATATTAAGTAACATAGATATGTCAATTTAAATAAGAGTTTTTTTTGTTTATAATGTTTTGCGGTATAAAAACATTAATTTATCTTTAAGTACCCAAATAATAAAAATATAATACAATGAATGATATCAAAAGTTTAATTTTTAGCTGTGTATATAATATTTCTATAAGTGGGAATGTATCTGTTTTTTAACAATATGCATTATTAATTAGTTAAATTGAAGAGATATAAATTTATTAAAAAGAGGAAAAAAAAAAAAAAATTGCAACTGATTTAATATTTTTGTTTAGAGTAAAAGTAAAACAACAAATTCGAAAAAGTCATTTAAAGTTATGATATTTAGTTATCTTTAAATATTTTTAAAGATTTTAAAAAAATGCCAAATGTTTTGCAACGTTTTTTTTACACAAGTGGTGCAACGCCTTTACCGATTGGAATATGTCTCATCGTCTTTTTCCTCAATGTAAGTTATATTTTTACTTTTTATTTTGAGATTTATTTTATTAAGTATAAGATATCAGCGACAAATCTTGAGGAGGATAATATTTATTTATCCACTGTAAGGTTACTTACCACCAATTTTATTTGAATATGTGCTGTAACATTTGTTCAAATAAAGCAACCTGCCAATTTTGTTAAGTTAAACAGTTTATTGGCAACAGTAAATTATAGCTATTATTTTAAATATTCTTTCTTTATTAAAATTCTTCTTTATATTAATCAGAAAAAGGTTCTTTACAACATTTTACAACAAAAAGTTTATTCAATAATTAAGAGCAAACTATTTTATTATTTCCTCTATTTCATTCTACTATATCTTATTTAGTTGTTTAACGGAATGGCAATCACAAATCTTTCTTCTTATTTACCAAAGCTTGTAAAGGTATACATCAAATTTATTATTATTTTTTTTTTTAAATTTTTAAAATGTGTAAATAACACCACTTTGTACCTAGAGCACTTTATTAAAACAATATTAAGTTATTAGTTTTGCAACTTGGTCAAGTAATTTATGACACCAAATACTACCACGTCAACTCTTAAAGAGTTAAAAATATATATTTATGACAAGTTATTAATAATAAATACATGATGAAAGGATTCAAACAGCCTCCCCCCCCCCCGTCTTGATCGAAAACTGTTCTTCTATCTAATGCTATCTATAATTTAGCTATAATCATATTATTAATAGCAT
The DNA here is from genome assembly GCF_038396675.1 of Hydra vulgaris. Taxonomy (NCBI): domain Eukaryota; kingdom Metazoa; phylum Cnidaria; class Hydrozoa; order Anthoathecata; family Hydridae; genus Hydra; species Hydra vulgaris. Next base: position 13,231,022 of record NC_088929.1, read on the forward strand.
TACTATTTTGAAAAGCTTTTGCTGTAAAATAAAAAGAATTATCCTTTTTATTTGAGCTAATTAATAAACTGTTTAGTAAAAAAGTAATAATTGTTATATAAAATATTAATAGTAATAATTCCGTTAGGAAGCAGAATTCAATTTTGTTATTGATGTATTTTTAAGCAAATATGTCAAAAACAGTCTTATAATGTGTCTTTTTATTTTTTTATTGGGTTCTCATACTGAAAAAAATAAAACATTGTTTATTAATATTTCGCAAAGTAAAACTTTATTTCAGTTTTTATTTTGTATATCTCAGAAATTAACAGTATACATTAAAAAATAAAAATGTTTTAATCAAATGAGTTATTACCACGACCATTCATAACCTTGATTTAGTTACAATGGCTTTTTTTTATTTATTTTAATTTGTTAGTTTTAAGGTTTAATGATAAGACTTTGGGGCTTAATGATAAGACTAAATTTGTCTTCTTCTAGCCCCGGTCATGTAATTATTTTTTTATAAGTTACGACTGTAATTTTTTTTTTATCGGCAAAAGTGTAAATATAAAAAGTTCCGATTAGTATGAAATTTTTACTTCTATGTTTTTTTCAGTCTCAAAAATAAACTTTAGCTTCAATTTTTACCCTCCACTAAAACTCTCATATCAAAATATTGGTCTTAATATACTAAGTATACTTTGATGAATCTGGCTTTAAATAAATAAATTAGTATTTTTCTTGTTTGTGGGTATTAAGTCGCTCCAAAAGCTTCTTACGGTCTTGTCACAGAGCACCGTTGAAGGTCATTTAACAAGTAAATTCACGCCTCTTTGCTTACCAATGTCGCTTATCTGGCGAGAGCCGGCATCAAACCTCACACCTCTCGGTTCTGAGTTAGCACGGTAACCACTGCGCCACGGCTGTATAAAATACTTTAAATAATAATCATAACAATAATAATAATAACAATAATATTATTATTAATAATAATAATAATCAGTAATACTTTTGTCCACCTATTCTTAAATAAAAAACTTTTTAAAACTTTAAATTTAAATAAAGTTTAAAAATGTTCAAAAGGCAGTATAAAAATTTAACTAAAAACCAAAAGTGTTATACAACACCAGATGCATATTTTGAAAACCTATACATATATTAGGCAAATTCATTTCAGAGGCCTGGTCTCGAAATTAATTTGATGTAGGGAAAAAAGTAAAGATGGTTACTTTGTTATTAAAAAAAATTAACTCAACAATACTGTTGCTGCTACTATTAGTTCTTAATTCATCATAATTAAAAACCTAAATGGTTAAAAAGATACTTTCGAGGAATTGCGAAAGAAAATGCAAATGTATTTACGTTTTTTAAAGCTAAAAGAAAAAAAGGAAGCCTAATAGGCTATTGAATATTGTTATTAAATAGCAAACATGTATTTTTAATGAAGTATCTCTTAAAATACCGAAAATTACAGCTGAATGGTCATCAAACAAGATGTTTTACGACAAGAAAATTAGTGAAGATATCGTTTAGAGATATTGTGACCATAATAAAGAAGAGAACTGCGTCTTCTTGAAAAAACATAAAAAATGCTACAACGTTGCAAAATAAAATAGTTACCTGGTTAAATGTTACATGCATTAAATCTATGAGTATAAAATTATATATTGGCTATTTGAGATCAGTTGTTTTACTTTTTGATTGATTTATTCCTAAAATAGAACATTGAAGTTGTCCTGTTAGTTCTAGTAGGTTGTGTACTGGGTTTACTTTCACTTTGGTGTTTATTTACTTTCACTTTTGTGTTTTTTAAAACACAATAATGATAAAATACTAAATACAATGAAAACTATAAAAGAAAAGATTTAGGCTCTTTCTTGCACAGAACATTTACAAAGTGTAATCATTTTTTTAAATTAACTGAGTCCTAAATAAAAAAGATGACAATTGCTATATCAGCATATCCAGAACTAAGCTATTTTTAAACAGATGTATCATTGTTTAAAAATTGAAATGACACTTTTAAGAAATGGCTGTTTAGTTGTAACGTGTTTATTTTGTACAAATGAAATTGAAATTTAAACGCGAATCATTTGTCTGTCAACATTTATGTTATAAATACACACAAAGAACTGCCTTTGTTTTATCAGATTATATTTGTTTTAATACCTCATTATTTGATCTAATTATACTTCACATAGATAACACTAAAATTGAAATATTGACTTCTAAATTAATAAAGTGACGGAAGATTTAAATTATAATAATACTTGAAAAAACTTCTTCTAACACTTTTAAAAATATTTCTATAAATTGAGAAATATAAGCATATTTCTCATTAATAGATAACTTTTTAATCCCGACATTGTAAATATTGACCTTAGTAACCGCATGGCTCCAAAATGACATGGTATTAATTACATAAGCATAGAACAAAATACAAAAAAGTAGCATGATTACAGAAAACATAAAGTTACAGCTGCTTGACTATCTAATTTACTTGGTTTTTTTGGAAAACTTCTAAAGTTATGGTATATTGGAATGTTTTTTACACCAGGCCTAAGCCATTTAGAAAATATTCAAAAAGGTAAATTATTTGAAAACTTCTTTCTAAAGCAAAAGTTGAAAAATACCTGTACTTTATTAGCCTAATCAACAATAAATATGGTTGTAGCCCTTATAAATTAGATCTATCAAGAAGTTTGATATTTTTTCAACCATTTTTATTTTTTTCCCTACATCGTAAACATAAGTGTGCGGACCGCGTCTAATGAATTTGGCAAATAGGGTTTATATAGGGTTACAAATAGTAACCAGACTAGTCTATGGATAGACTTACAACACAGACATAGACAATTCTGTATGTTGTAATGGACACAACAAATGTTTAATTTTTTGTCCTTGTTGTGTCTATCAAATTTTTGATGGTGTCCTAAGATTGCTCAGTTAAAAAATAATTTTCACTTCATAAGTCTACAAAGCATAATTTTTGTCTATTTGGTGTCTATGATTTTGTCTAAATTTACTTGATTTCATAAAACCAGAAATCTTTCATTACCGTATTATTTGAAGATTGTTATGTAGTAAATTTATAATATTAAAAAAATATTGAAATGACATCAAAACTCCAAATGACGATCATTGCCCATGATTAATTATTGTTTAAAACTTGCGTACATATTCATCAATAAAATGAAAGTAAAAAACATTTTTCTCTTTCACTATTGTTTTATTCACAAACCTAAATAAATTTTAACACCTATTGGAATCTTCTACTTACTAATCCACATTTTATAAAGGATAACTCCTTGATCACATATTTTTAAAATAATTTTATTGAAGGTGATAAAGATTTTAGTGACTAAGGAAAATTTTTTAAATGATAAACTTACCTTCAACTTTTTTGAAGTAATCCCAATCTGGAGAGGGCATTTTAAAAATAAATTTTCACGCACATTCACTGAGAATTGAAAAACAACTGAACTGAGTAATTAATGAACTTCAATTGAGCACAAAATAGTCCATTTTGAGGTTTTTAAATAGACATTAACTTTTCAATCAACAGCACACGCTGGACAAAAAATTAAAAAATGAACTTCTGTTAGAAAAATTGTATTTTTAATTTTGTGCTCGTTTTCAGTTTTTGAAACGATGCTGCAGTGAAAATTTAATTACTAGTTATAAGTCCAAATTATATATTAAATAGATCTTCTATACCTCATTAAAAAATCGAGATTGTTCATTTAGTGTCCGTTTTTAAAATGATTGTCTAGAAAGACAAACATTTTTTATAGACAATTCATTTTTGATAGTTGTAATTAAAATTGTTGCAATTAGTGCTTTGTCGAAGTCTATTTTTGTCCTTTTATAATAAGTCCATTAGAGATTGTCTGGTTGCTAGTTACAAAACCTGCCTATTAATAGGCAGAGATATGCGCGATCTGATTGGCTAATTTTGAAAGAGAGGCTTTTGAGCGGATGTTAAAATCAAAACAAATGACAAAAAGCGTATTGAATAATAAAAGTGAAATAAAAAATTAAATGATAATAACAAAAAAAGTATAATTTTTATACTAAAATGCTAAAAAATTTGTACAATATAGTACTTATACTTTTACAAAACTTCACAGTTCAAAACATCCGTGATTTTCATAATATTTTCTTTTGAATAAAAAAAAGTAGTTTTCCTAATGGTTTTATATCTCCAATACATAAGAAGACAACAATTGTAGCAAACCATAAACCATATAGTGAAACTTGACTATGCTGTTATTCTCAAACGATAGATTTTTCAAAATAGTTTTATAATTTACCAAGTGATATCAAAAGAATATTAATAACTTGGTATGGTACTTTTTCTCATTAAGTTCTCATCAATAGCCATTCCACAGGATTTAAAAAAAAAAAGATTTTTAAAAAATTACCTAATTTCTTTTAAGAACTTTGCACTTATTACTACCATAAATAAACTATAAACATTACTAAAGCATTTTAAGTTTGAGAATATTACTTATTGGTTGTTATAGCTAGCCCAGGTAATTTGCAACGCTCTCAAATTAAAAGCAATTGTAAGCAAAAGCTGATTAAAATTGTCTTTGGTAATGTATAGTAATAAAAGATAACAAAGCATTGTAGCATAATTAACTATAAGAAAAAGTCTATAAGCTGATGCCCACAAGTGTGTTTTGATGAAGTAAGTTGATTACCAAAAGAATAATACTTAACTTACCATACCTTAATGAAAAACCAAGTGTAAAAAGGTAAAAACAAGAAAAATTGAAAACATATAAACTCATTTTGTTGTTTATTTCTAAAGTCAATACATATAAAGTATGTTTAGCTGTTAACCTGAACAAAATATTGGTTATTGTATTCCATAATTGGTGAAAAATGTTTACCCGCTAATAACAACTGAGGGTAAATAACATTAAATAAAGCTTTGATAAATTTTATATTTATTGTGCTACTATTTTATTTTATATACTATTGAGGAAAAGATAATGTCTGCTCTATAAAAATGAAAAAAGAAACTTAAAATGTATTCATATTTCCAAGTTTTATGAATAGTTTCATGTAATTTTTGGTATAACCAATAAATTCAAGTGTTATTTTTTTGAATTTATGTAAATACCTTTTTTATAATAATATAAAGATAGAGATGTTTCATGTTTTATTTTGAAGTAATATCAATAAGTTTTTTTTTGAAAACTTGCTAGTTAAAATGTAAAAGTTTTGATGAAGGTTTTTTTATTACAATACTTGTTATAATTCACCTTCATTTGGTTAGATTTTTTGACAATACTCTTTGCAAACTTGTAATATCAAAGCTTATATGCAACTGTACAAAAGAATTGTTCAGTAGAAAAACAAATATCACTTTTTTTGTTAAATTTTTCAATAGGTTAATAATATCCAATTGTCATCCTATTTATATACAAGTTGAAATACCCTGCCAAACTTTTTTTAATTTTTCACAGGTGTTTAAAGGTTTGGGAATGATGTTTTATTAGAATTATGAAATGAAAAATGTTAACATACGTCTAATGAACCTTCACAAAATTTAGATTAAAAAGCAACTGCTTCAGAGCTTGTAAATTTACATGGAACATGTAAGTTAGTTTGGTAAAACATCTGTAAAAACTTTCTTTTTGCAAAAACTTTAATGTTTAACTCTTTATAATTAACAAGTTGGTATAAAGATGCAGTAACGAGCTTACAATAACCTCAGCTCCAGCATAAATTTATACTTTGCATACTTTACCAATAGTCTGATACAGCTGGATATAAACTTTGTGAGCATGCTTTATAGAACATGGACATAAAATTTGAAGAGAAACACATTTAGAAATCTTGCAAAATTGCACACATGCAAATTGTTGTTAAATATTTTAAGAGTTTATTCATACAAAACACATTTTATAATTACAAAAACACTCATAGCATGACAACTGACCTTTTTTTTCTGATAATTTGATTGTCTTTTCTTAATTTTGTTTTTTTAAATCTTTTTTTTTTGATTATTAAAGTAAAAAAAATGCCACAATCATTTGCAATTTTTTGATGCCATAATACACTTTTATTTGGTTAACTTATTTAACTTTTTCTTGCTAGTAATGTCAGGTTTATAGTACTTTTTTTTTTTTTTTTTTTTTTTTTACACCTTCGCTTCCAACAAGGCTGCAAGCAGCCACTAATTAAAGTTGGAAGTTACTGTAAGAGAAAAGATGAAGATTGTAGAGCAAGATAACGATTGACGGACGATTTAAAAGATTGCAAATTATATGAATCAGGAAAGCAAGATGAAGGAAGCGAATTCCAAAGAACTGATGTTCGAGGAAAAAAACTAGACGAATAAGCGTTTTTGGAGCACTTAGGAGCAGTCACAGAAAACTGATGACACTTAATTGAATGACGAGTAACACGAGAATGAATTTTAGTAGATGGCACAAGAGACGCTAGCTCTTTAGAGCAGTGCCCATTATAGTATTTGTAGAAAAGAGAAAGAGAAGCAACATTACGACGATGTGATAATGGTTGAAGGTTGGCTGCAAGAGCAGGTCCAACTATGTTTACAATGCGTTTTTGCACCTTGTCTAAAAGAGAAAGGGCATCATTAGAAGATCCGCCCCAGATATGGCAACAGTATTCCATACAAGGCCGGATTTGAGATTTATAGAGATAGAGAATAGAATCCAGAGTAAGAAAGTGGCGAGCTCGATAAAGAGATGCAACCTTAGCAGATGCTAATTTTGCAACTGATTTGATATATGGTTTCCAAGAAAGATTGGAAGTAAGAGTTAATCCTAGAAGATGAAGAGTAGGTGACTCATCGAGTACATCACCGTTCATAAATATAGGAAGATCTAAATTATTGCGATAACGATTGGCTGAAAAAAATTGAGTTTTATCTGAATTAAAGTTCACCAGCCACTGTGAGCCCCATGCTGTAGCAGAAGTGAGATCCTTTTCAAGCTCAAATGCCCCCTCCAAGCAATCAGAGGGTGTAGGTTTCTTATCACGACAAGAATAAATGGTAGTATCATCAGCAAACAATGCCACCTTAGATGTGAGAATATCTGGAAGATCGTTAATGTAAATTAAAAAGAGTATAGGGCCAAGGATAGAACCTTGAGGAACCCCTGAAGTTACAGAATAAGAAGAAGAGTGTTGTCCATCGAGGACAACTTTTATGCTACGATTGGAAAGGAAGGATTCAATGATCTTAAAGATGTTGCCGGATACACCATAAGAAGAAAGCTTATGGAGAAGACCAGCATGCCAAACTTTATCAAACGCTTTTGAAATGTCAAGAGCGATGGCCTTAACCTCTCCACCTTCTTCTAATGCACGATAAAACCTGTCAGTTATTACTGTTAGCAAATCAGCTGTAGAACGAGAAGATCGAAATCCATATTGATGGTCAGAAAGTAAGTTATTAGATTCAAGATGAGAAATTAAGTGTTTGTTAATTAAAGATTCAGAAACCTTGCTTATGATAGGAAGAAGACTTATGGGACGGTAGTTAGACGAATCAAATCGCTCTCCAGAATTTTTGAAGATAGGGATAACAGATGCCGCTTTCCAGCAGGCTGGAAAACGAGACTCTGATAAGCACTTGTTGAATAATTTTGAGAGTATAGACGACAGCTCCGGAGAACACTTCTGCAAGACAATAACAGGTATGTTGTCCGGGCCACAAGCTGTAGAAGAGTCTTGGCAGGAAATCACTTTAGATACAGATGCTGGAGTGATATGAATGTCAAGCAATGGATCAACCTGTTTGTTGGCAATATCAGGTAGAATGCAATTAGTGGAATCAAGAGATGATATTGATGAAAAGTTTTTAGCAAACAGTTCGGCTTTGTCTTTAGGTGAGGTGACAAAGTCTGAACCATACAAGAGAGGTGGAATTATAGATTTGCCCTTATTATTGATATTATTAAAGATTCTCCAGAAGTCACGAGAGCCTAATTTTTGAGATGAGATACGAGATTTCATGACCTGAGAATAGCGGGTTTTGGCGTTAGACAAAACCTTTTTACAGTTGTTTCTAGCAGTAATAAACAGACGTCTGTTTTCTGGAGAATTGTTTTGCTGATAAATATGGAAGTAATGGTTTCGATTGGCAATCGCAGCAGCACAGTGTGAGGAAAACCATGGAGGAGAGTGAGGCTTGACCTGGAATCGTCGAGAGGGAATATAAGATTCCATGCCAGCCTGAATCCACGAAGTTATGTAAGAAGCACATTTGTCGACAGGAAGTTGAAAGATTTCTACCCAAGGGCCATCACGAAGAAAATCACGGAAAGAATCCCAGTCAGCTTTACTGTAGTTGTAAGAGGTTCGATAATAGGGGTATTCAGGTGATGAAGAAGAATGAGATATTAGTTTTAAAGAGATCAAACTGTGATCAGAAGCACCTAAGGGTGAATGTGGAGAAACTGAGCACTGACTAGGATCAGAAACAAGACATAAGTCAAGTAGAGAAGGTAAATGATTAGGGTTGTCAGGAAAGCGAGTTGGAAAGTTAACTATTTGAGTTAGGGATTGAGAAAGGCAAAAGTTGTGGGCTTTAATGCCTGCAGAGTCACTGACACTAGAGCCAAGCCATTCAGAGTGGTGAGCATTAAAGTCACCGACAACAACTATATTAGCTGATGGATAAAGAGAGAGGGCTTGGTCAATATGATCAGAAATAACATCAAAAAGAGTGCAGTCTTAAGATGAAGGAGAGCGATATAGAACAAAGAGAAAGGCAATAGAGTGAAGTGGTGCTAAACGAAAGCACATGAAAGAATAGTCTGTGGATTCAAACCTAGTTTCACGACAAACAGGTGAATTCTTACGAATGTAAATGCCCAGGCCAAGCATGTGACTATTGGAGTCTTTACGAATCAGAGGAAGATAACCATCAACACTAAGATCACAAGATGAGACAGCCAAACTCAAATTAGTCTCACAAAGAGCAAGTAGGTCTGGTGAACTTTGCAAGAGATAAGACTCAACAGAAGAAAAGTTACTTCGAAGACCACGAATATTAGTGAATGATAGGTTTAGAGAACTTGGTGATGATGATGGTTTTTTGTGTTTTATAGTTTTTGGTACTTTATTCATTTTTAAATTAGATTGAAGAACTTGACTCAAAGCATAGATAGTACTCAGAACACCGTTTAATAGCCCAAGCAATTGCCTCATTACTACTAATAAACCCTAAGCCGTAACAAAGGGCTCCAAATGTGGCCTCCGCAATGCACACCAAAAGTACAAACAGGAACACCATCCATGCGCAACATGGCACTGTTAATACTTTGATATTTTTCAGCTGTTGATGGAATCAGCCTCTCTGAGAGCTACCACAGAGTTCGGGAAACCTGACTACCAGCCGGCCTCAGAACCATAAAACTGAGTTTTAGAGCTGTACCCTCATAAGGAGATAATAGAATGAGTTGCCTAGTCATAAAAACAGTGACACAAGCAAACCCATGCATTGAGTCAAGAAGATCCAGCATTCAACATCCTAAACTGGAAACAATGTATTAAAAATACATCTGCGCCAGCCTAATAGATGAAGAAGGGGTGCGAGACTGGTCAACAGATAGAATCTGTTTACCCCTTAAGTCTTTGCCTAGGAGGCCTTCTACAAGACAGTAGCTGGGTGCATTTAACATCTGCCCAAGATGAGTATTTTTATCGAGACACCATCTCTAGCCTTTACTCAACCAAGAGCCCCAAGGCAGGGGGTGTTTTAAATCAGAGTTGGCATCTCCTAGCCTTTGCCTAAAAAGGCGTATCCTACAAGGCAGCAGGACATGAAGCAGATTGTACTGGGTTACATGTTACCAGTAGCAGGATAACCTGATCTGACAACAATCTGTACAACACTTGTACAAAATCTGTACAACACTTGTACAAAAGTTACTGTTCAGCAGGCAAACATAAAAAATTTCAGTTCTTTTGTTCAATTTTCAAATAAACTATTAACATCCAATTTTCATAATATATAAGATAATGTAGTCTGCCAAACTTTTTCTAAGTATTTAAAAAGTGTTTTATGGTTTAAGGACAATGTTTTATTAGAGTTGTGTAATATAAAGATATCAGTCTCCTCAAAACTAAGGTCGAAACAAAACATGAAAACAAAATCACCTCAGAGTTCATATATTGACATGGAACATGTAAGCTAGTTTTTGGAATTAACATATAAATCAATTTATAAATAAAGTTCTTCACCAGTAGTCTGGTGAAACAGCATATAATATTTGTATGCAAAAGTATTTCACCAGTAGAGTCGTACAACTGTATATAAACTTTTTATTTGAGTATGGTTCAAGGACATTATATTTTATAAGAAACACATTTATAGATCTTTTCGAATTTACTTTAACACATACATTTTTTTTCCTATTCTTTAAATTAGCAACGGATAAAATCCCCTCACTAAGTCTTGGTAATGGGGATTTTATCTGTTGTTAATGACAATAACAACAGATAAAATGAAATTTATTTTATTTTATCAAAATATATTTGTACAAAAGATATTTCACTCATAAAAATTTGAAAGTTTTAACAAAATGTGTTAAAGTAAATTCAAAAATCTATAAATCATTTATAGACATTTTAAAATTTACTAAAATTAACAAAAAATACATTTATAGTATAAATGTACTTTTTGTAAAATATAATGTCCTTGGTCTTAAAACAAAGTTCGTATGCAGTTGTAACAGACAACTGATGAAAAACATTTATAGTTGATGATTATTGAGTTAAATATTAGAGTTTTTTCAAAAAGAAAATTTGTACTGATTGCAAAACTAGCTTACATGTTTCATGTAAATTCATGAACTTTGAGGAGATTTTGTTTTCATACTTTGTTTCAACCTTAATTTTGAAAAGGCTAATATATATATTTTTGCATAACTCTAATAAAACATCATTCTTAAACCACTAAACACTTTGCAAAGATTTAGAAAAAGTTTGGCAGGCATTTTGGCATAATTTATATAAAAGATGTTAATTGGATATTCATACTCTATTTAAAAATTTAACAGAAGAAGTGAAATTTGTATGTACATCTACTAAACAGTATTTTTTTTGTACAATTACATATAATCACTGACAATATTACAACCAAGAAAAAGTATTGAAGTAAAAAAGTGGATTATGGAATAAAAAAAATTGTTGTGGTACCTTTTTGTATTTGAATAACTTGAAAAAAAAGTTGGTTTAAAAAATTCAAATGAAATGGTATAAGTTAAGCAAAATAATAGAAAAAGAGTAATGAAGAAAAGACAATGAAACTTTTTAAAAAAAAATAACAAGAGAAGAGCAAGAAAAAAGAGTCAGTTGTCATGGTATGTGTTTTTTGTTTATTGTAAAAAGTTATATTTATTGTAGTAAAATTATCTATGAGGTATTCATAAAATTGCAATTATTATTTTTGATTTGATTCCAAAATATACATATTTCAAACCCTTTTTAACTCATTGCAAAATTAACTCTATTAAATGAAATTAGCTATCTTTCAATTTTTCCATCCAAAATAAATGTGACAAAAGCAAGAAACATCTAAGTTTTAATTATGAAATATAATATTTTGTTGATACCTATTTATTAAAAATGGTTATTGTTAAAAACATTTTGTTAAAGTTATTAGAAATAAGCAATTTAAACTATATTTTCTGTAATTTATTTTCAGAAAAAGTAAAACTAATATTTATAATGATTTATCATCAAAGTTATTCATTGGATATCAGATCTTGCATCATTTGTGATCTAAAAAAAGAGCTAAATTACAAACAATGTGTCTAAAATATCAAATATGGTGGTGTTTGAGAAATATATATAAGTTGATGAAACAACTGATTCTGTTGAAAATCAGAAAAGACTTGGTTGCCTCCAAAGACTTTAACAAGACTGATATGCTAATTGCACGGATAGCAAAGATCAATTCAACAATAACCTCAAAACAGATTCTTAAGACAAAATCTTAAATTAAATGTTAAATATCTGTCTTAAATTAATTAAATTAAATGTTTGAGAAGATTTATTTGGTTGGTTCACCTTTGGTTTGGGGGTGCTTTGCTTCAAATGATGTAGGGAAGCTGGTAATAGTTGATGTTATAATGGCAGGACAATTTTATGTTGAATTGCTTTTAAAAATTTATGTCAATAAGTTCTACATGAAAAAAAGATGTCAATTTTTATTTTGTTAATGTCAATAAATTTTACATGAAAAAAAAGATGAAAAATTAAGATTGAAATTTTTTTTTCAACAAGACAACAACCTAAAACACACCAGCAAAGTGGCATAACAGTTCTGCTAAGTTTATGGGCATTTTTAAAATCTAAAATCCCTTATTCAAAACAAACAAATAAAAAAGGTTCTTAGTGAAACATGGAATTTAATTGGTACTGACATCACAATGAAGTCTGTAAAAGGGATGTCAAGACTTTTAGAAGCAGTTGTAAAACCAAGAGGTGGTGCAACTTACATGTACTAAAATGAAAGTCAGACATAATGTTTTGCATTCTTAATAATAGTTATTGACAAAATATTATACTTCATAATAAAAACTTTGATATTTTTTATATTTGTCACATTTGTTTTAGATAATTAACTAATTTCATTATTATTTATCATTATAATTTTAATTATAAATAAGACTCATGAGAACTTGAAGAATAATAAGAAATCACTTTGTCTAGGAAATGTTTCGATCAAACTAGCAGTGGAAATAAAACTTGGAATTTTCTTAGATTTGGGTCTTTAGTTATATTTTTTTTAACTTATTTTATTTTTATAATTCTTATAAGTTTTTCAAAGTGTGTTTTTAATATATAGGTAATATATATGTAATAGTTTTATTACATATATATTATCTACAATGCTTACTTGTTTATTGCATTTTTGTATTTTAATTTAATCTTTAGACGTTTAATGTCAGTGAAGTTAATACTGGTCAGTATTTTTTTGTTTATTTCTTAAAGTTTTTTCAAAAAGTGAAAAATAAATGATTTATTATTTCTTGTTTATTTTGTTCTAAATAATATAAAAAACTTTATTGCTTTGATTTCAACTTTTTTTTGTAATAACTAAATTCTAAATTTTTTTTCTATTAACTAGGACAATATGCTGGGGCTGTTTCATCTTCATTGTCTGTGAGCAGAATAGTAAGCAGGTAAAAGTTTACGTACACAATGTTTTTTTTAAAATATCTATAAATAATTTTTTTGTCGTAGCAATAATAATTTTAGTCGCACATTTGGAATATTCATTAAATTTGTTATCACTTATCTTTATACTTTTTTTTTTTTTGTTAATTCGCCTCCCAAGGCCCGGAAGGCCACTGCAGATGAGGGGGCCACTTAATTGTGGTTATAACCCTCTCTCAACTCTATAACTACGAAATACAAACCTTGACAAACAAGGTCGCTGCGTAGAGAAACAAGTTGAGCGCGGTACTACCAGGGACGTAGTGGGGAACGAACTTGGAACCTCTTGCTTATGAAGCGAGCGCTCTACCACTACCGCATACTTATCATTATTATTAATTTTTATACACTTGTAAGCAATAAAAATAATTTACACAAATAAGCAATAAAGTAAAACAGGGGGTAAAATAAAATTTAGGTACAATGAAATAAATTATGTTTGTCATAATTTATTTCATTAAAATATTCTTTCGCTCTTAACTAATTATTGAATGAAATGTTTTTTGATCGAATGAAATGTTTGCAATTGTTTTTTGATCGAATGAAATGTTTGCAATTGTTTTTTGATCGAATGAAATGTTTGCAATTGTTTTTTGATCGAATGAAATGTTTGCAATTGTTTTTTGATCGAATGAAATGTTTGCAATTGTTTTTTGATCGAATGAAATGTTTGCAATTGTTTTTTGATCGTGTTGTACAGAATTCTTTTCATAATAAGAGGTATAAAATTTTAACTAAAAGTAAATAAATATTTTTTGATAAATTGTTAAATTTTGAACTGCATAATAATTTTTTCTCTCTTTTTTTTAAATTATTATAAAACTGACTGCTATCTTGGTAAATAAGATTTTTAGTAATTAATTTTGTCTAATAGATCTAAATATATTTATGATATGATAAGGTATATTTTAACCATAAACATATGAAACATGTTAACTATCAGGCAGTACTGATTTCCATTTAAAAACATATCTTGCTAATTTTCTTGCTCATTTGTCACACATTCTGCACTCACTACTCATGTCAAGAGAGTTCGGCTTGAATTACTTCAACAGTTCTATGCAGAAATAAATTTGAGAAGCAAATTTTTTAAGCTTAGGTGTAGTTTTTACATAAATAATTACTAGATTTACTGGATTATAAAAGAAAAGTTTTTTTCAATTTAACATCAATAAAAATGATCAGTCAAAATTGCTATTTGTTATTATGTTTAAAATTCCACCACGACAACCTGATTCTTCATCATCTCAACCATAAAAATCTATGCATGTCATCAATATCATCAACACCACCATTATCAGAACTAGTAACTGTACCTTTTCACTATTTTTTTAATGTACATTAAGAAAATCTAGCATATGTTGTATAGCATAATCATGCAGCCTACATTTAACATTGTAGAATATATATAGTAACTCCAGCTATTCTTGCATCCAACATGTTGATACAAAAATTTTTTTTTTGAAAAATGTTAACATGGCAAGTTTTCAAGAAGAGTGTCTTTATGGATCTAAAATTCTTTATAGGTTGAAAGATGCTGAATTGATTAAAATGATTACCTTTGATAAAAATTAGAAAAAAAATCAGTCTAAAATCAGATATACCGGATACAATATCTGGTTACTGGATATCTGCCCAAAAGTACCAGATGATTTACTTTTTGGTATCTGGCCAGATATGATATATCCTGCTTGTTATACCAGATATTATTTTGTGTTATCTTTTTTATAAATTTCTGGCATTTTTATAAAGTAAATACAAGTGTTTAAACAAGTTACTAACTAAAAATTTGGTTCTGAACTTGCTTTTTAATAATCTATAATAACGTTTTAAAATGTTTTAATGTTGTAATAATGCTATTACAACAGTAAAATGTTTTAATAATTACTTATTTAGCTGTTGTAATTACGTAATGATCAACAATAAAATAAACAAGCTTGAGTATATCTTTTTATATATCATATCTCATTGAGTATCTCACATCTTGTTGTGTTTTTTAGAGTTTTCCACAATAAAATTACACTCCTCTTTGGTATTTAAGGATCACACAAAATCATCAAACTAACTTTCACATAACCTCGTTTATTACAAATTTAATCAATATTTTATATTATACTACAAACACATAAAGCAATATTCACATAAAGCTTTATTATAAATAATATTTATACTACAAACACATAAAGCAATATTCACATAAAGCTTTATTATAAATAATATTTATACTACAAACACATAAAGCAATATTCACATAAAGCTTTATTATAAATAATATTTTGTTTTAATAAGTGTATTATTACTTATAAAAATGTTTTTAAAGTTAAAAAAAAACCCATCACTGTTTTAAAGTTTTCCACAATATAATTATCCTCTTCAGCCCTCGGAATTAGGGTAAGCATTTGGAAATGCTGACCTAACTGCTGACCTAAAAGTGATGAAGTTAGCAAAAAATCGCCCACTTTGTTTCTTGCTAATCTGATGCCAACCTCTAATAGTTTAAGGTTTGCAATTTATTGCCAACCTCATTTTCCCTAATTCCAAGGGCTGCACTCCTCCTTGATCTTTAAGGATCACACAAACATCAGCTATATAAGTTGCCAACCATGATTATCTTAGCTTCATCCGCCATTTCACATTTGTAACAGCTTAATCATTTTAATTCTACTATAGTTTCTTACTACTTTTGTTCTATGATCTTTGTTCTACAAATTTTGTTCTTTGATCTTTAATCTACGATCTTTGTTTAAAGATCTTTGTTCTTTGATCTTTAATATGTGATCTTTGTACCATCTACCTACGATCTATGTCCTACTTCTTTAATTTTGGCCCATCATTCTCTTTAACCTGGTTATCTTGTTGCTTTTTTGGTTGTTGGTTTGGTTTTCATTCTTGTCATTAAATTAACTTCCACTTAACTTTCTTTCTTACAAATTCAATTAATAATTTATATTATATAACAAAGCCTCAAATATTCACATTAAAAGCCATATAAACTAAATATTAATAATAAATATTAAAAAATAATTACTTATTAAAAACTCCTCACCGACTGTTTTTAGAGTTTTGCACAATATGGTTATATATGAGGTTTCTTAAGAAATAAAATTTTTTCCTTTGTTTCATTTGTTTGCCTGTGTCGTTTAATTACATCTGCTGTATAAGTTAATTTCTTAATTATGTCTGCTGTGCTTTTAAGATAATATTAAAAATAAATCTTTCCAAGATCACTTGAGAAATAAGTTATCATTTGTGAAACATAAACTGTCAAGGATTTTTCAATTATAAAAAGTTTACAAGATTGACAAACTGTGATTAAAAATAAACAAAGAGAATCTTAGAATTAGGTGCACACCAGCCTAATAATAAGCCTTAGGCCATCATTTTTGTGTCAATTAAAAATAAAGATGAACCGATAGATTTTCGTTTTATTTCTAAATGCTGAGATTCCAGTTTTATTTACTTATAAATAAATATTTAAAATAAAAACTTATTTAAGATTCTTAATGTTTTTATGGATACCTAGTATTTGCAGGTGAAAAAGATCTTGCTTAAACATAATGTAAAAACAAAATAGTGTTGTGTATTATACTTTTAACTTTTAGATCCATATAACGTATTGTGTAAAAATGTTTTCAACAAAGTTTTATGAGATTTTTTTTGTGTTTATGGGTGCTTATTCTTTTTTTTTTTTTTTGAGTCGCTAAATCTTATAGGGAATCAAATTCTACACCTGCCCTTAGGATGTTTTTGATTGGCCGGGCAGTTCACTTTTACTAAGGTTGTTCAGACTATGAAGTAAATATGTCAACCAAAACAATACTGTTTTAAAAGTTTTATTTTCAATAATTTTTGAATCAATTATTTCCACAAAACAAATATTTTGATGGAGTAACTATTACAAGAATCTAGTTGTTAACTAGTCAGATTCTCAAAAAATATTTTATTTTTAACAAGTTTATAAATTTAGGATGAAATCTATCTGCATTACTATCAGCTTTAAAACCAGCTGTGGTTTTAAAATCAGCTGTGGTTTTAAATCAACTGTGATTTTCTCAACAAAAAAGTTTGTTAAGAAAATATCAATTCTTTGATGCTTTAAATTTGAATGGCTTAAGACATCTTTCTGAAATATACGCTTCTTTGTGCTTTATTAGACAACTCCAACACCAAGGCATCAAAAGGTTCACAAAAGGTTGTGTGAAGATGTTTCAATAGTCTAAAAATGAAATCTAGAGATATAGTAGTTCTACAGATTTTGGGGTTTTGGGGTAAATAAAAATAGTTTAATTATTTTATTCTAGTTGAATAAAAATTATTTTGCGTTAATAAAAAATTGCATATATGATATACTTTTTTATTTCAGTATAATATGGGGTTTTATTTGTGACAAATTTGGAAGAAAAACTTCTCTTCTTTGGTCTGGATCAGGACTTGCAATTGCAACATTGTTATTTGGATTCACAATGAGCTTTATATGGACTGTTGTTACTCGATCTTTTCAAGGAATGTTTGTTGGTATAAGTTTACTTAAATTATTTTGGTATAAATTTACATACATTATTTTGGTATAAATTTACATACATTATTTTGGTATAAATTTACATAAATTATGTTAGTATAAATTTATATAAATTATGTTGGTATTTACTTAATATTAAATGTAACTGTAAATAAAATGTTTTTTTAATTTTATTAATTTTATTTTTTCAATGTATATTTATATAGTTTGTTATTTTTCCCCTTTCTTTATTTATCTTTTAAAGGCTTGATTGTAATAACCAAAGCATTGATAGGAGATATAACAAACGATTCAAATCTTGCTACTGGTTTAAGTTTTATATTTACAGCTAACAATATTGGATATATAATTGGACCAAGCATGGCAGGTAATTAAGTTTATTGTTTTAAAAACCATGTAATTTTGCAATTAAAAACTTTAAAACATAAAAAATATTTTTGTACTTTTATATACTTGTAGAGTATACTTTTAGAGTTTTTATAACATTTTCACCAAGATTAATCTTTAATCTATTCACTAAAATTTTGTTGTGTTTAACGTTAAATGTAAGCTGCTCTAACTTAATATCAATTAATAGTAAATGTAAATACTATTAATTGATATTAAAAAATAAATAGAATAATTCAAAATGATAAATTATATAAAACAAAAAAAAAAAATTCATAATTGCAAGAAATAATATAAAATATTTATAAAAAAGCAATGTGACTATTTATTAATTTAATTTTAATTTTAAATATTTTAAATTTGGAAATATCTAATTAAATGCTAACACTCATGTTTCAAAATAATTGTATTAATGAGAAAAATCAATATTGTTTTTTATATTTATAACTCTCAGGTTCATGTAAATTTATTCTAATAAATTACTTATTTAGCTTAACTATGATTATGATTATAAAAGACAATATGAGTTTGCTAAGGAACTTTAAAAATATAAAACACAAAAACCATCCTCATCACCAAGTTCTTAAAATCTTTCATTCCCTAATATTCATAGTCTTCAAAGTATTTTTTCTTCTATTGAGTCTTATCTTTTGCAAAGTTCACCAGACCTACTTGCTCTTTGTGAGATTAATTTGAGTTTTATGTCTTTTCTTGTAATTTTAGTTTGTGATCACCCTTGGGTTGAAATCTTTTGTCTTTCTGCTGACAAATCTGCTTATGTAACATCTTGGATTCAGGTTGGCATGGAATCTTTTATTCCCTTTTGATAATTCCAAGTCAAACCTCACT
This sequence comes from Hydra vulgaris, assembly GCF_038396675.1. Classification (NCBI taxonomy): domain Eukaryota; kingdom Metazoa; phylum Cnidaria; class Hydrozoa; order Anthoathecata; family Hydridae; genus Hydra; species Hydra vulgaris. The sequence continues at coordinate 13,249,971 of NC_088929.1, forward strand.
CTTCTCCATGGTTTTCCTTGCATTTTGCTGCTGCAATTTCCAATCATAACCGTTACTTCCATATCTATTGTCAAAATAATTCTTTAGAAAACAAATATGTGCTAGAAACCATTAGGAAAAGGTTTTGTCTAACGACAAAGCCCGCTATTCTCAGGTCACAAAATCTTGTATTTCATCTCAAAAGGTTCCAGAGACTTCTGGAGAGTCGTATGACTCCAGCTTGTGGTTTGGACAACATACCGGTTATAGTCTTGCAAACATGTTCTCCTGAGCTGTCGTCTTTACTTTCAAAACCATTTAATAAGTTACTTTTATAACCATTTAATAAGTGCTTACCATAGTCTTGTTTTTCAGCCTGCTGGAAAGCAGCATTAGTTGTCTCTATTTTCAAAAGTTCTACTGTTCCATTAGTATTCTTCCTATCATAAGAAAAGTTTTTGAGTCTTTAATTAACAAACACTGAATCTCTCATCTTTAATCTAATAACTTTCTGATCATCAATATGGAATTTGGTCTTTTTGTTCTACTGCTGATTTGTTAATGGTAATAACTGTCAGGTTTTATCATTCATTAGATAGATGTGGAGAGGTTAAGGCTATCACTCTCGACATATTTATAGTCTTTGATAAAGTTTGGCATACCGGTCTTCTCCATTAGCTTTCTTCTTATGGTATATAAGGTAACATCCAAGATTTCTTAAGAATCCTTTCTTACCAATTGAAGTATCAAAGTTGTCTTTGATGGACAGCACTCTTCTTCATATCCTATAACTTCAGGGATTCCTCAATGTTCTATCCTTGGCCCTATACTTTTTTAATTTACATTAACAATCTCCCAGAAGTTCTTACATCTAAGGTGGCATTGTTCGCTTATGATACTACCATTTATTCTTGTCTTGATAAGAAGCCAACACTCTCTGATTGCTTGAGTTAGCATCTGCTAAGGTTGCATTTTTTTAAATGATATTATATCATTTTAATTTTAAATAATATAAGACTGCTAACTAATTATTTATTTTATAAACAATTATTTATATTATAAATAATTATTTATGTTATAAATAATTATTTATATTATAAATAATTATTTATATTATAAATAATTATTTATATTATAAATAATTATTTATATTATAAATAATTATTTATATTATGAATAATTATTTATATTATAAATAATTATTTATATTATAAATAATTATTTATATTATAAATAATTATTTATATTATAAATAATTATTTATATTATAAATAATTATTTATATTATAAATAATTATTTATATTGCAACTAATTATTTTTATTATAAATAATTGTTTATGTTATGAATAATTAGTCAGCAATCTTTTTATTATTTGTAAAACATAAATTTTTTATATACGTTATTATTTATTTATTATAAATGTTTAAAACATAATAAAAACAAAAATTTTTTATTATATTTTTAACATTTATAAATAGCTTTTAATCATTAAAAGTAATTTTAGTAATTATTGAAATAGTATGAAGCTAAAAGTTTTTGAAAAATATTACAAGTTATTTTTCTATAATTATTATATTTTCTAATTACTTAATAATTTCAAAATGTTTTAAAATAATGTTTTAGTAAAACACGATCTTGTCTATAATGATCATTTTGATGGTTAACTCCACCAAATTCTTTAGACTATTCAATAAGTGCTCAACTGAATCTTATTTCTCTACCACCTAGAACATGGCATCTGTGATTCTAATTTTGTAAAGATAGCTGGAGACTGCTTTGACCCCATAACCATTGAATTTTCTTACTATTGGTATCAAATTCTTTGACTCTTTAATTAACAAACTTCTAATATCTCATTTTGAGTTGCTGGGTTTTTTCATAAGCTCTGTTCATCTAGAAAAGTTTTCGAAATGTTATGAAATTTTTTTTTTCTAAGTGCAGTTTTGAAGATGTCTTTGAAAGACACACACTCCATTTCCTGTAGCTTCTATGGTATCACAAATTTCTAATTATAGTTCTGTGATGTTCCTTATCTATGTCCTACCTGTTCCTTATCTATGTCCTACTTGATAATTATACCTCTAAAGTGGCATCATTGTTTTTGATTTAATTTTGTTTTATGCTTAACTTTCTTCTTTGTTTTATGTTTTACTTTTGTTTTGTGAATTGTTTCTTTCATGTTTTGATGTTTTATAAACATTAATCAGGGTTATTTTTTGAAAAGACGGTTTAGGCATTTTCATACTTAATAATGGAACAACTTATCATATTAAAATTATCTCGTCTTATATTTATAGAAAATGAAATTTAACTGTGTATTTATATATTTTATTTTAAAATTTTCCAATCATAAATTGCAAAATAAAAAATTTATTTGATTTTAGTTCATTTTTAAAAGATGTAAGCTTTTATCTTTGTATTTAAATAATCTTTATATAAAAGTATAAATTTAAATTCAAAGTTTTTTTAAAAATATGCTTTAATATCCACTTACAGTTATTAAAATTTTTGCAACAGTATTGGCTAATGAACTTAACTCTTATATTCAACCTAATTAATTCTTTCTTATTATTTCTTAGGTTTTCTTGTCTTCCCAGCTGATAAGTATCAAAAAGTGTTTGCGAAAAGTATAATTTTTATTATTTATTCATAGTCAATCAAATTTTTGAATTTTTTTATAGTTAGTGAAAATATCTTAACCAGGTTTACATTTTAATAAAATGTTTGTTTTAGATGGTTTTTTTGACATTTTCAAAGTGTTACTACCAAATTTAATCATCAGTACTGGACTTTTAATTGTTCTGGTAGTTGCTGCAATTTATATTCCAGGAAAGAAAAGGTAAAACACCTAAACAATTAAATTAAATGATAATAATCAGGGGCGGACTGGGGCAACCATTTTGTCAGGGAAATCTTCAATTTTCGAAGAAAACAACTTAAGTTTCTCAAGTATTTTAGTAAATAATATATTATTAAATCTAGTATAATGCATTGCATACATAGTACTTATTTATAGTTACCTATATTAATTTTTTTACATGAGGTATAATAACACAGTTTGTACTACTAATACCTTAGATAATATGTAATTAAAAAAAAGATACATTTTATATATATCTATATTTAAACATTTGATAAAGTATTTTAATAAGATAGTTTTGGTCTTGATAATTTACTGTGATTTTTACTAATAACAATGTCATTATCAATTTTTCTCATCTCATCAACATAAATGCCTTCATTTTTGATTTTGCTAAAGTATTTCTCAGACATAATTTTATGTATTTTAGGATTGAGAATGCTTTTTCACATGCTACCTGAAACTTAAAACATGCCTACATTGTTTTATACCCATATTAATGTGTAAAATGTATTTGATGAATATCATAATAATGTATTTGATGAATAATTCATTAGTGGTATCTGTGCGCATGGTAATGTAAGAATATATTTGTAGACTTATGCAAGATTAGAGTAAACATTACAGTATAAGTTATACTTGAGTAGAATATTGTAGCCACAAACAGAACTCAAACATGGCTTACAGATTTTTGAACTTATAATCTTTATTATTGCTTAAAACAATGTTAACATCATCATCATCTTAAGTATCTAAATGTATATCTAGTACCTAGATGTATATAAACAACATTATCATCATCATTATCATCATCAGTATCTAGATGTATATCTAGTATCTAGATGTCTATAAATTGCTGTCAACATCATCATCATTGTTATCGTCATCATTGTGTAGACGTATATCTTCAATAAATATAAATTTTTCAGATAATTTTTTTTTAAATATTTATAACTTTCTGCAAAACTAAAAATTTTATTTCTTAATTTTTCAATTGTTATTAAAGCGTTTTTTAAACACTTTACAACTTACACTTTCAACTAACAAATAAGAAAATTTTTCATTTGTGTTATGTCTTTAAAATTAATTGACAATAAACAAGATAGATCTGTATATAGCGTTTTGTCAGATAAAAACTTTAATTGAAATGTTGTCTAATATGAAGTAGTAAACATAAACCTTTTCTTTCGGCATTTAAAATAATCTGATGGTTTTTCATTTTTTTCTTAATGTAATTTCTGACTTTTTAAAATTTTATTTTAATTCAATACATCTACTAAGGCATTCTACTAAGATCATAAAGTTTGGTATCAAAACAAATGTTTTTTTATTAGTTTTATTAGTTTCATTCACAATGATAAAATTAAATTAAAGTAATGTAAGTCGTTAAAACATTGCAAATTATTGAAAATAATTTGTTATGCTTTAACTACTGTAAGTTAAATAGTTCAAAAAACAAAATGCTGCAGTTAAATTGCGCCAAACATAAAAGCAGTAACTTTCTGAACACAGATAACAGTAGCTTAAGTAGCCTACTGTCAGTCTAGTAATCAGAGCTGCATTTTATATTTGAGAAATATCAGCATTTCTAGTTTATCTGGGTTTAGGCGAGCCCTGCGATCACTCACCCCACACATTGAAAACACTCTTTCACTAGCAGTACTTGTAGCAAGAATAGCCAATAACTTTCTAGCATTCAATGCCATTGTCAGAGGCTTATGTTCACGGTCATTGTTATGTTCATGTTCAAGTATTTATCAAACTCATGTCTTGTGTCATTACTGTCAGCCTTAGACAATGGAGTGGCAACTGTTTTAAAGTCTGCCAGCAATTACTACGATTCAGGGTCAGCTTTACTCTTTTTTTGGAGACAATTAATCTAAATGAATGCATTCACTAAAGCTGTCTATATCTGTACTGTCTGAGTCCTTGCTTATCACCTGAGGTGTTGAAGAAGAAACAGTTTTGTCTTCTGCATTTACGAAAGACATGTATTTGTAAGAAGGAACAATAAGTGTTGATAGCTTGTGGTAAAGATGAATAGTATATTTTTCATTCAAGCTAGATGAAAAAGCTGCCTTCAAATTAGGTATACTGTCACTGTCTGAACCATTGATCTTACAGGCTAACCATAAACAGAATTTCATTGACCATACATCAGGGGATAGCAAGAGATTGTTATGAGACAATGGCACAGTATCCTTGTGAAAGGGATGCAAAAATTCTATGACGTCAAACAAAATTTTTTCATTAATGTTGTTCAGTTGCTCAAGCTTGTCAAACTGCTTTGAATCAGCAAGAATGGACTTGACATCTAACTGGCATGACAATGATTACAAAAGAAAAAATTGACTGTTCCAACTAGTCAAAACATTCTATTTGAGAGTGTGATGTAACTCCTGGTTTTTCCCACTATATTTGAAGTAGCTGACCACTTCCTTTGAAGTCTTGATCATTTCACGAACTAAATTAGCACCATGGGATTTCAAAGTAACAGAACTCATTATCCTGAGCACACAAAAAAAATTGAGTATCTTTAGCAATCACTTACAGGGCTGCACGTTAAGCACTTTCATGTATGTGTTTAGGAGCCTGTAATGTATAAAGCATTAGGCAATAGATATTAAATACATAGCAATATATAATGACTTTTTTTTGCACTACAAAAATCATTGCATAATTAAAATGTTGTTAACAACTTGTTGCATATTTTTCTTGCAAAGGCAGAAAGTAACAAGTGAAAAGTTAAAACAGAAAACAGAAAGTAAATAGAAAAAAACAACATTCGCTAACTATATTTACTAACATCTGTCTTTTTAGGTAAAAAGCTTGTCATTTTTAATTGTCTTGGTTCTGTACTGATTTTATTGATGTGTGATGTATCATGTCTTTGTAGAGTTATTGTATGACCAATTGACACTGACAATCATAATCCGCGCTGTTTACAAAAGGCAACTCTTTGGCAACCTGTTGATCACAACATGGTCACTCATAATTATACAAAATTTAGATAAAATGTATTGTAACTATGGTCTGTTGACTCTATTTAACATTCAATAATTAGTTAATTATCAAACTTGAATGCAGACAGGCATTGTGTGCAATATGCCCGTGAGATGCAGGTTACTTATAGATAGATTACTTGAAATATTTATAAAACTAAATTTTTATCTGTGTGTTCACCATTCACTCTTTTTCCATGATACAGGTATTAAGCAAGCTGCTCCGTCTTTTCTTAATTTCTCCAACACTTTTTTAGCACATTTATGAGTTAATTTACTGTTACTCATTATTAGTAAATTATTATGTAATTACTGTAATTATTAATTGCTAAAATATGAATGAAAACATAGAACCAACAACACCTCATTATTGTAGATGTTTACAAACAACATTTCCATTTCGGTTGTTATGTATTGTATTATGTTATGTTATTTAGACTTATGTTATGTATTATGGACTTATATTACGTATTATGTTATGTATCATATTATGTATTGTAGACTTATTTTATGTATTAGGTTATGATAATTATGTTATGTTATGTATTATAGTTGTACATAATTACACAAATAATATAAATATATATATATATATATATATATATATATATATATATATATATATATATATTTATTATAATTTATAAAAATAACGAATATGTACAAAATTATGTTATTTTTTGTAGACTTATGTTATGTATTATATTATGTATTATGTTTTGTATTGTAGTGCAAATTGCTTATCAAAGGTTTTCTGCACAATTAAAATAATAATTTGAAATTAATGGTTATACTCATACATTAATCAAATAAAAACAAATTCCTTCTTTTTGTTTTTCTTTTTATTATTGTATTTAAAATGATTCCCTATTGATTTTCTTTTTTTTTTTTATTTTCAATATTGTATTAAAAACGATTTTCTTTTTTTTTTTTTAATTTCAATATTGTATTTAAAATGATTCTCTTTAAATTTTATTTTCAATGTTGAATTTTAAATGATTCCCTCGTCACCTAATTTTCTTATATGATCGGATATTTTGCATTTTGAAGAAAAAAATATAAGGCCTGTTTCTTTGAAATTCTACAGAAGAAACATCTGTGAATTTCAAAGAATATGGTCAAATGTTGCCTTGTGAATTGTTGTTCAAATTATGATAGTGAAGTATCTACAGTACTATTTTTGTTTCAAAAAAATTAGGAGTTAAAAGAAATTGGATTTAATTTGTAAATAGATTTGTAAAAAGTTTGACATCAAAATGTTTGCATCAAACATTTTGAAAAAAAAAAGTTATAAGAAAGGTAACATGAATCAATGTTTTCAATTGATAAAAAAACTAAAACCTATTCCAACTATTTTTTGTTGTACAAGTTTGACTGAAAAAAGTTCATCACAACTTATAAAATCTTCTAATTCAAAAGAAAATTATTAACTTTAAGAATTTTTCAGCCAGAACAATATAGTCAATTTATATTGAATGATTTGATTAATAACTTTGATGATACTACTGAAAGTCTTTTTGATGATGGCTTTTCATTCTTGAAGTATAATGATTATGTAATTTTTTATTTTAATTGAGTCATAATACTTTATCTATTCCAGAAGTTACAGAGTGCGTTTGTGTAAACAATGTTAAATTATTTTAGACTACAGATTAAATTTTTTAAAACTTTTTTGAGTCAATCAACCAGAGTTTTGAGGAATGAAAAAGTCCCTCAAATGCTTGATTTGACAATATAAATTTTCAATTTTGCTGTAAAAAATTATAATTTTTTTTTAATTTCATTTCTTTGCTCAATAACTATTTCTTTTAGGTTGAAGGTGTTTCTAATAATATACTTTATATAACAAACTTGTTATTTTGTGTACATACGATAGTGGTGTAGTGGTAGAGTGCTCGTCTGGTAAGCAAAAAAATCAGAGTTTGTTTAGCTTGCTTAATTTGTTTCTCTGTGCATTGGCCTTGTCTTATTTTATATCCTTTCCAAAATTACATAATTTGTTTAAAAATTATGTAATTTAGGAAAGTTAATTATAGTTAACAAAAATTAAAAAACCCACCAAAAATAGTTACTAAAATTGTTATTATAAAAACTAAATCTGTATTTATATCAACTCGTTTCTCCACTCATCAGCCTTGTTTGCCAAGGTTCGTGTTTCAATGTTATTAAGTAAAGAGAGGGTTGTAACCATAGTTAAAGTAGCCTCCTCAGCTATTGTGGTCTTTGTGGCCTTGGGGAGGTAAAGTAACATAATAAAAATAAAAAAGTTGTGATTAACGATTGCAATCCTAGGATCCCTAAATTCCGGGATCCCAGCCTTTTTTATAATCCCGAAATCCTGGGATTGTCTAAGATCACTCCCAGGATTCCCTATAAGATTGAACAAAACAAAGCATAATGAAAAACAATATAAAAATTAAAAAAATTTATGCGTTTCAATAAAATAATTTAAAAATAGTTCAAAATTGCAGAAAATAATTGTATTTTCAGTTGCACAATAAAAAAAGTTATCAAAAAGGTTTGGTTTAGAGAAGAAAAAAAAGTGAAAATCTTTGTAACATTTGTTAATTAGTTATTCTGTAATTCTGAAAAGTAAACTTTTTTCAAACTGAAAAAAAAAATGTGTTTCTTATAAGGTAGACTTCTAAAATTAAAAATAAAGTAAGCATGACATATGTGGATTTAACAATTAAAAGTAACTAAGCTGTTTGGAAATATTTTCAATGGGATAAGAAAAGCCAAACAGCAATGTGTAAATTGCTAAACTGTAAGAAGATTTTTAATAATTGGAGGTGGTTTTAAAAAAGGACTTCATATATGTCAATGCATAATGTGAAGATTCAAAGTCCAACCCAACCTAATATTACTTAACTAAAAAAATGTCACATCACACATCAGATAAAACCACCAAAAAATTAATCTAAATCACTAACAGAATACTTTTCCATTTATGAAAGGGAAGATAAAACTTATGTTTGCATAAAATGTCTGACAGGCTTTTATTTAATGTGATTTTTTCTTCAACTGATTTACGTGCTGCTATGGGATTTAGAAATCTACAAATGTCAGTAAACACAATTAGTAATCATGTAGTAGAGTACAGCAAAAAAATAAGATTAGGTTTAGTGTTTATCAAATTGAAGTGCACAAGAAATAGAATTCAAGGTAGGAGAGAGATTTTCTTTGTCTTTTGACAAATGGAGGTCACTTCGAAATTGTCGCTATTTGAATATTAAGGTTCATGGACAAAATTTTTACTTCTGGAGTTTAGACTTAGTGCGAATAATTGAACTATTAAAAAAAAACCCTAGAAAATAGTTTTGATTTACACAGCGATATTGTGGCTATCATGACAGACACTAGTGTTATGAAGAAAGTTGGAAGGTTGCTGGCTGCTAATCAACAACTATGTTTTGCCTATGGCATATAACTTGCTGTCATTGATGTTCTTTATAAAAAGAAAGAATATGATACAAATCAGCCAAAGTTTGAAAATGACTTTTCTGACAGTTATTCATCCGAGAATAAGGAAATTGAGGAAGATTTACAGGGCTACAATTATGAAAATGTAAGACCTAAAAATTAACTAAATGAATTATGAATTCAAAAGTCTATGAAAAAAAAATCATTAAAAAAATACGCAAATTTTTACTAATACTTAGACGTTCACTGACCAAAAATGATATCTTACAAAAATATATTGGGGTTGAATATTGAAAACACCTGTCTTTAATAATAGGCTGCAAGACACAGTGGAGCTGCCTTCTGTTGATACTTAAATCACCAAGTTCTCCCTGTTGATACTTAACTGTCTCTCTCAGTTAAGTTGATACTTAACTGTTAAGTTGTACTTAACTGTTGATACTTAACTGTTAATACTTGATACCTGATTGATACTTAACTGTTGATACTTAACTGTTGATACTTAACTGTTGATACTTAACTGTTAAGTTAGGTTGATACTTAACTGTCTCTCTATTGATACTTAACTCACCAAGTTCTCTCTGTTGATACTTAAATCACCAAGTTTTCTTCTGTTGATACCATCATCACCAAGTTCTCTAAACCTATCATTCACTAATATTCGTAGTCTTTGAAGTAACTTTTCTTCTGTTGAGTCTTATCTCTTGCAAAGTTCACCAGACCTACTTGCTCTTTGTGAGACTTTGACTTTGTGACTTTGTGAGAATTTGAGTTCAGCTGTCCCATCTTGTGATCTTAGTGTTGATGGTTATCTTCCTCTGATTCGTAAAGACTCCAATAGTCATATGCTTGGCCTCGGCATTTACATTCGTAAGAATTCACCCATTTGTTGTGAAACTAGGTTTGAATCCACAGACTATTCTTTCATGTGCTTTTGTTTAGCACCACTTCCCTTTACTACCTTTCTCTTTGTTCTATATCGCTCTCCTTCACCTCAAGACTGCACTCTTTTTGACATTATTTCTGATCATATTGACCAAGCCCTCTCTCTTTATTCATCAGCTAATATAGTTGTTGTTGGTGACTTTAATGCTCACCACTCTGAATGGCTTGGCTCTAGTGTCAGTGACTCTGCAGGCATTAAAGCCCACAACTTTTGCCTTTCTCAATCCCTAACTCAAATAGTCAACTTTCCAACTCACTTTCCTGACAACCCGAATCATTTACCTTCTCTACTCGACTTATGACTTGTTTCTGATCCTAGTCAGTGCTCAGTTTCACCCTTAGGTTCTTCTGATCACAGCTTGATCTCTCTAAAACTAATATCTCATTTTTCTTCATCACCTGATACCTCCTATTATCGAACCTCTTACAACTGCAGTAAAGCTGACTGGGATTCTTTCCGTGATTTTCTTCGTGATGGCCCTTGGGTAGAAATCTTTTGTCTTCCTGTCGTCAAATGTGCTTCTTACATAACTTGGTGGATTCAGGCTGGCATGGAATCTTTTATTCCCTATCAACGATTCCAGGTCAAGCCTCACTCTCCTCCATGGTTTTCTTCACTATATAGGTATAGGTCTCTATTGCATAGGCACAAACAAAGATCTTTTATTATAAAAAAAAATTATTATCTTATACTTGCTTCAATTTTAAAAAAGATTTACAATCATAAAAATTAACATACTTACAAATGCAGACCATGGCCTACTATAAATACACGGCCGGGTTTGTTGGTTTTTACGGAAAAAATTAGGAGGCCAATTTTTTTTTTGTTGTAATTATTGAGTTTTCATAGAAAATGCTGGAATAATAAAAATATAAATTATTAAAACAAATAAACAACTGTTTAAAATTCTTTTTTATTTAAAGTAATATAAACATTCATAAAATCACAATAAATTTTAAAATACTGTGAAATTAACAACAAGAAATAGATTAATCATTATACTTTCTTTTTGTTCTCTTTGATTTAAAAGCAACAATCTTGTTTTTTCTTTTTCCACCATTGATAATTATTTGCTTCTTGTTGTTAAAGTATATCTTTATAATTATATTATTAATAAATATTATAGCATTATTAAAATGAGGACACATGAAGATCCCTCCTCTTCCAAGATTCAGGAGCTTTCTTGCAGCATCTCTGATATTATCAGTATTTAAAAATAAATTTTCTTGAGCTAAATCTAGTTTAGCAAGATGTTTCCCAGGTAATTGAAGCCCCCCTCTAGAGAGCAAATTTGTATTCTCAACACAAATGGTGACCTTCTCATGATTTAATAATGCTTCACATTCAGAACAAACAAATTTTTTAGAGATTTTTTCATAATAAATCCTGCAATGTAGGTTGCCACCTCCTTGCTGTCATCGTCTAAATCAATCTCTTCAAAATCATTTTCAAAATCAATTTCACATGAAAGATCTGGACTTGTCTCTGGTTTAAGATTTAAATCCCAGTAATTTATATCTTCTTTCATTAGAGATTTAATTTGAAGTATTTTCTCAGAAGATTCAACTTCACGTAAACCAACAAGAAAACGACCTCCACTCAATTGTCTATATTTTGAAAATCGGCGTTCTAGAGGGTCACTTTGGAAACGACTTGTTAAAAAGTAAGTATAACCTTCATTGAGTAAATCATCACACAAATCAGCAGAACTTTTTTTATGTTTTTATCATAGCATTTGCTGTTTGCTTGCTAAGAGTAAACTTTCCACACTCCTTTAACTGTTTTATTTGCCATTCATTAATCCACTTCGAAAAACAATGTAAGAATTCAGGTTTTTTATCTTCCCTCACAACTGCATAACCAATATAGTTATTTGAATATTTTGACTTTGAATTCGATATTAACCACCAACTATTAATAAGGCATAAAAATTCAGCTGCAGATACGTTGTTTCATGAAAAACATTCAAAGCAAGAGGAACACTTTGCTTATCATTTCCTGGATAAAAGTTTGAAATGTGAGTTTATGTGCCTTACGTAAATTAGCACTAAGTTTTTCATCTTTTTCGTAAGTTTTATGGAGAAGAGGCCAAGATATTTCACCAGCAGTAACTGAAATAGGATCATAAAGTCCATCGAAATGGAAAACAGGGAATATAAATTGTTTAGAATTAAGTAGATTATTTCGAATATTTTTTAAGAGATGAACACTATCATACAAAAGGTAAATTTTTTTTTTTTTCGTACACAATAAAATGATCTTCTTCAGACTTACCAGTTCCGAAGCATTTAATCAACTGTCCATATCCTGATACATTTGTCGATATGGTTGTCGGTATGGTTGTCTGCAACTATTGAACGTACATTAAATCCTGCTAATTTCAAAACAGACAAACTTTCTTTAATTTCAAGGAAAACTGTATCTCCATTTATTTTTGTTTGTGGACAAGACTTTATGACATAAGGGATAGATTTTTTTAAACTCACAACCATAAAAACAAGGATACTTTTAAAAAAGTTACCATTTTTATCCAAACCAACATATTTACCGCTACTATACTCACTACATTTCTGTAAATACATTTCATCCAACATTAAAATACAGTCTGGGTCTACTTTTCCTTCCTCCAAAAGTAACTTAATAGCTTTTAAGGTTTCAATTCCTCCAGCTGCTAATTTTTTCAAAACTGACAATGACGGTAAAGGTATTTTTTCTTGTAATTGAATGTATGCTTGCTTTGAAGTATAGCGTTGTAATAATGAAAAACGAAGAACTTTAGATGAATATGGTTTCCTGCCTTTCGGTTTATAATATTGGATACTATGAAATTCATCTAAAATAGTATATTTTTTTTCTGCAACAAAAATACGCATATATGATGCAAGGTTTTCTAATATGCTAATATTTTTAAGTAAATATTGGTTTTGCTTAAACCACTTTGGAAGAGGAATTTGACATCCATTGTGATGCAACTTTACATGCAAAGTAGAATCGACTTGTATTGATTCAATACAGGGAGCATTATCAATAGATGCCACATTAAAAATACGATAATATAAAACATGGGAGTCATATTTTTGAAAAATAAAGCCAACAGGACTTGAAGATGAATTTAACATTTCTAGGTCTTTGATAGAATCTTTTTCCATAAAAATATCTGATTCATCTTGAATGCTTGTGACACATCTAGTTGGAGATTTTCTTGATGGACCTGGAATAGATAATAACAGAGAAGGTGGAATTTTTTTTATTGCATCATTTGAATAAATAGTTGGTATCGGATGAAGATCATAAATAAGAGTCATTCTAACACCGTGCTTTAGAAATTTTGGATCAAAGTGTGCACTACAAACACCTGAATGTTTTGTAGGAAACCAATTTTTTCTATTAACAAACTTAATCCAATTTTTTCTTAACTCAGGTCTTTTAAGAGCATCAGGAAACGCAAAAACACTATTTTCTTTGTTATAAACTGTTGTTTCTGAAGTCAATTTTAGAGTATTCACATTTGTATTTGAAGATTTACTTTTGTATCCATTGCAACAGTATATCACTGCACACTTGTTTGGCATTGTATTAAGAATTCTAGGTTTGAAAATAAAAGTAATTCTTATATTTTTGAAGCACAATAAAAATAATCATATCTCAAAAGCGACAAGCTGTTATAAATATGTCTAATCAAAATATTGTATTTATATTGTTACTTAATTAAAATCTTATTTAAAACTTCAAAATTAATAAGTTCCTCATAACTAAACTCATAATAAAATTCATATATAATCAAAAAATATTATATATAACAAGAAAAACAAAGCCTTCTGTTTAAAGATATCGTTTATTACAGCAAATAAAACTGGCCTCCTAATTTTTTCCGTAAAAACCAACAAACCCGGTTGTGTATTTATAGTAAGTCATGTGCAGACCTAAAGTAACCTTCAGTGTTTTCAATTAAGAAATGAATATGTTTATATTGTTTCTGTGTAGTTTGTGTAATGGTTGCATACAGGTGACCAATGGAGCCGTCTGGTCAGATAGACATAAAAGTGGTGTTTCTAAGTGGTGTTTATTTAACTTTTTTATGATATACATACATAAACCAAGACACAATTTGTTGTCATTTGATTTAATTTATTCTTACAGTAAAATATTTTTTTCATTTAGAGTAAAAGTTAAGGTTGACTTACTAAATCTTCAATCAACTTCTCAAATTCTTTGCGAATCTAATTCTATTGATGATAATTTAATAAGTGATGAATCAAAAAATCTCCAATCCTCTAGACAACTTCAGTGTGAATCTGTTGTTAGTGATGATTTTGATGACACAAAAAGTGATGAATACCCTTTAATTAAAGACCAAACAAAAATAACAACGCTTAACAAAAATGACGTTCGATGTGATTCAGTCATAATAGATACTGAAAATAGCAAGCCCACAACAAAATATAGAAAACTATTGAGGTAGCTTTTTAGCATTTATTAAACCTTTATTAGTTTATATTCTATTTAAAAAATTTCTTTGTTTTTATTTTTAAATAGAGTTTACTAAGAATCTTTTTTTTAGCAATAAAATTTTTATCCTTTCAACTGTTTTATATGGAATGTTTTCAATGACAACTGTCGCTTATGAAGATATGTTTCCTGTATTTGCTGCTACAGATATTGAATATAGTAACTTTATATAAAACTTTTATGCAGATTGTTTTAACATTTTTTATTTAAATGCTTTTTTAAAAAAAAAATATTTTTATAAATATTCAGATGGGTTAGGCATGACTACATCAGACATTGGTTTAATTTATTTGATTACTGGAGTAACTGTTATTATAATTCAGTTTTCAATTGTTAATAAGGTGATAAACATAATAATTTTTCTTAAAATTCAACATTTTTTTACTGATCATTTTAATTGTTAGAAAATTGTTTGTTTGTGTTTGTGTGCGTGTGTGTTTAAGGATTTTTTTCAACTAATAATACTTGCACACTAAGCCTGGGGTGGTTATATTAACCTACTGCCTTGTCTAGACCAAATATTATTTTTTTTATTATTTCTAATACTGGATTTTGGAAAACAATTTATTTTTACGAATAAATAATAAAAAAGTAAATCTTTTGTCAATTTTATTTTTTTATTTCTGATATCCTTTATGCATAAACATTGTCACATTTTTGCTGCTGTCTTATCTAATTTTATATTTTTATAATGAAATTGTTACTAATTCTTAAATAAAAACAATAATTTTAAAATTATCTATATCTATCATCTGCTTATTTTTTTAACATCCTCTTTTTAACAACATGAACACCTTTCCCATTATTAAATTGGGGATTTTATATCAGAGTTTTACTCCTAGATAAATTAACCACGACTATGGAGTGTTTAGTGTAATGGTAATATAAAAATTTTCCAATAAAATACATTGGTTTAGAATGATGTCAGGTTTTTTATTTGACTTTTTAATGTTGTTTGATGTTTGATACTGTTTTTTTTTTGTTTTTGTTTTGTTTGTTATTGTTGTCTTTTTTATTTTCATGGCTGAAAAAAAGATTTTAAGAAACTAAATAAAGAGTTTGACAAATGTTGGTTCAATTTATTAATACTTTTTTGAGTTCCAAGCTCAAAATAGTATTATTAAATTGAACCAATATCAAAAAAGATATTAATAAATTGAGCTACATTTTGAAAGTTAATATTAGTGATAAAGTTATTACTAATAATAAAGTATAAATATAAACTATAATAATAAATTTAAACTATGATAATATAGTAATACTAGTAATAAAGTTCGCACTAGTGTAGTTTATTTACTTATTTTTTAAATTATTTTGAATTTTTTTTTACAATTTAAAGTTTCCTATAATATTGAAATATAGTATTAAAACATTAAAGTTCAAAAATAAATAAAATCAAAATTTTTTTGACAATTCTCACAGTGTTATAGAAAATCTTTTCACAATCAACAGGTTTTTTAATACACCATCAACATTATGTTTAACCTTGAAAGGCTACTTAAGCACAACAATATTTATCAACTTTATTACCTTTTTATTAAACTGTTTTGAGATTTTTATCCAAAAAATTATTCATACCTTATTTTATATTTCTAGACAGGGTTGGCAGGTTTTTTTTATTGTGAGGTTTTGTAAAAGTTTATAAATGTATTATAAAAAAATGATAATATACATATACTAGAAAATTCATGGGCGTCTATAGCCCATAGTCTATAGCACCTGTTTTTAGCAACCTTTTACACTTGTAAATGGTTTTTATTTTGAGAATTTAAGTGAAGCCGCTGAAGGGAAATAAATCTTATATATGTTATATATGTTAATGAGTGTTTATAAGCGAAAAAGAATTAAAATTTAAATGATTGAAAACAAATGTTAAAAATAAACAATTTTAAGTTTAAAAATGTCATTAAAGAATTTGTTTATAAATTATATTAAGAGCACAACGATAATACCTTTCTTTAAAAGCAAGATTACATGCATTTAAGTTATTTATAAACTGAATTACTTAATTATTTGTTAACCACAACGTCTTTTATTATATTAAATATTTATTATTATTAACATATTAGCAACAATTAGTTAATCAATAAAAAAATCTTTAAAAAAAAAAAAAAAGGACACCAAAGGCTTTTATTAACCACCGCACATATTGTAAATCAATAAGTTAATAGAGGTTAAATAAAATGAATTTGTTTTTACACATATTTTCTAAGTAATTATTGCGCTTTAAATTAAAATAACTTCTGTATATATAAGCGCAATGTTAGCGTTACACTATCAGGGAATCAGTGGGTAAATATATATATAGATATATATATATATATATATATATATATATATATATATATACATTTATATATATATATATATATATATATATATATATATATATATATATATATATATATATATAATAAATGTGTTATATATAAAAAATGTATTATATATAATAAATGTATTATATATAATACATAGTATTTTAAAATACATTATACTGCTATTCATAAAAGTTTAAACGATTGCAGAATTTTTATCAAGTATGTTTGGTTTTTGTTTAATAAAAAAAAGCTGTAAAATGATATCAAATTAATTTTTTTTATTTATTAAAGAAAAAGTAATTAGCTTTAAAATGAATATGAACATATCATAAAAATTTTGATATTTAGTTAGAAAAAAACAATTACAAAAAATCATATAGGAAAAATTAGAAGCACAAAAGTTTAAACGAATTGCAACATTCAAACATAAAATGAAAAAAAAAAAGCAAAATTAATATTTAAAGTGTCTTTCTTTGTTTTTATAGCAAAGATAAACTCATTTATGCATTGATTCAATTAATTCAATGCACATCACGCAAGGTACCTTCAGCCAGTACTCATTCAAAAGTTGCTTCAAATGCTGAATTGATTGAATTTCATGGTATGTCAGTTGATTGTTAATTCAAGACCAAATATTTTCAATTAGGTTGAGATCTGATGGTCTTGGGCACCAGGGCATCACATTGAACTTTTTTTTTTTTTAATGTTTTTTGAGTGAGCTGTGTGAGTTGAAGCCTGTCTTGTTAAAAGATGAGTTGCTTGGTTCTGCCATACAAGTGTCTGATTGATGGAACTAAACATGTTTCCAATGTGCTCTTGTAGGTGTATTGATTAATTCGGCCTTCATACAGCTCACAAAAGCCTATACCTTAGTGAGAAAAACAGATGCCAACCGAACCTCCACCGCCTTGTCGACGATGTTGCGAAAACCTGTCTGAATAATTCTCAGTTGCAAATCTTTTGACATTGCGGTTTACGATTTGAAAATTAGCTTTATCACTCCAAATAACTTTTGCCCACTGTTCTACAAACCAGTCCAGCCGTTCTTTGGACCACACTCGTTGTTTACGTTTATCCGTGATTGAAAGAATAGGTTTTCTAGCAGCTATATATGTTCCAATTCCTTAGTCCAATAATGTTTGTCTCACGAGCTCTCTGCTAACTTTTGGATTATTTTTTGACTTGTTGAAGATTTGTGCTAGCTTTTTGTAGCTGAGTCTGAGTTTTCTCTGCTCATTCTGAATATACCACTTTTGTCATGGTTGCTAAGTTTGGATGCTCTCCCAGTGTCGGAGACGTCCTTGGTAAGTTTCCAGGTTTTTTGAATGCAATATTCAGAAACGTGAAGTATTTTGCCTATTTGAATGTTTGTGTGATTTTTTGTCCTTGCTATACCATTAACTTGCCACTTGATCTCACTCAAAACTGATTTTCGACCCATTTGCACGCAATTCAAATTAATTTGAAATTTACAATATTTCAAGTTGATTTTTAATGAATTAAAAGCTGCCTGATGATGTTGTGATGAATTTTTTGATTGTAAACTACTCATTTTAACTTTATTTAAAAATAAAAAAAATTTTTGCACCGGATTTTAATCAATTAATTAGCAAATAATTGATCCTAAATAAAATTGTTTAAACTTTTATGACACCTCTTAATTTTCATCACCTACTTTTTAATGAAATTTCTGAGTAAACAGTGATGAGTGGAAACCTACTTTTTTTATTCTATTAACAAATAACCTATTTACCAAATTGGAAAAAAAAAGTATTTTGATATCTATTTCCTTTAGATTTTTATTCAAGAAAAACCGAAGATTAGATCTTAAAATTCTGTAATCGTTTAAACTTTCGTGAATAACTGTATATATATAATGTATTTTATTTTTTTAAATTATAGGCTATTGATAGATTTGGTTCAAAAAAGGTATTGTTGTTATTCTATGAAAAGTCAATATGTTAAAAAAATAATCATATTTTTTATAAATATTATAGATTCTTGCTTTTTAATTCAAACTATTGTTAATATTATCAAATCCTATTTCAATATTAAAATTTTGTATGTTGTTGTGTTATCTTGTATAATAGCTTATATAGCTTATAGAAGATTTTTTACATTGATCAGATCCAAGATTAAATAAAGTTTGTGTTTTTATACTGTCATTTAAACAAAATTAAATTGCATTTTGCACATGACTTGCGTGAGATTTTACAAATAAGAAATAGTCCACTACTAGGTTAAAAAAATGGTGTAGCCTATAATTGAGCTAAAAATGCTACTTTCCTAATGTGGCTTTAGTGATATTTTCTGTAGCCTAAAACAGGCTGCCATAAGTTCAGTTTCAAAAACAAAGAAAGCAAAATTAACAAAATAGGAAATTAAAATAAATTTAAATAGAAAGAAAAAAATTTAAATGAGTTTTACAGCTGTGACCAAGTTGTCTAAAATAAAATACTCATGCATAGACTACAAGAAGAAAAACTTCCCGCGTTTCCTGGGAAGGCTTGTGAGCAACATTTATTTTTAATTTAAGTCAGCGTAGTTTGTAACACTTGTCTTAAAGCATGTTGATTATCAGAGATTTTAAATCTTTGTGCTTTTTAGCAATTTTTAATATCTATACTATTAGCTAAAGTTGCAAAAGGAATATGATATACATCTGTTAAGCAAGCTAATACTTCAGCTTTGTCACCTGTTTTATTACAGTAGACAGCAACACTTGACTGTTTATTTTTTTGCTTTTCTGAAACAATTTTGATTAGAAAAATATTATGTTTGTGCTTTCAATGATATAAGGAACTTGAAATCGATAAATCGAATTTAAGTTCGGCTAAAGAGTGTTTGCACTTATACAATGATTTTGTTTTACTTTACAATTAAAAATGCTTCCAAACATCAGACTTTTTCCAGACAACATTGTAAATGGCGGTCAGTTTACTAAGCTGCCGCACTGTAAATATAATACTTGTTTACATTTCTCACCAATAT
>NC_088929.1:13275000-13367500 GCF_038396675.1 Hydra vulgaris
TAAAAAAGTTCAATTTTTAAATGGGAGTTTACATTGCATATGTAAAAAGGAGATATTAAGTATTTATCTATTAAAATATTAACAGATATTAAAAGTAAAAATATTATTTTTTCTTTTATATCAATCAAATAAAACAATTTTTTGTTCTAGCCAATATAATGCAGAAAATCGTGTTATTGAAAACTAATAAATATAAATTACGTCATGTTCTACAAAAACCTTTTTTAAAAATAAAAAAGGACTTTTTAAAGATTTTCTAATTTATTTTTAGATCAATTGGTTCAGTAGTTTTTGGATTGGCTTTTTCATGGTCGTTGGACAACGTTAAGAAGCGTTTAGCTATGGAGAGTAGCCTTGGTTTTCCATTCAACGAATATTTTACTTTCATTCTTATATCAGTTTCTTCAATGTTTGTAATGCTTGCAGCTTTTTTTCTTCCTCAAAGTATTAACCATAAAAAAACATTACGTAAATCAGAAGAAAACAAATAAAATTTATCGATTCCTTTAAGTATGACGTGTGTTTTTCATTGAAGTATTTGACGTGAATAAATTGACCCACGTGTTCGACTACAATATCATAAAACATATAATTTAAATTAGGCATGAAAAACATTAATACTTATGTTCAAAATAAGACAACAATTTTGAGATGTTTATTAAAAAACCTACTTTGTTTTTACTAAAATATCTACTTTGACATATTTTTTTAAAGATTACAAAATTTTTGAAACAGATAAAAATATTAAAAGAATACACTAAAAACAGTTTAAGTATATTTATATAATATCATGTATAAGCATTTTAGTAAAATGTGTTAAATGTTTTTATATTATGTGTGGTTTATGCAACGACGAGGCAAGATTTGCTGATGGTTATTTTATATTTTTGAGACAAATTAATAACTTAAGTGTTTATATTTATTATATAACATTTGATATCGATTGATAAACTTTTTATGTATGTATTTTTGTTTGTCAATTTCAAAACAGATAAAAATAGGCTCTTTGCTAACAAAATTTCAGTTGTGTCATATGACAAAAAAAATGTTAACTATCTACAGGGTTGCCACCAAATCAGTGGAATTCAGCAAAATTTAGATACAATTTTCCTATATTGGACAAAAAAAAATATATATATATATATATATATTTATATGTATGTATATATATATATATATATATATATATATATATATATATATATATATATATATATATATTTTATATATATTTATATGTATATATATATATATATATATATATTTATATGTATATATATATATACACATTGTATATATGTATATACACATTGTATATATGTATATACACATTACATATATATATATACATATATATATATATATATATATATATATATATATATATATATATATATATATATATATATACATATACATTAGGGCTTCTCATTTCCCGCAATTTTCAAATCCCGGGATTCCGGGATAAAAAATTTTGTATTCCCGGGATCCCGGCAATTTTTTATAAGCACAAATTAAAAGAAAAAATTATCTTATAAATATAAAAATAACACAAAAATCAGTTTTAATTCAAGATCATAAACAAAAAATACAAAATAATTATGAAAATAAAATAAACAAAATAAAAACAAACTTCATGAAAGTTATTATAATTAATTATTTTTAAAAAAGTTTTTTAAAAAGCACAAATAATTAATAGAGTTATCACTTAATAATGACCGCATTTTTGTGACAAATAGACCAGCAGCAGAAAAAGCTCTTTCAGATTCAACCGAAGTCGATGGGATGGTTATTAAAGCATTAAATAATTTGTCCAAATTACTGGTGCGCTTTCCGGTAATTTCGAAAATATTCATTTCTTTTATGATGTTTTTAACATCATAGGAAATGTATTCTGCACTCTCGATTCGTGTTACATTCAAAATTGCATCATCCAATTTCTGTTGGAGGTTAGAAGACCTAGTTAAGTGAATTGGCTCTTCCAACATTAAAGCACCAGCCTCATCATCACTACTATTAATTATTTCTTCGATATCAGCAGAAGTACTTCTTGCGCCAGTATCCGAATCCGAAATAAAAAGTTTAGCAAATAATTTCTTAGCTGTAGAATATAATGCAGATTTAGAAGGCAATGTCATTACCGAATCTATTTCCGATGGATATTGATAATTTTTCGGATTATTTAAATATTTTACTAAACCAACTAAATTTTTATTCCGTCGTTCGACTACTCTCTGTCGCACAGATTGAAGCATTTTAGAAGAAAAACTATTTTTATTCTTGCTCAAGTCATCCAATATGAATAATAATACACCCTCTGCTTCAAGTAGTGAGGCGTTTCTTCGGCCAAGTCTTTCAATGCCAATTTTTAGTGGTTGCAACGCCGTTATTACAACGTTAATTAGTAAATATTCTTGCTCCGAAATGTTGTCAATATTAAGAGTTCGCAATTTTAAGTCCATTAAGGCTTTCAATATACAAGTTTTTAAGGCAATAAATCGTTCGAGCATTGCAAGAAGGCTGTTCCACCTTGTTTTTACATCCAGTATCAACTTAAGTTCTTTATTGTACTCAATTCTAACGTATTTTTGGAGAATTTCATTTTTAAGTGATGATTTACGAAACATTCGCACCATTTTTCAGACTTTCTGAATTATTTGAGCAATACTAACATTATCTTGTAGCTCATCATTGAATTCTACGTCTCTTAAATTAAATAAATCGCCGTATTGACTTGATTGACAATCAAATGAAGTTACATACTCGCTGTCGATCTCTTCATTCTCGTTCTCACTCTCATCATCTTCACTATTATTGTCTTCTTCCAGATTTTGACTATCAAATTCGTTATGCTCACTATCTGATGCATCTAAAATTCTAGCTTTTTTGTAGAGAACATCACAAACTGATAAATGCAGACCATGTGCATAACATAATTGGTGCTCAATACCGCTTAATCTTCCAAATTTTTTCATAACTGATGCACCGTCAGTTACACTAGAAATTATATGGTTCTTTGTAGATAAATTAAATTCCGATAATTTAGTTTCAACCATATCAACTATTTTTTCCGCAGGAAGTGCACCGAATATTCTTATCATGCCCAGGTTCCAAAACTTAGTTAAGGAATGCACATTTATATTCATATAGCGACGGTTTTTTAACGAAGTGTATTCGTCCATCGAAATAGAGAATCTTGCGCCATCTGAAATTAGCATAGTCATTTCCTTAATCACAACTTGTTTTGCTAAATGATATTGGCTTTTTACCATACTCATAACATGTGAAGGGTTTTTAGGTAATATCATACCTTTATCAAATAAAGTTTTTCTTATATATTCGGATTTTGTAATGCTATTAATAGAAAATCCATCGACAGCAGCCATCTTTGAAACAGTTTCTTCAATAGATTTCTCTTTTACAAACGAAGTGATTTTACGTTGGACATTTCCTAATATAAAAGCTGTGTTTTCTTCATGTGGTCTTTTCTTATTAACTTCAATTTCAATTTCCTTGTGAACATTTTTTAAATGACGAAGAAGTCCACTTGTAGAGAATCCTTTACACATTATTGTTGCTTTGCATTTATTGCAAATAGCTGATTCTGTTTTTTTTTCGCGTGTAAAATATTTCCAAGCTTTTGATCCACTTTCACTTGCCATGATAGGGTTATCTAATTTGATATTTTACATTATAGCAATGAAAAATGAATTAAATACTGCATTATAAAAAATTTGTTATAAAAATTTAACAACTTACAATTTGCTTTCTGATCCTGAAACTTCGATTAAATCAATAAATCAAGGCCAATAAATCAATTAATTCTATCTAGCTAATATATAAACCTAAACGAAAACTTATTGCCATTTATATTATGTTTTTTAATTAAGCGAAAATCCCGGGAAATTTGGGTCGAAATCCTGGGATTGCGGGATGCAATTTTACTACCGGGATCCCGGGATCCCGTTTGAGAAGCCCTAATATGTATGTATATATATGTATATACATGTATATATATGTATATATATGTATATATATGTATATATATGTATATATATGTATATACACGTATGAATATATGTATATATATATATATATATACATATATATATGTATATACACATATATATATATATATGTATATACACATATGAATATATGTATATATATGTATATACACATATGAATATATGTATATATATATATACATATACATATATATATATATATATATATATATATATATATATATATATATATATATATATATATATATATATATATATATATATATATATATACTCTTGCATGGTCGTCTTTAAGTTTTTACCATAAAATATCAGTTTTAGGTTTTTTTTAAATTTTACAGACCGGAAAAAAAATTTTTTTTAATAAATTATTTGATAGACTGCCTGCCTAAACCAAACCCTCAGTCGATGTAGCAGCGCTCCTTTGCGAGTCAGGCTATTTGTTAGTCGATGTAGCAGCACTCCGTTACGAGTCAGACTATAAGATAGTCAATGTAACAACACTCCGTACATGTTTTACAGTTAAAAAATAAAAGTAAAAACATTTAGAATGTTTTTAAAAACATTTTAGTCTTTTAATTTGTGGTTTTGTGGTTTAATTAATTCCTGCAATTAAATTAATGTGTTTTGACATAACCTAACCTTATTTTTGTCAGCTTTAAAACCACAACCAAGCGAAGAGCCATTTTTTACCACAAACACGTTTTCTTACCCGTAGAGTATAGGAATATATATATATATATATATATATATATATATATATATATATATATATATATATATATATATATATATAAGTATATATATATATGTATATATACATGTGTGTGTATATCAGAGTTCAAGTTAACGGGATGCTACTGTAGTTTTTTTATTTTTTTTCAAAGAATAATTTCATGTGATGATTGAAGTATTTGATTATTTATTTAAATTTTCAAAGAAATTGAATGGTTCATTACTCATTGGGGGATTATAGCATCTGTTTTTTTAGAGGTAAAAAAGCTCTGGGGTTATTGGAGAAGTTTTAATGTTAAGCTTGGGTGTTTGAACGATGAAAATATTAGAGGGAAATAAGCAAAGTTTAAGGGAAAAAATCGGGGAGAAAATAGCAAAATTTTAGCGACAAAATCAGGGAAATTTTGTTCTTAAATAACGGTGGCAACCCTGTATTTAGTGTCTCGTTTACTGATTTTTTCTTTTTTTTGGTAAACATTCTATCATACTTATAGTTTTAAAAATAATGAGATTTCATTGCTAAGCTAATTTTGAAATTTGTTGTGCTCTTATGAACATGTATTCTTGTTATTCAGACAAAATACTAGTGAAAAATATCTCATACAAATGAATTGTTTCTTGTTTATTTTGTGGTTCAAAGATAAATTTTCTTTTGATAGTCTGTTCAAGATATAAGCTTATATATAATAGAATTCAGAAGAAAGCTAGAAATGATAACAAATGCTTTGAAAGTCTAACGTTTTTGCACAACTATGAAGGGCCATGTTGTCAACTCATTAAACTGAACGGAGAATAAGTCTAAAATTCTCTTTATTTTCATTTAAAACATATTTTTAGTGCATTTGAATAAAAGTAGGTCACGTGATTAGGGCAAAATAATTTTTAATCATCCAACTCCTAAAAACTATCAATTAGTTAAGCAAAAACTAGAAGAAAAAAAATGAACAGAAAAATAATTTTAAAATATTTTACGGGCCTAATAAACCATGCTGGAACCTAAGACAGCCAGCTAACTGCTTCCTTGATAATTTAAAACCAAGTTTACTCATTGAAAAAAGTTTGCAAAAGGTTTTGTTTAGCATGATAGACATTTGCTAAAAAATTTCAAAAATTAGTAGGTAAAAAAGACGCAATTTCGAAGTTCCCAATTCTAGTTGTAGATTTGATCTAAAAGAATTAACACAAAAAAAGTCATGGTCCAGTGATATAAGACCCAGAGCCTGTTTTATTTGTCTGTTTATCTGTAAAAACTAGGACTTTTCATCTCCACATCTTCATATGTGTGCATATTTTTTGCAGAGATTTGTTTGATTGTTTTCATTTATATTTCTTTTTCATACGAAGTGGAGATGAATGGTCACCGGTGCTACACCAATAATGGTTCATTGGTATCAAGTAGCCGCTCTCTGAAAAGGAGTAACCTTTCAATAACTTAACCTTTCTCAGAGTAATTAAATTTTTTTTTTGCTAGTTGGGTTTTAACTAATCACTTAAAATTAGTTTTTGAACGTATATTATTAAAAATGAAAACCGTATAACTGACAATCCCATTAAAGTAAAACCATGCTTTGAGTTTTTGAAGATATCATTTTAAATAAGTTTGGAGTTCATTATGCTATATCTATTTATAGCAACTTCTGGAATTACCTCAGAAATGCAAGATTTACCTGATCTGGTTATTTTTGTAATCGTTTTGAATGATTTGAAGAGTATAATACTTTAATACATAATTTTTAGTTTAAACAATTTGATGTAACAGTCAACAAATAGTGTGTGCTGCAATACAGCCTAGTCACAAATGAAACAAAAGCGCCTACAGTATAGTTAATATATAGACTTTAATGAAACAGATCGAAACCTTCAAAATTGTCGCCGAATATTCGGCCGAGCGTCTAACTGAATAATCGATGTTATAAGTCTAACTGAATAATCGGTATTCGACAAAATCACTATTCGTGACATCTTTAATTTGTATACTCTCTTTTGTTTTTAAACGATTTTTGAAAGCAATTTATAATTTTTACACGTGCTACATTATTATTATTACATTTTGCAAAGATTTTATTCCAAATATGAGGAGCACGATATGTATTTGTTCCTATTTAGTTTTGCATAAAAGTTCAACTAAGGTGCCCGCTGTCATGTTAAATAAGCAGATCGTTAAATAAGTAGACAAAATGATATTCTGCGCATGCGTTAGTTTAAGAATACTTATTTAACGTATTAAGTCACGTTAAATTAAATAAGTAGACAAATTGAACAATCAAGTCATTTTTTGTTAACCCAGACGAACAAATTTAAAAAAAAACATACGTTAACCGAACTCAAAGTATTTACTTTGTCATGCGAATTGTTATTATTTTACGGCATTTTTATAGTGATAATTTACTTCTTTTAATAATATTTAACTCACGATGTATATTCTCGTCGCAATTTATATCTTTATAGTATAGTATGACAAGAAACATATTTTTAAGAAAAAGCCTTTTTTTTAGGTCATTCACCCATATTAATAGTATCAAATAAAATAGTCATCTCACAAGAAAGTTTATTGTATTCCTAAATAATTTAACTGTGCATTTTAGCAAAATTTTCATGTTAAATTATTTATCTTTAACCCTTAAACCTAACAATTGTTAAATTTGTAATTGGTACTTGATTCTACGCAGATAAATAGTAAGGACAGTATTACGATGTTATCGTAGAAAAAGAACTTATTTATTAAGAAAAGAACTTATTAATTTGTGTCTAGCTTTTTTTTGTGTGTTAATTTACCTCCTCAATGCCGAAAAAGCCACTACAGTCGAGGAGACTGCTTCATTTGTTGTTACAACCCTCTCTCAACTCTATAACTTCAAAACACAAACCATGACAAACAAGACCGCTACGGGGAAAAACAAGTTGAGTGCGGTACTGCCTGGGACGTGGGGGTGATCGAACTCGAAACTTCTCGATTATGAGGCGAGCGCTCTACCACTACACCACTACTGTACTACCGTTGAATAACAATCAAGACGGGTACTATTCGACAATTTTAGCGGTTTTAATGTATGTATAGCTCAATAATAATAAAATGTGACTTAAACTTAGTTTACTATTTCTTACTATGTGAATGTTTTAAATACAAACGACATCAAAGAAACGACACACTTCATGCTATACTAAAACTTTATTTTGAAAACAAGATCAAAACATGCTTACACAATATAAATAGCAAAATAAAATAACATGGTTTCTAAGTCCTGTTGAAAAAATTTAACTTGGTTGAAACTTGGGCATTTTTGGAAGAAATTCGATTTTTCCACATGGTATTACAAGCCTGTATAGAATAGATACAAAGTATAATATAAATAGTATCATAAAATCACAATGAATAAAAAAATAATGATAATAAAAATACCTGCTTTTGTGCCAGAAGAGTACTTAATAAATGCATTGATCAATATCATGAAAATTCATGAAAACAAAAACAGCAGAAATAAAAGGATACATTTACTACAATGATAGTACTAAAGATAGACCTTTTATGATAGTATAACACAGCAACTAAAGGAAACATCTCTAATTTACCATTCTCAATACATTACAGGTAATGCTACCTCATTTCATTATCTTTTTATATAATTAAACTTAGGTTGATACCGCTACACAAAGCTATTGCAAATCTTTTTAAGAAAAGATTACGATCATTTTCATGCACAACTCTATGCATTAACATTAGCGCATCATCTTTACTTAAGCTATTAAAGATTGAATCATAAAACTAAACACACTTCCAATGTGAAACAATAGGACGCATTACTTAGAAAAACCCAATATGATTTTCTAACATTAACCATTTGCATACAACTGTAACTTTCTGAAAAACCACCTGTATTAAAACAACTAAAAATGCAAAAAACCCAGATATTTTAAACTTGGAAACCCAAATATTTTAGAAAACTGATATAAAAACAAACTTTGTGCTATATCAATCAAGGTGTCATCAAGGCAGCCAAATGAGTCTCTTAAAATAACTAAGGCCTTGTCTTTAGAATGTATTGACAAACTTTAAAGAAAACTTGAGAAAAATTTGAATTTAGACAGCCCCTTTTAACAATGATACTATAATTAACAAATAGCTTTTTTCAAAGCTTTACCATTACCAGTTTAAACTCTGAATCTTTTTCTTGTTGATTGGTTTGAGGAAAATAAGCAGACTTTATCAAATACTCTAAACTTTTTAGAGTTTTTTAAAGAGTAACAAAAATCTATAACATAAAGTAGTTACATAAATTGTTAATTTTTCAATATATTTACTTCAATGATCAGTAATTGTAATAATATAATTTTTTCCAATTTTTGTAAAGGCAAGAGGTCTAATAAGGTCTAAGGGAAGCAGGGATGCGCAGTCCCAAAAGGACTCCGGCTTTATATCTCTACTTTTTCCAAGTTTGTAGTGTCCAGAAGCTCTAAACATGTTTGTTGACTTATTATCTGCTATAATAAAAAAATTCATGAGATTTAATGACTTAAAACTTATTGTTTTTGAGCCCGGAGTCCTGGAGTCCTTGCCGCCATTATACCTAAGGACTCCGGGCTCAAAAAACAATTTTTCCTCTATCCTAAAAGTCTTTATTTTTTCCTATAAGTAGTCCATAAACTTATTTATATTTTTAGAGCTCCTAGATGCCAAAAACTAGGATAAAGTAATCTTTTTGTGACTTTCTAATCCGGAGTCCTTTTTGTGACTCCGCATTCCTGAGGGGAAGTTTGTGTACCTATGGCCAGATATTTTCAATCCCCAAATTCAAGGCCTTAGGCTTGTCTAAAAATGGCAAAACTAATACGATCACATCTCTATACTAATTACTTTGTACATAATAAAGTTCCATCAAGTAGAAGGGTTTAAAAATTAGTGGCCCTAGGTACAATAAGCTTTTTTTGAACTGTACCTAGGGTCACTTTCTGAAAATTAGGCTTTAATCCATAATAAATTTACAGTTAATTTAATCATAGATTGTTTTCAATAAATATTTCTAGTAAAACTTAATTGCAACACTTAAATATATAACAAAATTGACTAATAGTTCTGAGCAAAATTGACAAATAAGTCAATGCATAAAATGGAAGTCCCAAAACAACTGTGGGTTTTGAGATGCTGAGACATAGTACAAAATTAATGTCATAAATATAAAATAATGTAAAATATACATTTCTGATATAACACCTTTCTCAGCTCCCTACCAATGGAACAGTTTTAAGACATTACCAATACCTTATTAGTTCTTGGTCAAATCAAATTAAAAGCTTAAAAACAAACTTTGCATGTGCAGCTGGCAAATTTTTAATATGGTATGAAAAGGAAACCCTACATGTAAGCGAGAAAATGAAAACTTTCGTCTCCTCCAAAAAATAGTAAACCGCTGGAAACTCTGCGGATTTGGCAACTATTTCATTTCTAAATCAAAAATTTTTGAAAAATTTGTAAAACTTCACAAAAAGTGGCGGCTTATGGTAAAACAGGAAAAACTAACTTGGAAGATATATATCTGGGAACAAAAAATTATAGAGTTTCAAGTAAAGACATATAACATTATTTTGTTATATATGTAGATCTGTATAATAATATTTTATACTAAGATTTAACGTGTAGAGTAAGTTAATATATAACTATAAGTAGTTTTTTTTAGGGTATAATGGAAGGTCTTTTTGATATTGGAAAAGCAAACATGGAAGAACTAATCCGTCAGAGTATCGATATGGCTAGAAACAAAGAAAGTATAACGGATGATCATTCATTCATTGAAGATCAGAGGAATAAAAGAGTTACATTAGCCACATAAGATAAGGAATTAGAAGTAAGAGTTCAAAGAAGAATCGAGAGATATGTAAGGTATGAAAAATACAGGAAAAAAATGTTGACAGATGACTTTTTTGAACCTATTATGGAAATTAAAGAAGATATTACTGTATGCTTTGAAGTCAATAAGTGTCTTTCAGCTGATCATGGTCTGGAAGTGGAACCAAATTGCAATAAAGGAAGGATATGTTTAGAATCAGGTATTTATTTGATTTATTAAATTGTTTATGTCCTTATCAAACCTTTGTAAAAAAACTCCTTTATAGTTTATATTTTATCTAAATTCTAAAGATATGAGTTTGAAGCAAAAAGAAGACAATTCCAATGAAATCTAAAGTGAATAAAGAAAAACATGCACATGCAACTACCATTATTGATCATAATATTATTACCAGAGATGGTTTTATAGGAGCGACAACACCTTTAAATGTAAGAAAAGGGATAAGTTAGGGAAACGCTATGAAACTGTAGCGCAAAGGTATTGAAATACGAGAAATTTATAGAGATGAATTAAGAGGTAAAAAACTAGTTCTCCATTTTGATGGTAAAGTAGTAAGCCATGTTGAAGAAAACTGAAGCAGAAAATTAACCGTGATTGAATTGCTGTTTCTGTTACAAGCCTAGATTTTAGACATAAAGATGATCTTCTTCTTGGAGTTGTATAAAGTAAGACAGGAAAAGCACTTGATCAGGTTTTAGTTATACAAAATCTATTGGAGTATTTTGAAGTACCCGACCAGGTTTTTGCAGATTGTACTGACACTACATCTACAAATACAGGCAGATTGAAAGGAACAATTATAATTTTAACAAGAATTTTAAAGAAACCACTGCTTTGGTTAATAAGGGTTGATTACAAGCATCTTGTTGAATATCTTGCTTTTTATTTCAACATCAACTCTATTAAATTAGGAGATTTCAAAATTGATCAGCCCGGTGCCTGTCATGCAGCTCGTTTTATGGCAGATTCCATATATCAATTGGTACTTAAAATTTTATCACCAGTAATTATCTACATGAACAACAAAAATAAAACGTTTCTAAGATGTGTTTCATAATCGCAATTTTCCATGCGCCCATGTTTCTAGCCTTGCTGAGCATTCTGTTTTAAATGACTTTAGAGCTTTTAATAATGCACAAGTTATACAGAAAGAATGGAACTTAAAGGCACTGTTGAAGAGTATGCAAGCTCATTCTTATCTCCTGATTACATTGGTACTTGTCTCCTAAAGCAGTAATAATGGTTTTAGCTGATTCCTGTCTTGATCTTCTAACTAAATCAGCCATTTTAGAAACATTACTTTCATATAAAGAAATAGAACTTATATATTTAGAAAAGCCAACAGTCGTTGTTCTAAATGATAACACTCAATTAAAAGACTTGATTACAGAGGAAAGCTGGTTTATTTTTATCAAATTGGATTTAGTTAGTTAGATTAAGGTTTGGTTATATACCATTCATACTAAAGGCAACTTAGAAGATTTTAAATCTTACAACAACTTTGTTTTTTTTATTAAAAACTTAAGTGTCACAAATGATTGTGCGGAAAGAAATATCGGAGTAATTCACCAATTTGTTGGCTCATCTCAAAATGAAGAACAACGACAAAATATCCTATTAGTAGTCAGACAACATTGCAACTTAATATTTACAAATATTTCTCAGAAAGAAATAAGCTATCTTTAATAAATATATATTAAAATATTAGAATAATGTTTTTATATAGCTGTTTTAATTTTTTTATGATTATACCACAAAAAACTGTTAAAAATGAGTTATTCGCATGAAACCTAAATTCAACATTAGGCACTTCCTCTTAGACTTTTAAGCTGAATTTTTTTAGGTAAACTTCTAAGAAGAGATAGAACAGCTTTTCACATAATGGTATTTCAAATTCAAAAAAAAGTTAAAAAGTTGAAAAAAAATTTTCACCCTAATATATATATATATATATATATATATATATATATATATATATATATATATATATATATATATATATATATATATATATATATATATATATATATATATATATATATATATATATATATATATATATATATATATATATATATATATATATATATATATATATATATATATAGGAGGCCCCGTTCCACCAACAACGACCAAAAATGAGTAAAAGAAAGATTTTCTTGAAAACGCTATCACTGATATTTATTTATATACAAATTTTATATCTATTTTATTGAATTAAGTTGAGTGATTTTTTTCTGCTTTTCTTCCCCGCAAACTCTGCAATCACATCGCTGAAATCCAAAGTTTCTAATAATTTTGACTCAATAGTTAATCTTGCTATATTACTTAAACGACTATGGACCATTGTTGATCGGTGCATGCTCTTAACTCTTTTAAGAGTAGATAATGTTCTCTCAGCCTCGCAATTTGTTATGGGAATAGTTAGAAACAAACGTTATGCTATATAAACATTTGGAAATACATCAATAATATCGGTTTCAACAATCCAATTTAAAACATGCAGAGGAATCAATGTGTTTACAGTCTCAGATTTATCTTTTTTATGCGAAAAAAACCCGGACGCTGCAACTTTAATAATGTTACAAATTGTTCTATTTCAAATATGAAACTATCTTCTAAATCAATTGAGTACACTTCTACAATTTTTTTCGCGCTAACTTGCAATTCCATGGTACTAATAGTTAAAAGCTTTGATAGAAATCCAAATAACTTATTTACGTGGTTGTAACCATCACTTCTTATAGCTAATTGTGTCACAAGTTTGTCAATAATGACAAAAAATGTATTTACTCTGAAACTTGTCGGATACGCCTAAAGAATCAACTTAGTTTTTTCCGTTGCTCGATTTTTTAATTACCTTTTTTTTGTTCTTATCAGAATAGTCTTTTTCAATAAACGAGCTAAGTTTTTTTGATTCATTCTCAAATCTCGTAAAGTCGTTTCGTAAGTTTTTTACAAAGTCAGTTAGTGAAAGTAACATACTGCTTGCTGTATGCAAATCTAATTCAACTTTTTGAAAAAATTTGCTAACTGCATTAAACCTCTTAAGTATGTGATGCCAAAGTACAGCCATAAATGCAAACTCTAGCTTAGTGATCTTATTTAATAAACACAAAACTTCATGACGAGTATCAGATTTTTCTTCTGTATCCTCAGCTATATGACATAGCGCTGCATGAATCCCATCAAAATTTTCTACCAAACTTTTTGAAGCATCTGACCTACATGACCATCGTGTATCTGATAGGTGCTTGAGTGTAGCATGATTTCCTTTCAATAAATCCCATCTATGTGTTGAAGCTACAAAAAATGAATACAAACTCTGGAGAACGCCAAAATAGTTGATAGAATTGATGCACTCACTGACACTGCACTGCCCTACTAAATTTACCAGACATATTGCTTGCATTATCGTATGCCTGTCCCCGACAATTGGTTATATCAATATCATATCTTTCCAGTAGATCTAAAATGTCAGTAATCAAAGATTTACCGTCGTGGCTTTTAATTTGTAGAAAACAAAAAAATCGTTCATACACGTGGCCATTTAGATAATAACGAAATACCACAGAAAGTTGATCCACGTGAGAAATATCAGGAGTCAAACCTACGATAATTCCCCAGTATTTTGCTTTTTTTTTTTCGGTAATAATGTGCGTTAAAACCTTTTGAGACATAATATCAATTAGCTCTTCACAAATAGTTTTAGACAAATAATTTACATTACCTTTGCCTTTATTTGCAAAAGTGTCAATGGGTTGCTTTAAAACTGGATCAAATTGAGTCAACATTTCTAACATGCCTAAATAATTTCCGTTATTTGACGATCCTATAACTTCATTATGGCCTCGAAATGCTAAACCTCTTCCGGCTAAAAAACGAATAACCGCAACTATTCTATTTAAGATTGCAGACCAATAATTAAATTCCCTTTTAATCTGGCTTACCATATATTCATTGACATGAGTATTTTATTTTATGAATTCTATCCATTTCATCATACATTGAATATGTTCCTTGCTGTTTTCGTGGCCGAAAATAGTTTGTTTAGCTTTTTTTCAATTGTAAAAGCCACTTTTGACAAATACGTTGTCGTAATCGGTTTAAAACAACTTGCAAACATAACAAAGTACACATCCAGTGGATTCAGAAAACATTAACCATTTTCGGTCACACTTTTCGCCATTATTCATCACTTTTTGAAAATATTTAACCGAATAATATCTGTACTGATTTTCGAACATCCGCTTCGAAGATTCGAAATTAGAGTCTTTATTTTGAAAAAAAGCATACCCCTTGTTTAAATACTTCATACGTTCATTTTTCTTTAATTGTAATGGCCATAAAGCAGGGTCTTCGCGTAGAATGGAAAAAAAAATCATGATAAATAAGCCTAAAAAAAAAATAATAAGTGACAATTTATAGAATAGAAATATTAACTGCCTAAACAGTAAATTGTTTTTTTAGCAGATGTTAGAGGTGTCATTAAAGATAGTAAAAATTGGAGTACCTGAGTCAAGCTCATTGTTATGCATTGTAGATTCAACACTTTCAACTTCTTGAATTTCATTTGAAGGACCTTGGCAGGCTACCTCATTTTCCGTGTTATTGTTTTCATCTTTTCTTTCATTGTTTTTATTATTATCTACAGTTTGTGGAAACAAATATAACCTGAAAAGTGTTAAACTGTTCTTTCTCTTTCACGAATTTAGCGCTTCAGCTATTAAATGCATTCACACAAGAACTCTTTTGTGCGGAAGTACAAAAGAATTGTAGAATTGCAACCGTTAATGCATTTTCAATAACAATATAATTATTCAAGTCATTAATAATTTTCCGAAGGGAATTGTTTTTGTAGCAATTTGTACAAATGTTACTTTCAATTATTGCTATAAGGCGCTGCTACCAATCTAGTAATTTTTTTTTGTAGAAGTAGCTGCGCTCCATCGTTGTCAAAGACCGGAAAAAAATATATAATGCAGCGTTTTTGTTGACAGTTATTTTATTTTTGTGCTTTTGTTTTCAGACAATTTAGTAAGTTTAACTTTGGCTCTTTTAAGTTAATAAAAGATTTAATTTTCAGAGTTGATAAAAAATTATTTACTTTGAATCGGGGCCCCTAAAATTGTGGGGTCCGGGGCTATAGCCCCCCTAGCCCCCTCGCCTTGATCCGCCACTGATATATATATACAAACATAATGTATATATATACCCTTTAAAATCAGAGGAGTAGAAAGAATTTTTTGGTGTTCGAGATAGGTAACTTCCAGACATGGAGCAAACTCCAAACATTTATATGTTTATACATATATATACATAAATAATGAGGGTTTGCAAAAAATTGCGATGATTGGAGGCTGGGAACAAAAAAGCCCAAAAATTTTCGCCCCCCCTGCCCCAAACTTGAGAGCAACAAGTTGATGAAGTATTTTTTGTACTATTCTTAACTAGACTTATATTCATCGATAAATTTTAGATTTCATTTTAAAATATTTTAGCGTTCAAAAATTATGACCATATAAAGTTTAAACCCCCCTCAATTTGAGGGGGTTGCAAATTTTATATGGTAATAATTTTTAAACGCTAATAGACAATACTATGAAACTTAAAATTTATCGATGAATATAAGTCTAGTTAAGAATAGTACAAAAAATACTTCATCAACTTGTTGCTCTCACGTTTGGGACAGGAAGGGGGGCAAAACTTTTGGGGATTTTTGTTCCCAGCCTCCAATCATCGCAATTTTTTGTATATACAGTATCGGACAAAACGAGTGCAACCAAATAATGCTAATTTAGTTTCTTTATATAAAAGTGCTGCATTTTTTCAATTTAGACAAATAACTATGTAACTGTTTAGAGACAAAGTTCTTCAAGTTTTATTCATCACAAAGTTCATTATTTGTACACGAAAATTAATAAATTAATCAAAAGTATTAAAAAAAGTTGATTTCCTTCTGGACAAAACAAGTGCAACACGACAAAATGTTGACCAAGCTGTATTTCGCTATCAATATTTCGTGGCGAATCCTTTGTTGTCGATCACAACCTTGCCTCTTCGAGGCATAGATTCGATCAGGTAATCAATGAAACTTTGTAGAATCGCTGCCCAGGCCTTTTGGATTTGTTCAAACAGTTGATCCTTATTACGAACACCTTCACAATTAATTCTGCTTCACAATTAATCTTGACGATCTCCCACAGGTTCTCGATAGGGTTGAGATTCAGAGATTGAGGCGGCCAATCCATCACCGACTGCTTGACTACTTTTGCAGTGTGTTTCTGATCGTTGTCTTGCTGAAAAACCCATTTTATTGGCATATTCCTTCACGGTCTTATGGCAGTAACGTAAATCGAGGCGTTTTCCGGCCGGTTGACGTACACGGCAAATGCCATCGCTCCCAATGATGTTGAACTTCGATTCATCACTGAACAGGATAGTTCGCCATTTCTGCACATTCCAGTCAATATGAGATGTAGCAAACAGGAGTCTATTCTTCTGGTTTTTTAGTGAAATCAGCGGTTTCTTTGCAGGGCGTCGAGAAAACAATCCGGCTTCAACAGCACGTCGTCTGATTGTTCGGTCCGATACAGGCAGCTCTAATTGCTTTTGTATCTCGACTGATGATATCCAGAGATCCTTCTTGACGGATATGACGATCATAGAATCCTCTCTAGAAGTGGTGCAACGCGGTCTTCCACCTTTGTTATCTTCTGTCAACTTTCCCGTAAAACGATATTTGGAACATAGTCTTGATACGGTCCATTTTTTCACGCGATATTTATCACAAATACTTTTTTGTGACATTCCACTTACGTAATCGCCAATAATTTTCTTTCTTAGTTCCAATCCAAGACTGTCGGAAGCCATTTTTGCACCTGAAGTCATAAAAATAATAAAAATAAATAATCACGCTTCTCAAGGCTTACCGTGTTACATTTACCTTGTGATGATACAATAATGCGCTGTGGAACACAGCGTCTTGGTTGGATGTGGACTTTATTGATGTAATGAAACACTTGTTGTATTTCACTTCTTGTATTGATGTTCTTCAATAAAACACTTTGATATACACTGTTATGTATATATATAAATATATATATAACAGTGGAGGATCTAGCATTTTTTGATCTTTGAGATAGTTAATTTCCAGACATGGAGCTAACTCCAAACATTTACATGTTTATACTTATGTCAAATAATGAGAGTTTGCAAAAAAATGCGATGATTGGAGGCTGGGAACAAAAAAGCCCCAAAGTTTTTGCTACATCTGCCCCACACGTGAGAGCAAATATTTTTTGTATTATTCTCAACTAGACTTATAATTTTTTTTAAGTTTCATAGTATTATCTCTCGCTGAGAGATAATACTATGAAACTTAAAAATTAAGATAATTTTTAAGTTTCATAGTATTATCTCTCAGCGTTCAAAAATTATGACCATATAAAGTTCAAACCCCCCTTAATTTGAGGGGGTTGTAATTTTTATATGGTCATAATATTTGAACGCTGAGAGATAATACTGTGAAACTTAAAAATTATCGATGAATATAAGTCTAGTTAAGAATAATACAAAAAACATTTCATCAACTTGTTGCTCTCACGTTTGGGGCAGGTGTAGCAAAAATTTTGGGGTTTTTTTGTTCCCAGCCTCTAATTAACGCAAAACCCTCATTATTTGACATAAGTATAAAGATATAAATGTTTGGAGTTAGCTCCATGTCTGGAAGTTAACAATCTCAAAGATCAAAAAATGCTGGATCCGCCACTGTATAATATATATATATATATATATATATATATATATATATATATATATATATATATATATATATATATATATATATATATATATATATATATATATATATATATATATATATATATATATATATATATATATATATATATATATATATATATATATATATATATATATATATATATATATATATATATATATTTATATATATATTTATATATATATATATATGTTTATATATATATATATATTTATATATATATATATATATATATATATATTTATATATATATATAGCATTATCAAATATAAAAGTTAAACTTTTAGTTCACCAGCTCATTATGAACAGCTCGTCGAAAAAGTTTTGAAAATCATAAAGTATCTTTAATCGAAGATGCTAACATTAAAGCTGTTGAAAATAAAATTCTTGTTGGTCATGAATCTAATGCAAGTTGTAATAATGATATTTCATTATAGTTTAGCGATGTAATTAGCTCAGATGAGTCATCTGATAAGGGCGATGATTATGGTTGTAATGCAACTTGTAATAATGATATTTCATTTGAGTTTGGCGGTTTAATTAGGTCAGATGAGTCATCTGATTAGGACGATGACATTTGCATGACATCAAAATGCTACGACATAAGTCAAAAACTTATAAACTTTTATTTAAGATATAATCTGACTAGAAATGTTATGGAAGCTCTTTTAAAGTCATTAACATCCATTATTTTAAAAATTTGCTACAACCTATCAATTGGGTAAAAAGAATTGAAGAAAAAAGTTCAATGTCATATATTAGTCTTGAAGACAATTTATTGTATTGCATGGACCATCGTAATTAAGAGTTAAATTTAAAAAATAAAGACGGCAACAGTGGCATAGTAAAATTACGGCTATTTTTTAATCTAGATTGTTTGCCCGTTTTTAAATCTTCTAAAGTTTCTTTTTGGCCATTTCTTATTCATTTAGGGATTACAATCATATTGCTGCATTTCCTGTGTCATTGCACTGCGGTGTTGAAAAGCAAGATTTTATTTTTATCTTAAACAGCTGGTTGATGAATTGCAAACTTTGAATGTTTCCTTTGATTTGAAAGGACTACAAATGCGTATTTCTGATGTAGATTTTATTTGCGATACACCTGCACGTTTATTTGCTCTAAATATTTTTAATCACAATGAATACTACGGTCCGTAGTATTCATTACATGATATTACAGTACCCACATCCGTAGTACGGATGTGGGTACTGTAATATCAAAGGTGAGTATTGTTACAATCGTTTTATTTTTACAGACCAGCATTGTACACCTCATTCTGATGAAAGTTACACAAATATATCAAAAAATAATCAGCACGGTCCTTCACCTCTTTTGGATATTCCTCAATTAAGTAGACTGCAATTGTCATGTCCTCCAGAATATATGCATCTGGTACTCCAAGGCGTGGTGAAAAAGTTATGCACATATTATTTTACTAAAGTACCTTTCCTACATTTATCTTGTAGACTTTTAGAACATTTACTGATTAAATTATCCGCTGAAATTGATGATATAAGGAAGTATTTATCATCAGAATTCCGCAGAAAAGTTTTTTGGTTAATTTAAAAAAACTGGAAAGCCTCTGAATTTTGACAGTTTGTTTTATATTTTGGACCATTTCTCTTACATGATAAATTGCCAAACCGGTATTATGACCATTTTATTACGTTGCACTTCAGCTTGTATGTTTTGCTTTATGATGAATTTTTTGCTTATCATATTATCGCAGCTGAATGTGTTAAAAATTTTTTTGAGTTTATGCTCATATTATTTAGCAAAAGATCTATGGTTTATAATGTTCATGTGTTCATCTAGCTTCATTTGTAGCAAAGCATGTACCTTAGGACTCATTTTCTGCATTTCAATTTGAAAATATGTTGGGTTTATTAAAAAGACAATTTAAAACAGGTAGAAATATTTTTCAACATGCAGTTGTTTGCTAAATGATCTTCGATCAGTAACTACTAATCATTTAAACTTTGTAAGATTTTTACTGATCTGCCGGTTGTGCTTTTGTTATTTCTGATGGTTTCATTGTTTTATGCACTAGTACAAGTCTTAATTGTTTACATATATCTGGAATTCATTTATCTTATGTGAAGCCACTGTATACATTTCCATACTCATCAAAAGTCCTTAGAATTGGATATTATCAGAAAAGTCGCACATATGTTTATAATATTACACCCGTTCGAAAACGTATTATAATTTTTCGAAGGGAAAACTACTTTTTAATTATCCCATTGGTTTGTAAATTAAACTAATGTTTTAAAGTTGCTTCGAATTTTAAGATATTTACAGGACTTGATTAGCTTTTTTAAATTTTGTAAACATTTTTGTGTTGATTTAAAAATATATCAATTCATTTGAAGTCTTTATACTACTTTAACTTCAATATCTGCATATTTTCTAAATAAAAAAAATTTGTTATTTTTATGTTACATTTAACAAATGCTTTGTTTCAGATGAATTATTTTGTTTATTTGTACTGTGACAGTGAAGTTCTGGAATTAAAAAACTGTGACATAATAATGCAAGAGAAGCTAAAAAATTGGTTTTTGGATGATTGGAGATCTCGTGGTTAAATATTAACGGAAGATGACCTTCAAATAAAGGCAATGCATAAGGGTTGTGTAAATGCGGCATGCATATTACAGATAAGTATTTTATACCCCTGTTGGAATTAAAAAGTAAGAAGCGTTTCGGTAGTAACATTCTTTTAAAGAAAATTAATCTTACAAAGTTGTATTTTTTATTTTATTTTATACGTTTCAGTTGGAATTGATACAAAATCGCTTTTTTAAAAAATGCACAACTATAAAATTTTACCCCTAAAAAGGGACTCCTTAAACTTATTGGTCGTGTGGATCAAAGCAAAAGGCAGAGCATTCCACCTTTGAATGTGACTATTTTTAAACCAACTCAATAAATTATATTGTAATTAATGCACTAAGCATTGCAGAGAATGTGTTGAGTATTTAGTTTAGGTAAAGTTGAGTTGATTATAATCTGTATTTATTTTGATTTCTGGTGTGCTTTCTTATTGATATAGATTTTTGTATATGTCAGGAATTATCCTTTTCCGGATATTTCCAGAATTCCGGATATTTTTTTCAACTTTTAGTTTTTCCGGATATCCAAAACATTTTCTAAACATACAAGTTTAGATATATATTTTTCTATTCATATAAGTTTAGATATATATTTGTTTTTTAAGCTTTTTCACTCATCACTTATAAAAAAATAAAGAAAAATTTGAAAAAAAAGAAACAACTCAGCTATAAGCAAAATTAAGAAGAAAATAAGGGAAAATAATTATAATCCGGATATTTTACCCAAACAATTTTCCGGATTTTAAAATATTACCCGGATGAGCTACGATATGTATAGTGTATAAAACTATGGTTGCATGTACATTTAAAAAGTTATTTGTTGTGTAGCATATAGTACTGTCTGTCCTATCATCAGTCATGTTAGTATCAAATAGATTCTTTTTTACATTGAATTTATCCCCAGATTTAAATCACTGCTTTAATTGTATTTCCTCCATCATTGGTGATGATGTCGCGATCATACATTTTCCACGTTTTTTCCCTCTTTTGGTTTGCTTGCGAGGAGCAGCTTTAGAATAGCTTACAAATATTTCAGGCAAAGCAAACATTTTTGGTTAAGCTGCATCTAAAGATACTGTATGGACCAACACATTAATTGATGTGTCCCCTTATGAAGCTGCGTCGCAAGATACTTTCGGAACTAACAAATTAATTGACATGTCTGCTTGTGGAGTTGCATCAGAAACAAAAAGTGTGTCAGTGTTTGGTGATGATGAGCTACAATGTACCTTTGCAATGTCTATGTCTGATAATTCTGGGTCTGCAATCATAGGCCTGTCTGTAA
The DNA here is from genome assembly GCF_038396675.1 of Hydra vulgaris. Taxonomy (NCBI): domain Eukaryota; kingdom Metazoa; phylum Cnidaria; class Hydrozoa; order Anthoathecata; family Hydridae; genus Hydra; species Hydra vulgaris. The sequence goes on from NC_088929.1 coordinate 13,297,311, forward strand.
CGTCCGAAGGCAGAAATTCTTTATCTAGAGGCCACACACCACTAGTTTCAAAACCAGACAAAATATTTTGTTTTGTAGAAGCCTTGAGAAAAGCTGTGCCTCCAAGCTCCGCCAGCTGATAAATGGACAGAGTTTGCCCAGCATTTTTTATTTGACAAGCGTCACCAAGATTATTGAAGGCGGCTTTCATTGGTCCGAATACAGCACGGCTTAGTGGCTATAACTTATGGCTTGTATGAGGTGTTAGGGTAATAATATGAATGTTATTACTTTTAGCTAATTCTAGGGCAGCATATAAAAGATGACTTTCATGGTTGTCTAATATTAATATCACAGGGTAGTTTTCAGTTGGCCTAACGTGTTTTATAAAATGGCATAAAACTTGAAGAAAACTGTCACTGGTCATCCAACCAGAAGGATGAGCAAGTCCAAGAATCTGCTGGTGATCCATTTAACATGAAGTTTTTAAATTGTTTTCTTGGAAAAATAAAAACAGTTGGTAAAGCGTTGCCGGTGGCTGAAACAATGCAGCACATTGTCATAAGATCGCCACGTTCTCTGGAGGTAACTTGATCTATTTTCTTACTTCCACGAGGTGCAATTACTTTAGGAACTTTTTGCCCAGTTGTCACACCAGTTTCATCTAAATTGAAGATCTGCTCACCGCTAATATTTAGTTTTTTGAAAGATTCCTCCAACAAAGTGAAAAATGTGTTGACATTAAATTTGTTGAACGCTGTAGCCCGTGCCAGTGATGTGGCTTCTGGCTGTCTGAGTGAAAGTTCTGGATGGCGTCTCATAAATCCAAAAAACCACTCTCTTTTGGCCATGGAATTAGTAATCCATGACGCAGGGCATTTTATGTCATTTCAAGGGCAAGAGCACGAACATTTTTTGTTGTTAGGCCTAAAACATATTTGAGTACCTGGCCAGGTATGTTGCTAAACAATTTTCTTGCTCTGCAGTAAATATCAGGCTGTGCTGATAGCTTGTACACAGGCTAGTTTGTTTACTTTTTGCCTTTTTAATTTTGTTAATCAGTATTGATCGGGCAACGTTCATGTTACTGAAGTTTTTTTATTCTGGTCCAAAACAATATGGTCCACTAGTTTTAAAAATAGCAGGGGGTGTCCATTCCTCCCCACTGTCCATTTCTCCCCACTCTCCCCTATAAAATAATTAGAATATTGAGAAAGAGTTTTTACATCATTTGATTGTATTTATAATCATTGTTAATTTTTTTTTAGAACTTTCTGTCTGTCTCTGCCTTAATGGATCAAGCAGACGAAAAGTTTGTGGGCTGGAAACAGAAATGCGTTCCATGCGTTCACTTGTAGACACTAATCATGGTAATAAAGAGAATACTAATATAGATTATTTACCAGCTAATCAGTTGAAGAGTTTGACTCACTAGAAAATAAAATAATTAACTCTAACGATAAAGATATCATTTGCAGAAAGATGAAGCAAATTGGTGGGGAAAATGTAAGTGACTTTTTACAAAATGCTTTAAAAACTTGTTTAACAGACAAGCTGTGTTGCAGCATCAATCAAACTGGTGCAGATAAAAAGCGTAGCTTTATAGGACCAGTCGAAAGTTTGATTTTTGATGCAGCTTACTGTTTATTTCCAACTGCCACTGAATCCAGTATCAGTTGTGACTATCATAATCGCGAAACACTTGAAAAAAATCTGAAGATCGTTATTTTGCTACAAGTAAGAGAAATTCTTCTTTAAAGAAGAATTTCTCTTTTTTGATATACAAGTGCACATCCCGTTAGAAAAAAAAGAAATTTAAACACTCGTGTAGCGATTCCAGCAAACTTTTTTTTCTTTATTTGTTTTATTATTTTTTCACCTTTTTTTTTTTTATTTGTTAAAACTTTTTTAGCAAGTATTTTTGAAAGTTGATAAAGATCAAAAAACAAACTAAAATGTGACAGAAATTTTATTCTATTATCTTTTTCAATAACTTTCAAAATTATTAATTTAAGCAAAATCATTTAGTTGTTAATGACTTTTTATTTTTCAAAAGTAATCTATACATTTTCTTTTAACATTTTATAATGACTTTAACATTTATAACTATTTATGGAAACAAGTATTAACACTTTGTATTTAGTTTGTTATAAATGCTATCTTGTTTCAATTGTTATAATTCATTCCCCTGAAAAATAAAGCATGTGATTTTTTGAGCATAAATTCTAACCTAGCCGATATCTGCTAGCCTAACAGCAGTTTTACTCGAGTTTAACCCGTGTTTTTTGAGTTTTAAAGTCAAATTTTAATGTCGCTTTTATTATTGTTATATTTGTTTTGTATTTTATTATCATGCTTTTATTAGTGGTTTCACACATTCCTTACGGAAATTTATTATAATATAATATCACGTTTCCGTAACGGTGAAACTATTAATATTTTAACTGGTATTTATCGCAAAAAGTCATAGTTAGTTTCACGGAATGAAAATCATTATTGGCACGAGTTATTCTTTTTGTTTTGGAAGGTTTTAAACACGCAACGGAAACCAAGCGTAGCCTATTTCTGAGTTGTGCCGGCTGGGAAGAGGGTGGATTTTTTTTTTTCATGCTCCCCTCTACATTCCGATCTGAAGATGTTCTAGATTAAGAAACTATTTCATGCCAAAATTTTGCTAGAATTTTTAATAGTTATAACAATTATAATAAAAATAATAACCTTTAACACCATATTCAATGAACCGGCGAATGATAACATATGAGGAGCCCATCTGCAAAACGCGCTAATTCGTAAAAATAAAAATGTCTAGTTAATTCCATTTCCATATTCTATATACTGAAATCTATCTATTTATTTTTAATATTAGATTACTTCAAAGCATTTTTATCGTAAAAACAAAAGAAAAATTTCTGTTGATGACTATGTGTAGTTGAGTTTTTTGTTTTTTCTCAAAATTGATTTTCTCGGAATCAGCGCATTTTGCAAATGGACTCTAACCCTGACTCCACATAACTACACAAGCATTTGTAATTCATTTTTTTATTTGATTTGACTTGTATTTACTGAACTGGTTAAAATTTTGGCAAAAATAAATTTAGGAAAAAACTTGAAATCAAGTTCTTTTAATAGCGTTGTATTTTGGATCTGTTCAAAAATCTATGGTGTATTCATTAAAAGTATTATATATATTTTGAATTTTAACTTGGATATTTTTTTTAATATAATTAAAAAATAGCAACTTAAAATATTTCAACTGTGTGACTTTTTATTATTTATTTTTTCTGAAAAACACCAACATAGCACAATTTCTTAAAATATTTATCTTGTAAAAAAACAATTATAAGACGCGTTCTTAAAAACTTTTGAACAGTTTAAGTTGTGAAAACGCTTGATGCATTATAAATAAACAAATATAAGAAAATATATATTTGATTCCAACCACACATTTTCAGACAAAAATGCGTCTTAAATATCAACAAAAAAAATATATATTGTTTACATTTACGTTATACTTATCGGCGTCATTGAATATTTGTTTTTTTAATTTAGAAATTAAAAAAACTTTTCTTATTAAATTAAAATATCATGTCTTATTGTTGTTTTAAATAATTAAAACAACAACAAGACATGATAAACCGAGCTTTATCATGTCTTATTGTTGTGCATGAGTTATTTTAATTTTGATGTTGCATTAAAACTTGCCCACAAATTGAAATATAAATTGACAAATAGGTATTTAAATATTTTAATTCATTGAATTTTAATTTTCAAGTACAACTCATTTGTTTACTTGTAAGAAATTTAGATTGCCATAACTAAACAAAACCGCAAGAGTTAAGCAAACCCAAATAACGTCTTTGTGTAATTGAGCTGCATTTGAGGATAAAACAAATCGCTAAAATGGCTGAAAAAAATGTTGTAAGTAATTCGTTATGTAAAAATCAATTTTTTTTACTTAAAACTAGTTACTGTTGTGAATAAAAATCAATTTTTAATATAGTATATTAGATATAAGAAATATTATGTATAACAAAACTCTCAAAAATTTGTAATATAAATATGTTTATTATATACTTATGTTTTATAGAGGTGCGTATATCTGTGTATATTTCTATAGGTGTCCGGAAATTTCCCGCTTAGAAAACTTTCTCTTTAGTTAAAAACAGTTTACTCTTTATCAATAGCCACACTGAGTGCATATTTCTATATATTATAGCCGAACTTAAAAGTTTTAATAGTAGTAGTAGCAGTGTCCCTTGGAGCGTGTTTGACTCGAAACCCTTGGCAGCCATTGCAACCGAGGTATTGGCGAGATAGAGTCGCAGCTTTGCTTTATAAGAAAACGTGAGCGAACATTAAACCTATATCGCACGTGCGTAAACTTCATATTATGTAATGTTAAAACATATTTAAACATATATCAAGTTTTACTGCTTAACTTTTTCTTAAAAATTGCATTGCGTCAACCTCTTCTTAATTTTTAATCTGCAGCATTTATTTCCGTTAAAAACAATTTTTATGTAGTTTTAAAATTTGGATGTCCAACGTGCCAGCATGGCCGAGTGGTAAGCGCGCTGAGCTTCTGAACATAAAAGCCTTAGATTGAGTCCAACCACCAGCAACTTTTTTTTTAATTTTTTTAGATTTTTTAAAATACAAAATACTTGTGAAGTTTTATAAAGATTATAAACAAACGTATCTAACGATATTTTATACACTTTAACAAAAGAAAAGATTTAAACTTTTTAAAACAATCAGGGGGTTTAAAAAGTATGTTTTATATAAGAAGATAATTGAAATTTCTAATTTTATACTTAAATTAAACCGTTTTATTGAATTATTTACTTTTAAAGATAATTGAAACTTAAAGTTATTTAATATTGATACAGTAAGGAATTTTAGAGTATGTATATATGTATGTATGTATGCATGTATGTATTCATGTATGTATGCATGTGTGTATGTATGTATACATATACACACGCATTAGCTCATAAACTTGAAAGAAAAAGTTAAAGGCATTATTTAATATAACAATCAATGTTGATAAATTTTTTTTATTTCCTTGACATAGATCATGTACAGCCGAATAAAAGAAAAAATGTTCTGACAAATATACTTTTTTATTATTGTAAGTAAAAAGCATGTTGAAAGCAATCTTTAAATAAAAAGTCAAAAGTTCAGAATTCCATGATTTTAAATAATATCTGAAAGGTAGGTTTTTAGTATGAAGCCACTTTTCAATAAACTCCATGAGTAGTGAGCAATTAAATAGAATATGACAAATCAGGATTTTGGTAAATAATTTTGGCGGTTTGTTTTTTTATTGGTCTCTAAACCATGCCTAATATCGCTTCACCACAAAGTATTACCACACACTGTTGATACAGTCAAACACCTTTTTTAACAAGCTAGCAAAATCTGCATGCTTTGTACAATAGTTTTTTTTATAAGAATTGTAACAGAAAACCTGTTGAAAAGATTTTTTTTTTGTCTGTAAAAAAATAAACTTCGTTTGATTGGTTTTTTTAGTGTAAATGTTTAAATAAAGCATTTATATGCAGTACAATGCTAAAATCTGTTTCTATAAGACAATTTTTTTTAAACCTGCTAGTTTCTAATGATAACAACAACAAAACATTTAGGTAAGCTAACCCAAGTTTTTTGAAAGTCTGACATTTAACCTTCATTGCTCTGAATAGTTCCAATCAAACTTTCTAAATAACCTTGCTTAAAGTGAGATGTGAAAATACAGCTAAACTTTTTCTGAGAGAAGCTTCTGACACAATTCCAATATACTAGTTACTGTAGTATTTAATCTCTAATGAGATAGGGATTTTAAATCATAAAACAATCATTTCTAAATCCGAAGTTGAAACACCCTCAACAGTAACAGTTATTTTCCATTGTTGTTACACCACATCGAGCAGGTTTATCAGCATGAAACTTTTTTGAATTTATTAGATTAAAAAGAGTATTATTTTTATCAACAAATTGGTTGATCAATAAGAAGTCAGTATAACAGTTGACAGTAATATTCAATTCAAAAAATGCTCCAAGACCTTTGGTGCAAGACTTGAACTTTTAAAATGATTGATGCACAAACAATAATCATTGTTTCCATTAAGATCTCCTCTTGCACCTGTAAAAAAAGAACAATATGCAACTTTTATATTTGAGTAATGAGTTAATCATTGAAATAACTTGATAATTTTCATTTGCAATTCCACTTGTATTTGTGCCGTTAGTTGCAGCACAATATGAAGGCATTTCTGAACAATGAAGAGTATTATTTATTAAAGAATAACGCAATATAAAAGAGAACACTTTTCAGAGTTTCAGCCAAGTTTGTTGTTGTGAACTTATATATATATACTACCAGGACATCTCATAATGCCTTGCGCATACAATTTCAGTTTAAACAATGTAAATATAAAAGAGTCGACAGCGGTGTGTACATACATTGTGGGGTGTTTTTTTAGAAATGCGTACATTAAGCTGAGAGTTTTGGTGAAGTCGGAATGTTTTAAAAATATGAAAAAGTTTCAAAATCAAGTTCAACAATTTTTAAATTTTGATCACAACCTTTTATATTATTGGTGGGAGGCTACCATATGAGAACTAAATTTGACTGGAGTTTTCGAAGGGGTCATTCTTTTAATAGAATATTTATTTTTTCCATTTTATAATTATTGATAAATATAATTATAAAATCGAAAAAATTTCACTTAGTGAAAAAAAAAATTAATCTATTTTTTAAAGCAGTAAAACAATTGACAATTTATGTTGTTTTCTAAGTCCACCCTTTTAAAACTTTTTAACAATTTTGTGCAGCTGTAGCGCAGTGATTAGTGTGCTTACCTCAGAAGCTAGACATTCGTGGTTCAACGCCCCCTCTGGGCAAGTTTTATAACATTGGTAAGGAAGGAGGCGCGAACTTCCTTTAAAATGTTTTTTCGCGGTGCTCTGTGGTAAGACCGTGAGGACTTCTTGGAGCATCTAAAATATAAAAAGAAAAAATTTAAAAAAATGCATCTTTATCATAAAGATGAATTTTTTTTTTTCGCTCAAAGAGAGAGATTTTATACACAGTAAAAAGTTTGATAAATTTTTTACTGTCTGTAAAAATAATAGAAACAATTTTTTTTTTAATATAAAAAACTTTCAAAAATAGAAGAAAAAAGGAAAGTTAATTTACTGATCAAATATAAACTTTAATTTTATTTATAAACAGCTCTGCTTTCATAATTGTAGAAGCCCTAACTATATTTTCGCTCAGATCCTGTTAAAGGTCTCCCAATATTCATGGTAACTGTCCAAGTTTGCTTATTAAATATAGATACTTTAACTAAAGAATTACTATTATAGTAACATTTAAACACGTCTTGATTCAGTTTAGTTAACATCATTTGTTAAGCTTTGTCTGGTTTTGTTCTAAGGCGTCATAATCCATATTATTTATGATTAAAAAACCACAAAGACGTATTTAAATGTTATACGTCACTTACCTAATATGTCGTTTTTATAAGAAAAAGTATGCGTCATTCTGTCATTTTCAAGTGGACTTTTTAACTATTTTTTGTTTAGTTAAATTGTTCTATTTGTAAATTTTAAACATGTTGATAACTTAGGTGGCCTATAACTCAATCTAATTTTGAAATTGCGTAAATCGTAGATTATGACTTTTTTGATTTTCAACCGACAATTTTTTATTTTTTTATTTACACCTAACTAAAACATGTACTACTAATTTTCCAACCTACTTATTCGTTGATCTACTGTATTTTTGACCTACTGAATTTTCAACCTACTCAATATTCAACCTACTGTATTTTCAATTTTATAACTGCGCCTTTCTGGCAGGGTTTCTGAAAAACAGTGTTTTTTAAAAAACAGCTGTTTTACTGTTTTATAATTTTCAAAAACAACTGTTAACAGCTGTTTTACTGTTTCTTAAATTTGCACCCCCCCTCTTTAATTACCCCCCACCAACCTCCTTGTATTAAGCAGGCAAGAGTAAAATTTTTTCCAATAATATAAATCGTAACATAAACTTTACATTTTAAAATGATATTTCAAAAATATAAGAGCTGATAATGACTTATCTGAAAGTCGTGATCTTATTTTTGTACAAAAGTTGGCAGACACGGAGAATACTCTTTCAACATCCGTAGATGTGGGCTTAATTGTTAATAATACATCATAAAACTTTTGTAAGTTTTCTGTATGCTGGCCTTTATTCCTAAGAAGAGTAAACTCAGCTTTTAACCACCTGAAATTGTCCGGTCCAGAAGGCAATATTGGTGATTAATTTTTCTTCAGCAACACATTAAGTTTCTCTTGTAGAGTTAAAATTTTATCTGATGGATTACTGGAAGTTGTTTCAATAATATTAGGCCATAAACACCAAAAAGTTGAGATTCCTGCTTATGGTTATTCTTCCTGTTATCGTATCTCTGGATGTTATTGTAGAGTTCTTCAGACAGCATAATTAACTTATGAGATCTGTATTCAGGCGTTCATCGGCTCTAATTCTCAAACTATCGATCAATTTTTTGCTAATTTCACTGTTAACTAAAGAAAGTTTTGTGTCAGCACTCAAGTTTTGTGTCAGAGTTGCATTTTCTCTACTAAGATTCTCTATAGCAAGTTCAATGGGTTTCATTGCCTCTTGTAAACCTTTCAAGGCATCGAAGTCTATATTAATGGCTAAACTTATGTTTGCGTAAGTTCTTAAGTAAATTATTGTAGTCAATATAATCTTCGCAATCATTTTTATAAATTCAAAATTGGTACTTTCGTCAACAGAATTATTTTCATTGTTATCGTCATCGCAGGGGTCACTTAAATCTTCAATATCATGTTTTTTCGTATAAAGTGTGTCAGATACTCCAAGATACTCCCATGATTAAGACAAAATTGACCAATAACATCTAAATTTCGAATAAACTTCTTGTTTACAGATGCTCCATCCTGAGTAGATGCAACCAAATCTTTTTCCATCAATATTCCAAACACATTTAAATGTTGTTTCATTATTTCAACCACATCAAGCGCACTGCATGAACTCAAAATTCAAATTTATCCTGTTTTATACGTGATATTGTCAGTTTTATCATGAATATTAACTCCAAAATATCTTCACTTTATTGGCTACTTTTAATTTCATGGTGTCAATCTTTTTTTTGCTTTTTATCAAAATATTTGTGCAAAAGTTTTATTACATCACTTTCGTTAGCGGGGAGTTTAAAGCCATCTCGAGCTATTCGCCAGTCTATTGACTGGCGAATGTATTTGTTTCTGGTTATAGCTCGAATTGAAATCCCATCGGTAGCCAGATCAGAAACAATATTTTGTAGTTTCTTTTGCGCAAAGAAGTTGCCAACAGTTTTTTGTCTCTTTTCGCTTGCTCTCTCATCTGTTAGTATGATTAATTCTGTTGCCTTATCTAAACAAAGTCCGTGACTTTTTAAGTGATTTTTTAAGGTAGCTGTAGAATTTGCAAAGCATTTTATTATTTTGTTACAACACCGACACTGTCCTTCCAACTCTTTTGTAATTGGATTTTTCCGTTTTGTTGCGTATATCCAGACTGACATTGTTAATAATATGAATAGAAAGTAAGGATATAAAGTAGCCATTTTATCCACCGTTAAAAACTAATTGATAACTAATAACTATGCATTTATTTTCAAGTCAATGTAAATAAGAAACTGATGCTAGAAGTCCTATTTATAACTCTAAAGAAACTCTTAAGAATCCTTTAAGAAACTTTTACTACTAGATTAGTAAAAAAGAATTATTAAAATAGGAAACTACTTAGTACTCGCCTGTGTGCTTAGTTTTTCTATAAAAAATGATAACTACTGAACTAAAAGTTACTTATTAAAGTTACTTATTACCCTATATTTTTAACTATTTATTAAATTGTTATTGAAAAATAAATCAAATTAAATTACCATTCAAATTGTTAATAAACGTGTTGTTATATTTATTAATAAAGAAACTTTTCTCTTAGCAATTGTTAATTTTTAAAATATAAATAATTAAACTTTTATCTCAAAGTGTTCGAATAAAAAAATTCGAACATTTTCAGGTTTGAATGAAACTTTATGCAGTTAAAACTCATTATAATATTGAAATAGAATTTAATCGTTAAGCGAATGCAAGAAAAAAGTCATTTAAAAAACAGATGTTTGCTGTTTTTGTTTTTTCGAAAAAAAAACAGCTGTTTTACTCTTACTGTTAAACAGTGTTCTAAAACCCTACTTTCCGGTATGTATTTTGTATATTTTGCTGTTGATTTGAATACGAGCCAAATTTGATCAGCCTTGGCGCAGTGGTTGAAGCGCTGTCTTCAGAATCAAGAGGTATACGGTTCAATGAATGCTTGGAAAACTTTTTGATTGTTAATTTAAAAAAAATAAATTTTGTAGTTTAAAAAAAAACAACGTTAAAAACACAGAACAGATAATCGGTTGAAAGTTATTTTATCTCAAATTTCGGTCGAAAACGAAAACGTCATAAGTTGGTTGAAAATAAAAAAGACCATAATCGGTTGAAAGCAATTTAGGCTGCAGTAGGTTATCTGAAAATCAGTTCCACATGTTCTTTTTGTAGAACAACTTAGTAGGTCGAGATTTTTGTAGGTCTAACTATCTGACACCATAATTTAATATTATTCAGCTGAAAGATTAGAAACTGATTTCATAATATTTTAAAGCTGTTATTCTTGTGAGTGCTTAAACACAGTTAACTTTAATGCTCTTCGGTGAATATTCTCTTTTCATTATCATTTCTTAATTAAAGTCGACACATTATTATTGATAGAAAAAATAGCGCTGCAACCAACAAATTTAGATCAAAATAAAAACAAATTTTTACGATTTTAAAAAGATTCTATACGAATCATTACTCACACACACATCGTTTATTATATATCATAAAAAACATGCAGACACAAAAAACTTTGTCGGTTTTTTTTTCCTCTTTTCATTTTTCTTTTAATTATGTCGAAGTAATAAAGCCGTGTTAAGGGGACACAAAAACCCTCATTTTTGATATAATTAACAAATGTCTGGTTTTATTATTATGAAAAAAATGCATGTCGGATATTTTCTGGTGTAGATTTCAAATTGGAGACAAAACCTAGTAAAAGTTAATCTAAATTTTTCTATTTACATATAGTTTTATTTATTATTATTTAAAAAAAACTGTTTCTCTAGATTTTTTTTTAGCCTACAAGTATAGAGCGCATCCTTATTTAATTGTCTAGGAACATTTGTAGAACAATTTTTTAAGAGATGCAACAAACAAAAATCTATTTTTGGTGAAGAAAAAAAAAAAGAGACTGAAAGCATAAAAAAAAAACATTTTGTTTTTCATTTTTATTATTTTATAATATATGTCTTTACAGATTTTTTTTTCAAATTAATATTTGCTGTAAAAACGAAAAAAGAAACCCTGAAAAGATAAAAAAAAGCTTTTCCGAATAACAAGTGTTTTTCTAAAAAGCACCGTCACTTATTAATTAAAAAAAAATAAAAAAATAATTTTTAATCAAAGTTTGTTTTGAATACCAATAATTTTGTAATCGTATATAATAAAGATAATGAATAATTCATTTATTCATAATAACATGGTTAGATAAGCACCTTTTTCAAGAAAAATCTTAATGCTAAAAAAGTTCAATTTTGGACAAAATGGACACAACTTCCTTATAGAAAAACACTCTTTAATTTCAACTTTCTTTCAAAAAACATAGTGCAATTTTTTTTATCATTAAAATATTTAAAAAAATTTATGGTCAAGCTTAAAGTTTTTAAGTCAATTTTAAAGGTGGGTTGGGATCAAAAAACCAGTCAACTTTTTGGAGCAACAAAAACTTAAACAATATATATATATATATATATATATATATATATATATATATATATATATATATATATATATATATATATATATATATATATATATATATATATATATATATATATATAGGGGTAGTTTGATTATTTTAACTTCCTTTGGTGTTAAATGAAAATTTTACATAGTGATTGAAATTATTCATCTATTTGATACCTGCCATTAATTTTTTGCATCATTTCTGTTAAGTAGCAATTTTGTCAATAGGTTGCCATCAAAATCTATACACCGACAATCTTTAATTGAAGATTCTTGAGCAAATTAGAATTTTTTTTTTTTAAATAGAGTGGCGTAGATAGGTAACCAAGGGCTCTGGGGCAAATTAAAAAATGGGGCCCCACTACTATGTAAACTGATAAGGTTTTATCAAATAAAAATATGAAATATACAAATACTTTAAAAATGCTAAGCTACTTAAGTTCTTTTTTGTTGCACTGCAGGGCAGGTAATAAAAATATTAAACAGTAACAACGTAAATTACAATTAATACTTGGTGTAGGTTTGGCTAATAAAACGAAATAGAGAAGATTCAAAGGTTTATAATATATAGGTCGGGCCTACCAACTGAAAAAATAACAATTATATTTAAAATTTTTCCTAGCTTTAGTTTTCGCAAAAGTATCAATAACTTTGTTTAAATCCAGGCTTGATGCGGTTTTGTTTTCAATTGCTATTAGCGATAAATGTCGGAGTTGAGTTTGGCCCATCTTATTTCTTAAATAATTTATTATTATTTTTAATTTGCTAAATGACCTTTCAGCTGCTCCAAAAGTGACAGGAGTTGTAAAGAATAATAACATTGCTGTAAATCCTTCCTTTAGGTCGCATTCTAGCACTTCGAATATGCTCATTATTTCCTTACATAATTGGTGAACAGTCCATGCTTGAGTTAGTTTAGGTAAAACTAGATGGTAAATATTAATAAATTGAAGTGAAAAACTAGGTCCTATTATATCTGAATATTTTCTTTGGAATTCGTCACACTTTTGTAATATAGTTGCTTCATCGACATGTAATAAAAATATTGGTGTTAGAAAATCGAATATATGACAGACTACACTAATACCAATAAAACGTGTATCTAATTGAGATATTACTGTGTCTAGTACATTATTGAAAATCTCAATATTAAATATTTTTTCTCGGTTTGGAAATTGGTGATCAGCAGCTAATTCATCAAAATGTTTTTTAAATTTTCTTTGCATTTTTTCTTGAAAATGGGTATCAATACCATATTTTCTTGCAGTTTCACTGGCTTTGCACTTGAATAATTTGAAATCATTTCTATAAATTTGCAACTTTGTTTTGGTCTCTGCTAAAACTTTACTCGCCTCGCCCAAATTGATGTCGCATTATTGTAAAGCTTTGGATGAATAATTGGTGTCGTTTAATACACTGTGCATGAATTCGCAAAGCAACACGAACTCGAAATTTAGCATTTTTGTTTTAATACTCTCTGCTTCACTACGCTCATCTTTATTAGGACTCTTTAGAACTATTTCTTATAATGCTTTGATAATATCAAAATAACGAAATTTTATTGCAGATATCCTATTGACCCTACTGGACTATCTAGTCGGATTTGTTTTTTTTTACAGTCCGATTCCCCAGTGAATTTTGACAGTAGATCCCAACGTTTGATGTTGTTACCAAAAAAGTTATACAAATCTTGCAACGTTGCAAAAAAAATCTGTATTTCCACACAACCTGTAACGGCATCATTTATCACTAAATTTAAATTATGAGTGGCACAATGTACTTACTCTGCGTTAGTATAGATATCCCTAATATGTTTTTGTTCACCGTTATACATACTACTCATCACACTGGCTCCATCATAGTCTTGCCCCACATATTTTTTTAAATCAATATTTTTGTCGATAAATAATGCTTGCCACTTGCGCCATGTTTGATGGCTGCATAAAAGCCTAGAAACACTTCTTTTACTTCTATATCAAATGGCTGTCCATTTTCATATGGTTATTACTGCATACCTTACAACAATGCTTAGCTGATCTACCTTCAATATGTGTCGTATCCATTATAATGGCAAAAAACGGTGACTTGTTATTCGGAAATGACTCACTCCTCTCTAAGCTGTGCAACATGACTAAAATATTAAACGTGCTATAAATGCGTGATTTATGCATAAAAAACACTTTGTTTTAATTACTATCTCAGCAAACATTGTTGTTGCGGTTTTGGAGTGAACCTATATAGGCATTTTGAGTGGTTTATTGGAGTTTTGCTCATTGCTTACTTAGAGGACCATTAGTGACATCAACGATATGTGGTCAGCCGATAACTTTCCAACTTTTTTTGGCGGCTGCCACTATTGGTCCACTAAGTTATCGATGAGCAAAACCGTGAAATATAATGCAAAGACAGACATCCGCTCAAAAGAATGAGTAATAACTTGGATATTCTTAACAAGTTTGTTATAATGATTTGTGCACCAATAAATCTTTTTTTTTTCTTCATCTCTTTACATATTGCCACAAACAAAAATAAATTATTTTCTATAAAAAGAATTATTTTTATATTAATGAAAAGAAAAAAATTGAAAATTCAAAAAAAGTCTGAGGTTGATTTACAATACAAGAAATATAAATATAATTAAAAATAAAAAATTGTATATAATTAGTACATACCTTAAAAATTATATATTATTATAACTAAATGATTTAATTCTGTTTTTGTATTTATAGAAACTTGAAGAACTGCAAAAATATCTGTTGCCTGTTGCAATCTGTTTAATAGTGTTGATGGTGGTAATGATTGTGATAACAAGTGCCTGTAAACAAATTTACTGCTTCTATACTCAAAAAAGTATTTTAGATAAAACACAGTATGAAGTTTTTGCTATTGGCAAAAGTAAACACTTTGTAAAAGAGTTGTTAATTAAAAAAATCCACATATGGAGTTATACGGCATTGATAATTCCAACAATTCCAGATAATGAGAAAGTTTTTGAAGTTATAGTTTGCTTTTGTAAAAAAGCAGAATTCAAGGCTAAATATAACGATAGGAAAGACTTTAAATCCGTTAATGTTTCTATCGATGCATCGGATACAAACTCATTTTATAACGAAACTTCTGAAACAATGAAAAATAATATTCATTTTGAATTCAACACATTTAACTCATCATGCCCAATTTGCTTAGAAGAGTTTAAAACAGATGAAAAAGTTTACATATTGCATTGTAAGCATGGTTTCCACGAAAAATGCATTTGTACCGCCCTTTTTTTTCATACCCATTGCCCGTTTTGTAAAAGTAATTCTAGTTTTAAAACTATCACTTTATCCAAAAATCTATTTGATGAACATAAATATAGTTACGGTACAGTTCAAAATGCTTTTATGCTTCCCAGAGTGTAAGAGATATTTTCTTAAAACAATTATTTTTATGTTATAAATGGGAAAAAGGGGATAATATTCACAGTAAATCTGTGTTTAAATAAAATAGGTCTATGATGCAACAAATCTTTTGTAAATCTTTAGTTAAAACTGTGGTTTTTAAGATTTTAACATGAAGTTTTTAGATGAATGATATTTTTGTGGTTATGCATCTTTGTGCGACAGTCGATAAATATACTTCACGATATCTGTTTTTCACGACATTCACGATACTCACGTTTTGTTTTTCACTATTATCATTATATTCACAAAATCTATTTTTCAGACATTTTATGTACATATTTATTGTTTAACAAGTGCGATATTAAAACGAAACAATTTTAGAAAATGCCCTGTTAAAATATCTCTTTTTCTTTTTGGAATCAAAATATTAACTATCGATTTTAGTCTGCAGTCTGTATATTAACTGTATATTTAGTGAAAACAATAAAATATAAAATGCGTTTAAAGTATAAAGCGAGTTTTGAACTTTATTTATTATTGGCATTAATGAAGTATTAGTGTTCATTCATCTTACTTTTAAAAGGAAAAGGAATATGTATACACGATATTGCAAAACGCACATTTCTATTATTATATTATCATATTCTTTAAAATGACATGACTTGGTATCCGTCTCAAAGTTGGTATCCTGAGATGAATAACAAAAAAAAATTCAAAATAACGCATGCGTAATTTTTTTAAAAATTGCGCACCTTGAGAAAGGTGCGCAATTTTTAAAAAAATTACGCATGCGTTATTTTGAATTTTTTTTTGTCTTCGGTCTTCAAAATAAAAATAAAATATTTGCGCAATTTCGGTCAACATTTAGAGTTGGTTTTTGTTTGCAATTTTCTATAACTTGATGTTTTCTCTTATTTGTTTTTGTTTGAAAACATAGTTTTACACGGAGTTTTTTATTTTGATAGATGAATGAATGAAATCTGTTTCCGATATGTAAAATAAAATAAGTGAAAATTTTCTGGTTCTTAAAATTTTTATTTTACAGGAGGCTATATGCAGTTTCAAAATGTGATGCTTTTAATTGATAGATTTTGATCAAAAATGATCAATTAATTAAATAATTTTATATATATGATAAACAGCGTACCGTTTGTGTTCTAAAAATAGAACTACTTAATTTAGCGCAAGTGATTATGGGATTGATATTCGGACAAACAATTCGAGAAACATGAAGAGCATAGATCCTATAAAGTACTGTTCTTGGGGAATTTGTAGATCAGATTCTAGATATAGTGATAGATTAACTCCAGGAACATTTTTTATAAGGCTTCCTAAATCTGGAAATAATTAAGAAATAATGACTGACTGGCAAAAACAAATGAAAACTTTTAGATTAAAAACATGGCTTCATATGTTTGAAAGAAAAGATTTTGACGACATTGCTAAAACATTGATGATTAAAAATAAAAAAAGTAGAGTATATGCATTATTTGATTTTGTTGGTTCAGCAAAATATAATTTAAGTTACTAGAATTCCACAAACAAAGATATTACACAAAAGAAACCTAACTAATTATAGCCTTGTTTTACCTTTAAAAGTTGTAAACTTATAAGAAACATGTTCGTTAGAACCATGATTCTGAAATATGGCAAAAATTAAGAGCATTATCTGTTTTGTTTACCAAATACAATTTCTAACCCTGCATAATTATATTTTAAACACAGTAAAAAATTACAAAACTAGTTTTTTAAAGATTTTTTCAAAATATTTAGTAAAACAATAAGGTAGCAAATAATAAACTCTAGACTCAACTTGCCTTAAATCTTCAAGCTGTTTTCAAATTTCTTATATAAAAAGTGTGTATAATAGAGCCTAATAAAAAATTTTAAATTGCTGTAAAGGCCTTAAAAATAAAGAGACATTTAATTTATACTCCCTCAGATATTGAATTTCTTTACTAATCTATTTTTATTCCCTTCATATTGGTGAAAAAAGACTGACACCTTTTAAATTTCAACAAATAAAAATATTTGAGTACATTATTACCAAGTTGAGTTTAAAATAAAATAAATAAAATTTTTATTATTAATATAATTATTTAGATATGTAGCTATGAAAAAAACTGTTTTGACAATATTATAGGTCTGTCACACATTGATCAGTCAAAAATCTTTCAGAAGCAATTATCTTTTCAGAAGTTGATGGCATATTAATTACGCAACCATTTAGCAAAACATAAAAAGTAAAAATGTTATGTGTGCACTACCAAGACAATTTGCAATCCAGTTGCATCTTGCTGTTTGAACAGTTTTTTTAGTTGCATTTTGCTGTTTTGACTACTAATAATACTTATTGTGCCAATTATGTCCAATAGCATATCATTTTTTATTAAATGGTAGACATGTGTACGTAAATAATAAGTATCCACAGAAGAATCAATTCCATTTATAGTATTCGAAGTTAAATTAATATTGTCTTGAATATTTTTAAAGCAAAATATATATGTTGATATCTTAATATCAAAATTTTCTGCCCTTTTTTCAGAAGGCTTAGTTATATTAGTTGCAGTTACTTTTACTTAAATCGAAATCTTTTTCCACCTTTTTTGTCTATGACACTCAACCCATCATTTTTTCTTGATCATTTTTGCCAACAAAAAATCTTTTTCCAATGCCAATATAAACTTGTATCACAACCATAAGTCTTATAAAAAATACATTACACTTCATAGAGCAGCTTACAAAAATGATTTGTTTGTCCGATTATCAATCCCAGAATTCTAATAGTTTCAAAAAAAAATTTTATGATTTTTTATTAACATATTAATTTTAATTGAATCTTTTTATTCAATAAGACATTTTATAATTAACCAAGCAAACTTAATGATTAACCAAAGAACTTCTCAATCATTGAATTTTTTTCTTATCATTTGAGGTTGTATAGATTTTTCCTTTATATTTACAAAAGTTTGTTATTAATTTCACTGATTGTAGAGTATTTAGTACTTATTTAAGCTGATGATAAGTAATATTGTGTGATGGCCGACATCTAAAATAAATATACAAAAATTACACAAAGATGTAACTTTGACATATTTTTGATGGGCTGCTCATCGGCAGGTCGTAAACAAAGATGTTAAAATAACATTGGGGCGACGTCCGCATCCGATAAAATAAAGATGCAATTTTTACATATTTTTGATGGACGGTTGCTCATTGACAGGACGTAAACGAAGTCTTCAAAATAACGTCGACGCAACATCCGCATTTGTACTAACTGAAATATTTGTCAATAAATGCAAATAAAAACCGCTATAAACATATTTTTTTAAATATTAGATTTTGTTGTTAAGATTTTTTTGCTGGCAAACTTTTAAGTCTCTTAACCGTTCAAGGCATCCTCATAAACATAAAACCTTATAAATTCTTCAAGAAGTATGCTACAATTTTATTACTGGCTCTAAGTTAGAGTTATTTTATACTTTTGATTTCATAATTGTTATTGTAAACTTGGTGTTTTTAAATCAATCCAAAAGTTTTTAGTTGGACAAGCTTTTTTCTCAATTCTTTTTACATACTCAATTTTTTCACCGTAAAGAGATGCTGTGACTTATTTATAATAAGGTTTATTTATAATAAGGTGATAACAGGTCAGGCTAAAGTACACTTTTCAATTTTTATGACTGCCCGATAGGAAATAAACCTTGCTCATTTCTTTTGAGTAAAGATGTTGATTTAAAACCACTTTAATGGTAGATTTGAATAAGTTTGACTTTAACTCTTAATTTAAATTTTACATTTTCTCCACAAGCTTCAATACCATTTGTGAAAAATTTATAATTTTCATTAAGTTTATAGCACTTGAATAACATTTGTTTTAACTGTGAAGCGGTTCGCTCAGGATTTTTATTTTTCATTTAGTTTTAATATTTTTTAACTAATCATTCAATGTGTAGTTAAAAACAATTTAAATTTTTACCCATCTGTTCTTGGCCACTGCTATACTAAAGTATTTTTTTTAAACAACCTATGCTCTTTTTAGTGTCTGTTTCTATTAGATAATTGCTTTTAATTCATTTAACCTTTATATGACTTATCTGGATTAGTAAACTTGACAAATCTGTATACCGTTGACTTTTTTTCATCAAACAAATGTTTGGCAACAATGGGATTTTTCTTTATAAAATTTAATCCAATTTTTGAACATTTTGTAATTGAGTCCAAAATAAAAATTACTAATTAAAATTTAATATATTAAAAAAATTTTAATATAATAACTTTATAGTAAACAACATACAGTAAATTTGGGTAACTTTAAAAATGTTTTGCACAATTTATGTATAGTCTGTAGATATAATATAGGTAGATGATAGAATCAAAAACCTATTCCAACATATGAAATTTTGTGTAAATTGACAACCCGATAATAACTCGTTGTTTTAAATAACTGTGTAAAAATAAGTATATGTTTATAATTTACTGCTTCCTTTTAATGATAATGCTAGGTTTTGTGGATATTATTGTAGCCCATGAGCCCGGCGATGCGGAATTATTTCCTTATGAGCGCTTATGTTTTTGCGTGTACTTTTATGTAATGTTTCAAAGTATTTAGTTCTAGTTTTATGTGTATTGCCGATGATTATTGTTAATAAAAAGTTATATAGTTTATAAATTGTTATTTATTTTAAAAATTAAGAAGTGTGCACACATCAACTGACTAAATAGGTAGAACATGCATGGAGTGTACATACATCGACTAAAAAAATAAGTAAAACATGCAGGGAGTGTTGAATCGACTGACTAAATAGGTACAACATGCAGAGGATAAAAGATTAGTATATCTGTCTAACAATATCTATGGAGTAGTCCAAGATTATCTGTACACTTTTGTCCAAGATAATCTGAATTTTTCTTTTACTCTTATAACATCTGTCCAATATCATCTGAAAATTTAACGACCCCTAACAACATCTTTAGTAAGATGTAACTACATCTGGTAATTTTTCTCCAAGTCCAATAACATCTGGAAGGATTTTTTCTAGATGTTGTTACATCTGAAAAAATTTCTTTATGCAATAACATCTCGTTAAAATAATGCATTATTAGTTAATGTTTTCTCTAGATGTAATTAGATCTGAAAAAAATCCTGCATGTAACTACATCTGGTTAGAATAATGCATTATTAGTTAATTCATCTTAAAAATAACTTTATCTAAAATCTACAGACGTTGTTGCACAGATGTTATTACACTTTGATAATTTAAAAGATGTAACCACATCTGTAATATTCATTTAATTTTTGCACAGATGTTATTCGACACCGATGAAATTTTAGATATTGTTAGACAGATATTGTTATACCTCATTATATTTACAGATGTTGTTCGACAGATCTTATTTGACATGGCAAAAACTGATGTCGTTACCCTGACCCCTGCAGGGAGTGTACACAAATCGATTAAGGGTTTCAGTTATATATATATATATATATATATATATATATATATATATATATATATATATATATATATATATATATATATAGATATATATATATATATATATATATATATATATATATATATATATATGATATATATATATATATATATATATATATATATATATATATATATATATATATATATATATATATATATATATATATACATATATATATATGGGGGTGTCCACTATGCAAAAAATTTTCAAAACCACCCAAATTGAATTTTTTCCCATTAAAGTGTTTGTGTATAATGTAAAAAAATTTTTTATCAAATTTTAATAACTATTCTAAAGCCCCCTCAGAGCCCCTAAAGACAAGCCTCAATTTCCTGTTTAAAACAGTATCTTTTTTAGTTAAAACACAGAAAAATAATTATTGTGAATCTCATTTTTCAAGTATTTAGAAATTAAATCACAGAAATCAAGCCAAACAAAAGCAGCTTGCATAATATATGTTAAATTATCCAGTTCAACCAAGCTAGTTCTGCATTTTTGGTTAACAGTTATAGTCAAAGTATCAGACGGCTACCCCAAAACTAAAATTAAGACTGTCTTTCTGAATGTTATTAATGTTGTTTCATTGTCCAAGAGTTTTTTTTGCCAAAATCAGGATATTGCTGCCTGTAATTTTCAACGCCTTGCAGCCACCATTCTCTTTGTTCTGGATCACTGGTTATGATGGTGGCAAATTCTGAAATCAGTTTAACTCCTCTTTCTGCGGTATCATTTACAACTTTTACCGTACGAACAAATTTTTCAGCTTTTTTGTATCCTGGTTGCTCTGTCCATTTTTCAATTGGTTTAGCAAGCCAATCTGTATTGATGCCAAGAATGCTAAACAATGAGTGAGATTCAGGTCCCAGAAGATTTGACAAACCTGTTTGACGAGTGATTTGACGAAAAACTGGAATTTCCAAGAGTTTGGCTGCCATATCATTTTCACAGTGGAACTTACATGTTTGCTGAAGAAAACAAATGGTTCTACTTCTTCTGTCAAATACCATCGGTGATTGGTTATTTTAGAAAGAATGACATCAGCAACTTCTTTGTCTATTTCTTTGTAGTCCATCATGTCGTGGATGAATTGCAGGTCATACATAGGTGCATCAGCACCAATGCTAGCTTTTGTCCAAGCTGGTGTGTGGACAAGAGAAAGATATCTGTTCATTCTAAAAAGTTTGGTCGTCATCCTCTGATCATAAGGCAATTGTTTAGAAAACATGAGCATTTTGTTCGCATAAATGTTACATGCCATCCACCGAGCTTGGTGGATAGCTCCTGGTTTAAGAAAGTGTACACCCCGCGGTGGAGTTTGCCCAAAGATGATCAGTGTGTTCTCAGCACATTCATGATAGTCATCTCTTGGAAATTTTGTAGCATCTTCCTTAGCAAGTAGATGTGTCAAATGCTGTATGGTCTGTTCTTTGATCTTTTGCAACCAGGTGCCTTCAACAGCTAAAGTTTCGATATCAAATACCAATGCCACAACATTGTCGCTTAGATCTCAAGCTTCTAGGAGATCCAATGTTGCATTTGCTTGAGTCTCTCCTTTCGAATCAACGAGAACGGGAACATCAATTTTCCCTCACTGTATTCTGGAGCACCCAACACAAGCACAGCTAACTGTTCATGTTGCACGACTAGTATGTCTTTTAGCAATTTTCCGTCCCAGTGAAGGGCACCAAACTGGGGTAGGTTGAGCCTCACATTATCTATAACACTCTCAGCAATCCTCTGTCGATTTAACATTCTACTTTCACGAGATGTCGATCTGGAGATATCAAATCGTCCAAGTTTCCATCAGCAGCTTTAATTACAGCAGACACAATCATAGTTGTTTTTTTATCAGACAATTTCAGCCTGTCTGCTGCAGAAGTGATTTCCTCGCATTGCATAATTCTTCTAGGGAGGTGAAGAGTAACAAAGTCTATTCATTGGAGGTTCATAATTCAAGTCCCACCCTAAACCGATATCTACTTTAGCAACAGCAATATTTTCATTAATATTTTGTTCTTCGTCATTAACTTTCATGTCCTCATCATCCTGATCATCCTGTCTACCTTCTTTTTCTACTCTTTCTTTTTCTTCATCTCTAAGTATGATTTTCTGATTATATCTGACTTCTTTCATTTTTGCTTTAATCTCAAAGAATTTGTCATGCCCGTCCATAGTCGCCTTTCTGTCTTTTTTTTTTATCTAAATAGAATGCAACATCACCATCTTTCTTTTGGGCAGTCAGTAACCTGGATTTCATGATTTCCTGTATGGCATCAGGTGATCCAATATCAAAAAGACTAATCAACTTGGCCAAGAAGTTAACACGTTTTCCGCCAGCATCACTTTCGCGATTCTTGTTCTTCAACAAGCGGTTCCACTCATTCCAGAGACACATAAGATCTAACACCGAATTTTGTCTTGTCTTTGTCTTGATGCGTGCCATGTTCCAGAAAGTTACAACAGCGTCGATTACTATATAGCCAATTTCTTGATTTGTAACATGATTTGGGACATTTTCTTCATCGCGTCGTAAAAAAATAAAAAATTTCAAAACCTGTCTGCAATCAGGTAGTTTGGAACCAGTTATTGATGGTAATGGGTGTCCAATTAACCAAAATTTAGTAGAGGCACGAGTAACAGGCCTTGTTGTTGATGATGATGACGACGGTGAAGGCTGGTTGGTTGTTTCTGACAAACAACTGGAACTGGTTGGCAAAGACTTGAGTTCAGTTTCTACAACTTTACCACTTCTTGTCAACATTTCAGTTTTAATTTATTTAACTAAAACAGGAAACAGCAAAATAATTATAACAGTCAATATTGCATATTAAATTGTGTCAATATCATAATATTAATTTGCTTGTTTATGAAATTTGTAATCAATGCAAAAATGTGCTACTGTTTTAACCCATTCGTGCCTAGCATCCCCAAAAATGGGACGCTCTATAAATCGTAAAATGTAACAAAAAACTCAGGCACTGATGGGTTAAACAGGAAATTGGGGCTTATCTTTAGGGGCTCAAACCATTAATTTAGGGGGAAAATGACCGAAAAGTGGTCATTTTCGGACCCCTTGAGGGAGGGGTTAAAAATTTTTATTTCCATTTTTTTTTTTACTTACTATATAAAGGACTATATTTTAGTTTAAAATTGTATGGTTTTTTTTTATTACCAATCAAAAATTTATGGTATTTTTAGGTAATTTTTTGCATTTTCTTCTGTTATGCATATTGCTGTATATTTATATTTTAGTACAAATTCTGAAAATTTCAAATTTTACATTTTTCTAATAATTTCAGATTATTTCATAAAATAAACATATTATAAATGAGTGCAACTCAATTAAAATCAATGAAAAAGGAACTTTTTATTATGAAAGAGGCAAAATCAGCTATATCAGGTTGAAACATTTTTGTTAATACTATAGTTGGTAATAAATCTTTTTTGCAATTATTAATGAGACCTTTTTCGAATGGTTTATTGATAATTTAAAATCTTTTTATTCAAATATACAGCTTATAACGGGCTCGGATATTCTTCAACACTTAATATATGACCAGCACTGTCGATCTGCATCAATATCAAATATAATTGCTTGTCCCCTTAAAAAAAATTTTTAAGATGCTCAGAGAGTTGCTGTGAATGTAATTTGTCTAAAATCAAGAGATCCTGGATTAAAGCTGGATCAAATCCAGCTTTAATCCATGATCTCTTGATTTTAGACAAATTACATTCAGTGTTAAATGATTTAGTTTTAGATAAAAAACTTTTTAATTTGCACAAGTCTTATTTCAACTTGAAAAAAATATGCAAAACGAGGAATTTGTGGCGATTTGGCTAAACAAAACAAGTTTGAGATTGAAATAAAAAAAATTCTAATCTCAAAAACATGATCAGTGAAGATAAAAAAAGATCCCTAAAAGATAAGATAGAAGACTTAAAACTTTGTTGAAGATCAGAAAGGTCAATGAAAGTTTGTTATTGGTTCAGAAAATATTAAGTATAAAATTAAGGTATTCAATGCTTTTAGTTAACTACTTTAGCTCTGGTTTAACCTCTATTACTTTATTCTCTTTTCCACTAATTTTATAAGTAAAAACTAATACTAAGACATTTCTATAAATTAGGCAAAAGAAAGTATGAGGAAGAAAAACTGTTCACAGCCTATAAGTTTGGGAGATGATGTACTCAAGGTTGAACTTATAAACACAGATCTAAGCGAGGATTCTTCAATTGAATCTGATTTTGATCCAGGTGATTGGTATCATATAGAAGTTTCTGAAAACCCAGACACAGCCTGTGATATATCGCCAAATGTTTTACAGAAGATAACAAATGCTATTCGATATCAATCAAGCGTTGACTTTAAAGAAGTTAAAACTAGTCAGTCTACCACATATAGAAAAATGAAAAAAGAAAATGAAACCATTACAGAACAAGATCTTAAAGTAGCCATTGAGCAATCTCCATATCCATGTATAATTCATTTCGACGGCAAGAAATTGTTTGAACTCCACTAAAGAAAAAAATTAAAAAGGGATAGAATGGCTGCTTTAGTTAACATTAATGGAGATTCTAACCTACTTGAAGTATCTCCGCTGGCGTCATGCACCCGTGAAGATCAAATTTTTAGTATAATAGATTTAATTAAAAAATATCAACTTACATCAAAAACTAGAGGAATTCGCTTCGATACAACATCATCCGATACTGGGACAAATAAAGGGTCCGTTTCAAGAATATCTAAAGAACTGAATAAATATCTCCTTCAAATAGCCTGAAGACTCATAGGCCGGGGTAATAAAAATGAGCAAAAAACATTTATGTATTTATAATTTATATTGGCATACAAAATCATGCTTTAAAAGTTTTTAAAAATATGCTGAAACTTTAACTTTTGTAAATGACCATATGGAACGGTCTATAGTATGATGCCGCAGTATATTCAAAGATATTCTAATGAAACTGAAAAACAAAATAGATTGCTCACTGTAGACAAAGTTCGATCTGTATTCAGATCACCAAGACAAAAATCAAGTAAAATTTCAAAGATTAAGTTAAATGATGGGCTTGGTGTGATGCAGAAAAAGATAAAGAGATAAACATTATTAATGTTAGTCGGATGTGTTTTTATCTTTTATAATATTTTGAATTTACATTTATCTTTTTGTTTATTCTTTTCAATAAAAATAAATAGCGGCATATATATAAATATATATATATATATATATATATATATATATATATATATATATATATATATATATATATATATATATAATACATATTATATATATATGTATATGCATATATATATGCATATATATATGTATATATATATATATATATATATATATATATATATATATATATATATATATATATATATATATATATATATATATATATATGCGAGTGCAACCAAATAATGCTAATTTAGTTTCTTTATATAAAAGTGCTGCATTTTTTCAATTTAGAGAAATAACTATGTAACTGTTTAGAGACAAAGTTCTTCAAGTTTTATTCATCACAAAGTTCATTATTTGTACACAAAAATTAATAAATTAATCTAAAGTATTAAAAAAAGTTGATTTCCTTCTGGACAAAACAAGTGCAAATCGACAAAATGTTGACCAAGCTGTATTTTGCTATCAATATTTCGTGGCGAATCCTTTGTTGTCGATCACAGCCTTGCATCTTCGAGGCATAGATTTGATCAGGTGATCAATGAAACTTTGTGGAATCGCTGCCCAGGCCTTTTGGATTTGTTCAAACAGTTGATCCTTATTACAAACACCTTCACGATAAATTCTGCGGTTAACGATCTCCTTCAAGTTCTCGATAGGGTTGAGATCCGGAGATTGCGGCGGCCAATCCATCACCGATAGGTGGTTGTCTTGAAACCACTGTTTGACTTCTTTTGCTGTGTGTTTCGGATCGTTGTCTTGCTGAAAAACCAATATTATTAGCATATTCCATACAGCATGAGGTAACATAACATCTTTCAGGATATTTTTATACATGAAACGGTCCATTATTCCATCGTTTCAATGTATTGGACCTAGACCGTTAGCATAAAAACACCCCCAGACCATTACATTGCCTCCACCATGCTTCACAGTCTTATGGCAGTAACGTAAATCAAGGCGTTTTCCGGCCGGTCGACGTTTACGGCAAATGCCATCGCTCCCAATGATGTTGAACTTCGATTCATCACTGAACAGGACAGTTCGCCATTTCTGCACATTCCAGTCAATATGAGATGTAGCAAACAGGAGTCTTTTCTTCTGGTTTTTCTGTGAAATCAGCGGTTTCTTTGCAGGGCGTCGAGAAAACAATCCGGCTTCAACAGCACGTCGTCTGATTGTTCGGTCCGATACAGGCAGCTCTAATTGCTTTTGAATCTTGACTGATGATATCCAGGGATCCTTCTTGACGGATCTGACAATCATAGAATCCTCTCTAGAAGTGGTGGAACGCGGTCTTCCACCTTTGTTATCTGCTGCTTCCCCGCAGAACGATATTTGGAACTTCCCCGCAGAACGATATTTGGAACATAGTCTTGATACGGTCCATTTTTTCACGCGATATTTATCACAAATACTTTTTTGTGACATTCCATTTACGTAATCGCCAACAATTCTCTTTCTTAGTTCCAATCCAAGACGGTCGGGAGCCATTTTTGCACTTGAAGTCATAAAAATAATAAAAATAAATAATCACGCTTCTCAAGGCTTACCGTGTTACATTTACCTTGTGATGATACAATAATGCTCTGTGGAACACAACGTCTTGGTTGGATGTGGACTGTATTGATGTAATGAAACACTTGTTGTATTTCACTTCTTGTATTGATGTTCTTCGATAAAACACTTTGATAAAACTCACTTTGATAAACTGTCTTGATAATACTGACTGATTGACTTCCATATACTGACTGAATTACATGTCGATTTACATGTCTCTTATATAGCAAAATGAACCTGTGTGAACCTGTTCTGGAAGATTCTAGATTCTTCTTTTCGATGCTTCTGGAAGCTTCTGGATGCGTCTGGATACTTCTGAAAGTTTATGGATACTTCTGGATGCTACTGGATGCTTCCAGATGCTTCTTCTGGAAACTTCTGGAAGTTTCTGCATGCTTCTAGAAACTTCTGGATACTTCCTTTAATTATTAAAAAACTTCCGTGACGTTGAAACGGACCAGACTTAAGAAAATCAAACAAACCAAAAAAGTTGCACTTGTTTTGTCCGCTGCAAAATGGCACTTGTCAACGAAATTCTGCCTTTGTGCTGTCACCTGTCAGCTGATTGCTCATGTCATGGCATGCTATGACTCCAGACTCCTGAACTGTTTGCTGTGGTAGTATAGTTCGTTTCGTTTTTAAGACATGTAAAATTAGGAACACTTTTTAGCATTGTTCGATGTTGGTTGCAAATGTTCTGTCCAATACTGTATATATACATATATTTCAATACCACAAAACATAAATTAAATATATTGATTTTCAATACCACGAAACATAAATTTTTGAGGGGTAATAAAAAAACCATGCAGTTTTAAACTAAAATATAGTTCTTTATATAGTAAGTAAAAAAAAAAGTATTTAACCACTCCCTCAAGAGGTCCAAAAATGACCACTTTTCGATCATTTTTTCCCTAAATTAATGGTTTGAAGGGGTCAAAAGTGATCCGACAGCGCTCAAACTTTTTGTGGCTATTTTTTTTATATATTTGCCCCAAATTTAGGGGGTATGCTTTTTTTGTTTTCAAAATTTACTTTTTTTGACTCCCGCTAATATATATGTTGTATAAATATATATGCATAGTAAGCTCAATGTTTTTAAAAGAACACAGCAATATTAAATTAAAAGAAAATCTTTTATCAGACTTAAAAATGAGCATTTTTTTTTGTGTTTGATGCTAACTTCCAGACATGGAGAAAACTTCAAACATTTACGTATTTATAATTTATGTGCCAAATAAAATGCTTTCAAAAAATTGCGATGATTTAAGCTTGGGAACAAAAGAAGCCTTAAAATTTGAGACACCACCTCCCCAAACGTGAAAGCAACAAGTTTATAAAATATTTTTTTACTATTATTAACTAAATTAATACTCATTGATATATTGTAAATTTCCTAAAATATTTTTATAAACATAACTGTTTCTTGTTTATGTATATACGTTGGTGTTTGAACACCAGTAATTAGCTCATTTTAAAATTTTTGGTCTCTAATATAATCTAACGTTTGACATAAGCAAGCAGTTTTGGAAAAAAGTAACTGCTTGTTACCCGAATTCCGAACCTAAATGGGCCAATCTGCATCCCTATATATATATACATATATAAATATATATTATTGTTATTATTATTATTATTATTATTATTATTATTATTGTTATTAATATTATTGTTATAATTACTAATTCAAATTTCAAAGACTAACTAATTTAATTTCTAACCAAGCAAATTGACGTATTTCATAGTTCTTAAGTACTTGAAATGCGTATTTCATATACTTAAGTATTTATAAATGCGTATTGATGTATTACATA
The DNA here is from genome assembly GCF_038396675.1 of Hydra vulgaris. Lineage (NCBI taxonomy): Eukaryota > Metazoa > Cnidaria > Hydrozoa > Anthoathecata > Hydridae > Hydra > Hydra vulgaris. The sequence goes on from NC_088929.1 coordinate 13,326,639, forward strand.
TTACGAATTTGAAATGCGACACTGCGCATGGCTAGTAATTTCTGCCTTTAATATGTCTTGATGTCTGGAAGCACACCTTTAAAGACATTTGTGCTTCCAGACATCAAGCCGATGTGGTTTACCGATGGAACATTTTTTAATTTATTTTTTCAGGACGTCATTGGACTGAGAAAATATATCAAAAAATGAAAGTATGACCCGATGAAGAAAAAATATGTCGATACAATACTGATTTAAAAGATGTCGGCAAGACATTGAGCCAACGTTCATGTGTTATCTGGGTACTTTACACAGTTATTTTTCCCTAGCCGTAGTCAATTTTCAGGAAACAACTTTTGTGAAATTATTTGTTGCAAATAAAACTCTATTCAAATAATGAAAAAAATAAAAAAATAAAAAAATATAAAAAACATTTTTTTAAATGATCCGAAAAAAAGCTAAAATTTCGAATATTTTTAAAAAGTTACATAAATACAAACTGGATAATTTGCATTTATGTAACTTTTGGAGGCGGAAACAAGCGTAAATTAAGGGCAATTCTTTTAATGAATAAAAAAAAATTATAAGTTAAAAAAATTTTAGATACAAAGGAAAAAGTATAAACGGTGGATAAAGAAATTGTAAAGTCTTTTTAACAAGCACTGCTTTTACGTATTTACGATGCCTAGGAAAAAATGTTTTATAAACTTTCAATAAAACTTCATGAAACATATTTTATTTTGTTTTCGACGTTAAAAAAGAAAAAGTTAAATCAAATATACATTCATGAAGTTTTCCGGCCGCTTTACCAACTATCCCCTTATTTAATTTGAATGTTATATTTATTTATAAAAGTATTTTGTTTATACTTCTCGTTTTTTTTATCATTTTTTTTTTAAACAAATTCACTTTCAACAAGGTTGCAAGCAACGACTATTAAAGTTGGAAGTTACTGAAAGAGAAAAGATGAAGTTTATAACAAGCAAGATAACAATTAACAGACGACTTACATGATTTCAAATTATAATAAATCAGGAAAATAAGATGTAGTGAGCGAATTTCAATGAACTGATGTTTGAAGAAAAAAACTTGAAAAATGAGAAATTTTGGAACTTGAAAAATGAGAAATTTTAGAGCCCTTAGCGGTTTTTACATCCATTTTAAACAAACATGACATCCATTTAAAACAACCATGACATTCATTTAAAACAACTGTGACATTCATTTAAAACATCGCGACAATCACTTAAAACAATGGTGATTTTCAATTAAAACATTGAACGCATGCGCAATCTCAACGTTCTATAATATCAAATAAATAAATATACAAAGAAAACCTTTTTTTTTTTGAATAATATAGAATGTTGAGATTGCGCATGCGTTAAATGTTTTAATTGAAAACCACGATTGTTTTAATTGATTGTCGCGATGTTTTAAATGAATGTCATAGCTGTTATAAATGAATGTCATGGTTGTTTTAAATGGATGCAAAAACCGGTAGGAACAGTTACAGTTAAAGGATAAGACTTTATTGAATGACGAGTAACAAGAGAATGAATTACAGTAAATAATACAAGAAACGCTAGCTCGTTAGAGCAGTGCCCATTAACACAAGGCTACAAAAATTTGCACAAAAAATAATTGCTTTTAATTGTCATTCAAATTATATTATTGTTTCACAACTGATCAAATAAGTAAGGATAGCAATAATAGATTACCTTATAACTGAAAGTGTTCCATGATCAACAGCGTAGCGAATTTTAGTCTTAAGAGAGCAAAGAAGGTTTTCAAAGTATTCTAGACTGAAAACTTTCTAGACTGAAGACTTTAAACTTTGTGGTGTTCTGACGAATCATGCAGAATAAATTCAAGTTTAGAAATTCCTAACTACAAATTATTATCATCTGAAAGAAAAACTAACAAAAGGGGAGGTGGAATTATAACTTATATTAGGAATGATCAAATTATCAAAATAAGAGATGACCTTTCGATCTCAGATGCCGATAGTGAGGTTTTTACATTGAAATAACTAGCAACAAATCAAAAAACATACTGGTCTCCACATGTTACCGGCCACCTGAAGGTGATTTATTTAAATTTTCCAATCATTTAAAGCAAAATTTTATAAAAAACAACAATGAGCAAAAAAAAATATTCTGGATTGGAGACATAAACATAGATTGTTTACAATATGATAAACATGCCAATAATAAACTTTTTTTTGACGAAATGCTTCAACATTACATCTTCCCAATTATTAACAAACCAACTCGAGTAACTCCAACTTCAATCACTGCAATAGACAATATATTAACTAATTCATTATTTGATACTTCTCTAAAGGCAGGAATAATAAAGGCAGATATATCTGATCATTTTCCTATTTTCTTCTCCTTGACACAAGATATAAAATCTAATAATAGTTGTAAAATTAAAACTTATAAAAGAAAAATCAACAAATTTGCTATTCAACAATTTAAAGACTAACTGTCGGCAGAAGAGTGGGATAAGGTATACCATGAATGCAATCTTGGGCACACTAACTCTGCTTATAATAACTTCGAAAAAATTTTCCTAAAAAACTATAATATGCACTTCCCAATTAAAGTAAAATTAATAAAAGCAAAACACTTAAAATGTCCATGGATCACCAAAGGTATTAAAAAATCCTCAAAAAAAACAAAAAAACTTTATATTAAATACTTAAAAAATAGAAATGAGGCAAACCTAAATGTTTACAAACAGTATAAAAACTTGTTTGAAAAAATTAAAAAAAATTCAAAGAAAAACTATTACTCAAATAAAATAAAAAACACAAATGGTGATATTAAGAAAACTTAGGATATCATGAAAGAAATAATTGGGATAAAAACCTGCAAAATAAATAGATTACCTGCTCAAATTGTCATAGATAATAAAGAGTATGCCAATAATAATGCAATTTCAGAAAAATTTAATAGTTTTTTTGTCAACATAGGCCCAAATCTAGCTTCAAAAGTCAATTGTCCAAACAACTCATTTGAAACTTATCTAACTAGTGTCAACAACGAATTAATATTTAAAGAACTAAAAATTGATGAACTCGAAAATGCAATAAACTCTTAAAAAAGAAACAAGTCTCCAGGTATAGATGACATTTGCAGTAATATCGTCGTCAATGTCTTTTCGGAGATACGCAAACCTATTTTCGAAATATTTAAATCATCAATTATAACTAGGGATTGCTAGTTTACGGTATACTAAAAATTTAGTTTACAGTTTACCGTATAGTATACCGTAAAGTATACCGTAAACAAAACTTTTTTTTTGGCGAAACTGTTTAACAAATTTATAAAAAAGTTTACATTAAAAAAATGTGTTTGTTTTTTTATTAAATGTCTTTGTTTTTATTTATGCGTATTAGTATAATATAAAATATAAGTTACATTATATTTAATATAAGAAACTTATATAATAAACGCTTTTTGAATGACAATTGGTATGGTTGTCTTCATCGAAAAGTCATTCGCATTTGTATGCCGGTATATGACAAAGTCAAAAATCTTTGTATATAAATGCAACGATATTTCCCTGTTGTTGTATACTTAAAACAATACTTACTTTTTATATAGGCCATAAATTACTTTAAAATAATTTTACACTCATAGTTTCAGCAGATTTAATACATTTTTGATCATTTATATAAATTAGTATATCAAGGGTAGTGTGTTTCTCTTTAAAGTCAGTTTTCTTACAATTTTTCTTTAGCTTTCGGCCAAAATCAACTCGACAGCGGTTTTAGAAACCGACTGTATGTTTGCATTAAATAAAAAATTTGTTGTAAAATGCTAATACTCATTTCACTGTGGTACATCGACTCGTTGCAAACTAATTAAAAAATAGATTTCGGCATCACTCTAAATTAAAACAAGACTTTTATCTCTGGATTAAAATAGCCGACGAACCCAGCAAAATAATCAAACTAGCACAAGGTTTAAAAAATTTTTTTTGCTGTTGTTGTATTTCATATTTATCTGCTTTAAAAGTTAAAATAAAAACAAGTTGAAGTTTCAAAATTTTTGAAACTTCAACAAACTCTTTATATATACCAATATAAAATTTTTATATTGGTATATATAAAAAGCAATATTTGCTTCTTTTTCATGGAGTGTGGCATTTGCATACATAAGAACTAAGCCGATTGCTTTTTCTTTTACAAGTCGGTTTCTACGCTTTGAATGTATAAAATCATACAAACTCCATATTCGTTCACTTGCAGCTCGAGAAGTTGGAATGGTAAAGACTATTCGTGCAACTTTAGCTAAATTTGGAAATTTACCAAATTTAGCTAAAGTTGTAACACCCTCAACACTCCACTAAATATCAGGATCCATTAGTTTAACTTGAGCTGCAAAATCTGGAGTTGGATTTGCGCATAGTCTCTGAAAAGATCTTATTTCATTTTTTGAAGTTTGACAATTGCAAAATCCTCTTGTTTCAACTATGTACTTTGGAAGTAACTCAAGGACTATAACAAGATCATTTTTACTGGATGGAGGAGGCTCAGTATACATATTTCTATCACCATGATTTCGTGGATCAAAAAAGTACGCAAACCCCATGGGTGGTGTATGTACAAATTTCCATCAGTGTAAAACAAGAGCTTTCAATACTGAGTCTTCACTCCATATTTGCATTAAATTAACAAATCCTAAATAAACTTCAGAAAGTAAACAAGTATCTGATTCCAGTTTACCTATTAGTTTTGATAATGGTTTCATAACATAAATAAAACGTTGACAATCTTCCCAAAAAAAATTGTCTTGTATAATACTTATATACTCTAACTTTTTCGTGGATAAAGATATACACGTAAAGGCACCTCAGTTGACTAAATTCAAATGGACTAACTTGTTTTCAAGATTACAAGCAACTGATGTATGATGGCTATACCACCGTGTTAAAACTGCATGTGATAATGCTTACATTTTCTTTAAATTATTTTCTTGTTTAACACGATTTTGAATTATACGAAATTGATCAACAAAAGATGTTCTTTGCTTAACAAATGCTTTCAGTTTTCCAGACTTTTCACAAATTCACATCCACAAATTCAGGCAGAAGGCAAATATCTTTTACTAAAAGATTGATTGTATGGGCTGCACAGCCATAACAAAATATTTTTGGAAATTTTTTTCAATAATATCCCAAGCAGCTCTCATGTTTATGGCATTATCAGTAACAATGCTTGTAACTTTATCAACACCAACCTCTAGAATTACATTTTCTATGCGAGTTGCAATATTAACGCCAGTCTGTTACTCCTGACCAGTTGGCTCAATTTTGTAAGCAATTGGTTTCATTGTCCTATTTTCAACATGAACCGAATAATTAATGAGATGATTTGTATTAATGTTTGAAAAACCATCAGTCACTATACTTACATATTCAGAATTATCGACATAATCTTTTATTGAACGTTTTTCATCATTTAATGCATCCTTATAAAGACGCCCACTAATGCATTATTGCCCACTAATGTATAATTTACTAGATGGAGGCTTATATGCAGGCATAAGATTTGCATGATGTTGCATTCCAAGCAGAAGAATCAGCTAATGCAAAAGGTACTCCTGTATGGAAAAACACCCTTGCATATGATTTATAAATCTTTTCAATGTCATCTTTGTTTATAGTGTCAAAGTATGAATTTAGCATAGTTCTTTTAGAAAATTGCCTAGAAACTGAATCTTCAGAGATTTGTGAGGCCATATTTTCATTGCATTTTGTTTCAACTAAAACACTTTGAACTTCTCTTTTTATTTTTTTGAAGCACAATTTAACATTGTCAGATACTTTTTTACATCCCCTTATATGCTGCATCCATCTGAAAGTTGAGTGTGCTGTAATTTGTTTATCACAATATTTGCAATAATTTTTTCTTGTTGAACCTTTTCCAAAAAAAGAGACATGCTTGTAAATTTGATCAACCGTCTTAATTATTTTACTTTAATACAATAGTAAACATATGTATAATATTGTTAACAATATTAAGTTAATATTATTGTTATTGTTAATAATTAACAATAACAATAATAACAATAAAAGTAGTAACAATATTAATTATAGTAATTACTATCATTTCATTCAGATAACATAAGTCCAAAGAATAAACAAAAAACATGTAAAAAAAAAGCAAAAATATTTTTTAAAAAAGGTAAAAAGCAACACAAACAGCGTGGTATAAAAATTTATTGGTATAAAACTATAACAGTTTAACAAACTAAAACAAAAAATATTAAAAAATCAAATTAAAAATCACTTTAATTATTTATTCAATAATATATTAAATAAAGTATAGCAGTTAAATACATTAAGAAAATAAGTATAATCATTAAATCATCAAGTCATTCCGGAAATATTTCATAAATAAAAGCATATAGGTATACTAAATGGTATACAAACATTCAGTATACCAAATATACGGTAAAGTTTACCGTAAAGTGAGTATACCGTATACTGTAACCGGCGATCCCTAATTATAACAGGAACTGTACCAGATAAATTAAAAGTAGCTAAAATTGTAACTATTTTTAAAACCGGTGAAACATTTCTAATAAACAATTACAGACCAATCCCAATACTTCCTACCTTTTCTAAAATACTTGAAAGAATAATCTACAATAGATTATATGAATACCTAATTCAAAACAAGTTCTTAAATAAAAAACAGTTTGGCCTTCAAGCGCAGCACTCAACAGAACATGCAATTTTAGATATAGTTAATAGCATAAGTGATTCTTTTAATAAAAAGCAATTTGTATTAGGAACTTTCATAGACCTATCCAAAGCATTTGACACAATTAATCGTGATATCTTACTAAAAAAAAAGGAAAAATACGGAATAAAAAATACTAGCCTAGATTGGTTTAAAAGTTATCTCTGCAACAGACAACAATGTGTTATTTCAAACGATAATAAATATTCTAAATTACTAAAAATAAAATGCAGAGTTCCCCAAGGTTCCATTCTTGGTCCTCTTTTATTTTTAATTTATATTAACGATATTCCACAATCATTAAAAAAACTCGATGCAATAATATTTGCTGATGACACAAATTTATTTTATTCATCAGCATCAATTGAAAATCTCTTTGAATCTGCAGATGATGACCTTGAGAGTCTAAACATTTGGTTTAAAGTAAATAAATTATCTTTAAATCAAGAAAAAACAAAATACATCTTGTTTCATACCAACCAGCAAAAAACTAAAACACCAAGCATGCTACCATACTAAAAATTGATAACATAAACATCGAAAGAATTGAAACTATTAAATTTCTTGGGATAATTATTGACGAAACGATTTCTTGGAAAGCCCATATAAAAACATTAAATACAAAAATATCAAAAAGTATCGGCATACTTTACAAAGTCAAAACTATACTTTCCCAGAAGAATCTGAAAACTCTCTACTTTTCTTATATAGAAAGTTATCTAACATATGCTAATATTGCCTGGGGAAGTACAAGTAAATCTAAATTAAGTTCTCTATATACACAACAAAAACACGCATCAAGATTGATTTATAATAAAAATAAATTCACTCATGCCGATCCTTTACTTAAAAACTTGAATGCTTTGAATATCTATCAAATTAAAATCCACCAAAATATTTTATTTATGCTCAAATATAAGCTCGGACTTGTCCCAACTCATTTTACTAATAACTTTTTTCAAACCAACGCCAACAGATATATCACACGAGGAACCGGAAACTTTACATTGCCCATAAAAAAAACAAAATTTTTGAGATTTTCAATTGTATACCGTGGGCCCTATTTATACAACAAAACAATACCTCAAAATATAGAACTTACTAAACTGGATAATCTTATTGCCCTGAAGAAAAAACTAAAAGGTCTCATAATTAACAAAACCAATTTTATCGATATGTATTAAATATAAAAGAACAATTAATATAATAAAATGTGAAAAGAACAATTTAAGCTATAAAAATAAATAAAAAAGAAATGAAACATAAATAAAAAATAAAAAATAAAAAAAGTTGTTAGCAACTATACATAATAAAATATTAGTGAACAGTAGACCTCAAAAAATTGATGTGTGTCTTTACTCTTTAAATTTTTAGTTTATTTTGTATTTTAAAGGTTCTCGATGAAAAGACTTTTCTTAGTCTTCTGCGAGTTTCCTTACAATTACATAGTACTACTATTATATGTTAATATATATTTTCAACAAATAAAATATATTTTAAACGACAACGACAAGCAAGTCCCTAGTAGCCCTGTGGTGCGACGGACTTGCGTATATTTTTTAAATGCATGGGTTAATAGCCAGCACTTTATATTATAAACCACGAATTTTTAAGTTTATTATTTTAACTCGCATAAGTTAAAATGTCAAACGCGCATGCGTTAACGCTCTTTAGACATTGTAAATATTTGTGGTGGACATTTATATAAACTGAAGACATGTAAATATTATTTGTTTTTGAAATATATAATAATGATTGTTGTAAAAAAAAAAAAAAAAAAAAATAAATAAATAAAAAACACCTCGTAACTTAAGTTGAATTCTCTTTTTCAGGTGGTTAATATTTTTTGCTTTGAAATCATAGGAATAGACTCTCTGTTTAAGGTGAGCCCAAAATGTTTCAATGGGCCTTAATTGCGGTACATTTGGTGGATTATCATCCTTAGAAAACATAGGTCATATTAAACTTCTTATAAGTTTCAATTGTTAGCTTTGCATAATGACAGCTTGCAACATCATTCCAAAATATATATTTTATTTTGTGATGCAAATTGATGAAGGGAATAATTTTTTTTTCAATTCATTCTTTGGAATCTTAATTGCAAAAAAAGGTTTTGATTTACCAAATCTACTGATTGCAATCCATACTAAAACTTACGCTTAAAACTTTGATTTAAACTTTTATTTAATATTATTTTCAGTTTTGTCTTTATCTTGACTATAAAAGCCGTCATTTCCTGGTGTGTTTTGACTGCTCAATGTAAAATAGGACTCATCATCCATAATAGTTTCAAACTCAATTGACGGTCGGAAAAAAGTTTTCGAAAGTTTTAAGTCGTTGTTTTTGTTTAATTATTTGAATTTCAGAGCTTTCTGGTGCTTTCTTTCTTTTGAAATATTAAATCCACGCATGTTAAAAATTTTATAAACATACCTTCTATGAATTCATATTTTAATGCAAGTTTTCTCTGGGAGATTCCAACTTTTTTTTCAGCCTAGTTAATGAGTGAAGTAATTTTTCTTATGTCCATTTTGTATGGTTTTCTGCCGCTTCCAGACTTTCTTTTAAGGTCAATATTGTCGTCAACTCTATTAATAATATTATAAGTTGTTCGCCTTGCAACTTTTATTTGCATAAAATGATGCACTGTAAATGTTTTCCGTTTATCTATGTTATCTAGGTAGAAGTTTCCAATAAGTTTTTGTTTGTCATTTTCTTTAATTCCATCCATTTTATTTATATAATTTTAATTGCCAAAATCAGATTATAAAATAAGAATATCTGGTGAATATATTTAACTTCGAACTGCAGAAACATTCGAATTTGTTCGCGAGTTTCAAACGTTTAAATTTTGTGCAAGTTTTTAGTAGCCTCCTGTTATAGTATTTATAGAAAAGAGAAGGAAAAATAGAAAAACGACTTTGAAAGAAGAAAAGCAATATTACGATAATGGTTGAAGGTTGGCTGCAAGAGCAGGTCCAACTATGTTTACAATCCGTTTTTGCACCTAGTGTAAAAGATAGAGAGAGTATCATTTGAAGATCCGCTCCAGATATGATAACGATATTTCATACAAGGACAGATTTGAGATTTTTAGAGATAAAGAATAGAATCCGGAGTAAGAAAACTGCATCTCTTTATCGCAGCGAACATGATAAAGAGATGCAATCTTAGCAGATGCTAATTTTTCAATGGATTGGATATATGGTAACCAAGAAAGACCGGAACTAAGAGTAAATCCGAGAAACCGATGTGTAGATGACTCATTTCTAATAATTTTTCGAAAATATTTTATTACAGTTTTTAAATTAGCAAAATATTTTATTGAAACTTTATATAAGTAGGCACTTCATTCCCTTTTATAAACTTTTTATATAATTAACCTGAAATGTTAATTTTAATTTTTTTTTACAAAAAAATCCGTAATTTTAAATTCAGTTTTTTTTTCGATTTTTTTTTTGTCATTTGCATAAAATATATATATGCGCAAAAATTTTAAGCAACAACTTTAGGCAATAATCAATCTGTTATTTTTCATGCATAGATTCTTGAATGGTAATAAACAAATAAAACAACGTTTAATTCACAACTTACTAAACTTTAGAACATTAAAAATAATTATGCAAATTAATATAATTATAGCCCTCATTTTACTCTATTGAAAAATTAGAACATCAAATTGTGAACAATTAAAACACTAGGTTGACAAATATTCAATTTTCTCAAATATAATTAATAGAGTAAAAGCGGGTCAAACCGCACACCATATCATTCCGCACGCTGATCGAAATTTTATCAAATTAATTCTGATAGTATAATTTTTATGCAGCTAGAACAAAAAGTTAAATAAAAATTCAAAAAAGTTAAAAAAGCTCTTTTTTTTGATAAAACCACAGACTCGATTAATTACTTAGTTTAGTTTTTCGCAAGTGACTAAGCGCTTATCTTTATCTAATTAACTTAGCGTTAATTCTGGTTTAATTAAAAAATGAATTATAATGTTATTTGTTAACATAATCATCTCTTACTCATTAAAAACTAGTTATATAATTTCTCAATATAATAATCACTCAATTCAATTTAACTCACTCACTTTAACATGTCAACTAAAAAAATATAAGCATACAAGAAAGAAGATATACAAGCCGCATTAACTGATATGAAAGAAAATAATACATCACTGAGAAAAGCTGCATTCAAACATGGCGTTCCAGTCTCAACGCTCAAAGATCGCAAAAATAACAACAACAAAGGCTTCTATGACTCAGGTACAACAACGGTACTCTCAAATGAAACAGAAAGATTTATGGTGCATGCGTTCCAATTACTTGGTGACTGGGGTTATGGTTTAACCCGAAATAAAATCCTTGAATTTGTATGTGGCTACCTTAAATGCGAAGATCAATTGCACTTATTCACGGTCAAAAATTTCAACAAGAAAAGCGGATAACTTAGCTTTTAAAAGGGCCGCTTCTTGTACGCCAGAAATAATTGGTCGTTATTTTGAATGCATCGTCAAGCAATATCAACAGACAGGTATAACATCTGGGTCGCATATTTGGAATTGTGACGAAGCAGGTTTTTTGGGTGATCAAGGCAAAGCAACCGTGGTGTGTCGAAAGGGGACAAGATGTGCATTTAAACTTACTGGCAATAATGAAAAAATTCATTAAACTGTAAACAATTGCTGTAACGCTAATGGGCATTTGCACCACCATTTGTGATATACAAAGCCTAAAAAAATTTTTGTCCTGACTGGGCAAGAGTTGGTCCAGTTGGCATCAAATATTCAATTTCAAAATCAGGTTGGACGGAGCACAATACGTTTATTGAATGGCTGAAAGGAGAATTTATACTCAAAACTGAGCAAATTTGAGGTATTCATATTTTAGTATTAAATGGGAATACAACTCACATAGCTTTGGAAGAGGTATTGCTGTGCAGAAAACACAATATAATCTTGATTTGTTTACCAGAGCATTTTTCACATATTCTACACCCATTAGATAGAGGTGTCTATTGTCATGTCAAACAAGCATGGAAAGAAATTCTTACAAAGTATTACAAAGACTCAAAATGTAAGAATTTAAATAAACAAAATTTTCCCCCGTTACTCAAACTGCTGTACGAGAGTGGTAAATATTTTACACGCTTGCATGCAATCGCTGGTTTCCAGTACACTGGCTTATTTCCACTTAATAAAAATAATGTAAATCATAAGCCGTTAGCAATCACTCAAAAGTTTAATCTACCGTAGCACTTACTCCAACTACACACCAATTAACATCTTTTTCAACTACACCAGCTTCAAATTTTGATAGGTATCATGCATGTGTTGAGCGTTGCAAAAACAGTATCGAGCAGAATGAAGCAGTTTTTTCAAGCAAGAAACCAATCGCATGTTAAGAAATCGAAGCAGTGCAACATGTCAAAAATTGGCGGTTGACAAAAATATGACCTAGTTCCTCAAACAAAAGATAAAGAAAAAGCAACAAAGGAAGCCGTGAAAGTTGCTAAAATTAACGCAAAGCGTAGACTCTCTATGCCAAGTACTCAAATGCCTGAGCATAACAATGCTGAGCAACCTCAGCATAACAATAATGAAGAACAAGTACCAGCAGCCAAACGATTAAAAGTTGCAAAAGTAAAAAGTGTAGATTACAGTTCCACACAGAAATGTTGCAATGCGAAAATTTGGTGTGTCGGGAACGGTTGTGCAAAGAAACATGTTTACCAAAGAAATATGTAGTTAAAACTAAATTTTTTGTTGTAAAAAATGTAAAAACTTAAATATAGTTTCTTAGATATGAGTTGTGTTAAAAATAATAATAAAAAAAAGTTAAAATTTAAAAAATTCAATGTTTTCTCAAGTGTGCAGTTTTATCAGAATGTCACCAAAATCCGGACAATTTGTTTTTCTTGGCATTTAATATTTTCAATAACTTCATTATTATTTTTAAAACATATATTTATATTATCTTATGTAGTTTTTTATTACCTATCTAATAAAATAAAAGGAAAAAAAATTTATTTAATTTTTATTGACAAGTGTGCGGTTTGACCTGGTTTTACTCTATAAAATTAACATTTTTTGTTATTTTTACAAGTAAATACATTGTAAAATAAACTTTTACAATGCAATAAACTTTCCATTTTCAAGGTCAACAACCAATGGAAAAGTCTTTACTTGATTTTCTTCAGTCTCATTGACTACATCAAACAAAGTTTTTTTAAATTAGGGATGAACTTGTTTATTTTAAGAACTTTACCTGTACACCAAAAATATTTTTTAGTGTTGATTTTCATAATTTTATGTTGAATAAATTTCCCAACAAGATAATTAAGATTATTTAAAACATTAGGCAAGACGTTTAATTTTTGTTGATTTGCTAACTGAGACAGTCTTGCATTCTTCAATTTTTTACATAACTTTTCTTTTTGTTTCAAAATCAAAATATCTTGTTCTTTTCTTTCTTTAAGAGAAATCTTTTTCTCAATGAGCTCTGGAAACTCCTTGTTCTAATAATTGATCACAAATTACTGAATAACTCATAGTTGTAAAGTCCATTCTCTTACCACCAAGCATTTTAGTTTTGCAAAAATATTTAGGTTCACATTTTGCTTCCATAACATACCTATAAAAATCCAACTGTGCTATTAATATTTTTTTGGTTTTTAAGGAGTCACCTAACAATACATATTCAGCATCTGCTTCTTTTGAAGTCAACCGCACTTTTTTTCCTAATTTTAACAACTCATTTACCAATTTAGCTTTTTTAAAGAAAGCTTTATTTTTCACTGTTTATTTAGCTTTATGTTTTTCAGACAATCTTTCACTTATTTCAAACTTTAATTCTAAATGACGTTGTTTGTATTTATCTTTCATTTTATAAAAGTAACTTGAAACTTTTTTAAGCAACAAGTCACGCTCATCCAAAGTCTTTTTATCTAACCAGTCTAGTGCTTTATTTTTATACCACATAGTACAAGCTTGAATAGTTTGTATTTTGACATTAGGTTTTGTACGAATTAAAAGATTTAATACAGCAAAGTCACTTTCTGACGCTTAGTGTGTTGTTGGGACATTCTTTGCAGACTTACTTATATTATCAGAAGGATGCCAATATTTACCTCCACGAAGTTGATCACCAGATTGTCTTTTAAGAACAACTAATAAAGAATGACAAATCACGTCTAATGTCTACAGTGTTGAAATATCTAAATCAGTGTCAGCAGTCTCTTTTGTGATTCAATTATCCACCAAAGTGGGCTTGTAATCATTTTCTCAACTATTCCAAGAGCCTGCACTTCTGCTAAATACAAATTGTTGCTAATATCTTCTTTAACTGCAAGTAAAAGATTATTTAGATTCGGTCAATTTTGAAGAAACTTTAAAATACCCTTGGATTAAAAATACAAAGCTTCAGCATTATAATAAAGTATTTTAAATCGGTTAACAACAAAGGGTGCTAGCATACACTTACTTTGTCCTTTACCAGCAAGAAATGCATTAAAATACCAAGCAACTCTAGCTTCGTCACTCCCCTAACATGAAAGACTTTACGTGCAGTTCTTATCAATCTAGTGGCACCTGATTCTGCAGTATTGAATGAAAAAATATTTTCATAACTACTGTTTAAAACTAATTTTTCAAATGATTTAATTGTTTTATCAGTTTTTGCAAAGTTGGTTAGTAAATGTAATTTACAAAAAAAGTTTGACATTTTAATGAAATCTGCTTGCTCACCTTTTTTTAAACTTTCCTAGTTCTTTATTACTTTAAGCAGTAATTTATTTCTCATATCTTTAAGCTTTAAATTAAGCAGTGGATTAACTGGACCGAGATCAGACATTGCAGTTTTAAAAGAACATACAAGGTTAAAATTTTTTTTTCCTTGCAGCTATTATCTAAAACGTCACACATATCATGTAATGTTTTGGTTAACGCATTAATAGTATAATCTGGATCACTTTCAGCCATTTCAAGTAATCCAAAAGATAAAGTACTTCCACTTGTGGCAGTATCTTGGAAATTTTGAAAATATCTATGGTGTTTAGTGGTACCGTCACTGTGAAGACCTTTGGCTGAATTACTTTATACAGTATGTATCATTTCTTCTCCGACTTGAAGCTGACCAGATGCTAATGCTTCAGTCATAAACCGAGATTTTTGTACCAATTGAGGGAAGCTTTTCTATATCTAACTTTGCTAGTTTTTTTAAAACAATTGTGATAATCTCATTAACTTTATTCGTGCTGACATTCAAAGAAACTAACTTCATAATAACCTCTCTTTTATCATTAATATAACTTCCATTTTGAAATGTTACTATTTTGCGATCAAGGAGAAGACAATTTAAAATGTTCAAATCTTTATTTCCTTTGTATATTAATTTTTCTCCAATGTTAGGAGAGTCAATATCTTTTTAAGGATTATTTAAATTATTAGAAGAACTTTTCATGTTTATTTACTACCATGCTATACTTCTTGTTTACATAATACAATTTTTTGCATCCAATTATTTTTTCCTCACAAATGAGTGAAAGTTTTTTGTCACTTTTTTCAAGCCTACCTATCAAAAGTTTAACAGTTTTATTAAGGTTTGTAATGACTTTATTATACTAAACTTTCAATTCTTTTTTTTCTTTGTTTTAATAATGACTTTATTATACTAAACTTTCAATTCTTTTTTTTTCTTTGTTTTGTTTCTTTTCTTTTTTAATTGTCGAATCATTTGCTTTATTACTTGCATGTAGTAACTAATGTCATTCTTGAGTCGTTAGATGTTGTCGTTATTCGTTAGTTGTTCGTCGTTAGATGTAAGTGTTTTTTCATATTACTTTTATGAACTTTAGCAGATTTGAACATATTTTTACAATCGGATAAAGCAAGTTTTAATCTTTTAAAAGAATTTTTCGAAGTTTGATGTTTCAATTTTCTTTTTTTACCCTTTGTTTTTTTGTTCTCACTTGATATACATACTTCAAAATTATTTTCTGAAATAGACGGTATAAAGGACATCAGCTTATATATATATATATATATATATATATATATATATATGTATATATATATATATATATATATATATATATATATATATATATATATATATATATATATATTATGGATATAACTTTTTTGCACACTACTAGGCCAGTATCTAAATTATATGAAATGTTATGTAAAAAGAACGAATAGATGTTTCATTTTGACATATTTTGAAAAAAGGTCACCCCAAAACCAAAAAATCGAATTTTCAATAGGTACACTTTTGTACAGTAAATGAATATTAAAGGCTGAAGATGTTGTAAGAGTCATACTCCTGTTGTTATTTTATTTATTTATGCAACATGTACTGTGATATAACAAAAAACATTATGTGATATATAATTATACAAGTATTACAAAATTAACAGTATCAAAGCGTCTAGTACAACAATATACATAACTGTCTGTGTCTATAGGCCTACTGTGTTTAGTACATGGGTCACATGATGCTCACGTCTCATAAAGAGTCTAGCGCTTATTACTTAGAATGAATCGAAGTTGCAGTTTGTCTTTCTTTCTGCAGGAAGCATACAGGTCTTGCATCACCTTGATTGCACGTTCAGCTATCTGATTACTTCGTGGTATGTCGATGATGGATGGCTCTTTCTTCCAGTGATTTTTGAATGACTGCAATGCCTTTTTGTAAGGCTTCAATACATCAGATAAATTCTTGAAGTCATTGTCATTGTACTTTTGACTACTAAACCAATGTTCTGCCCACTTATATGAAATGAACCTGCAAACCTTCTCCAAATTCTTTCTCGCTTCAGGCATAAGAATGAACGCCAGAATGGCGAGAATGGCTCTTGAGTTCCATCTGGCATTGCTCATATTAGGAATGTTCTGAAAGTGAATCAGAGGGAAGTTTCTTTGTTCTTCATAGAACCTAAACACTCTTGTTAAATGGTACAAAAACTTCATATCGTCTCTCCACCCTGATTTATCAAGAATTTCTACAGTTCCATTCACAAACTTATCCTTCAGTTCATCATACTTATTCAACAGTTCAGACACAAATGGGTATTCAATGTTTGGAGATTTGGTATCACCCCCAAGTTCTTCGTCCATCACCAGACGGAGAATCCTGTCTAGTACGTGATGCTGACAACCGATAAATTGTGGTATTGTGACACCCTTTAATTTAAACATACGTTGCAACTTCACAACAACTCCATTTCTCTTCCCAGTATTGACGTTTGTTGTATCAGTAATGATCATCTTAATTGAATTCCACAAATTGTATTCATCAATAAGTTTGGCAATTTTTTCAGCAACAGTTTCAGTTTTGCCATCTTTTAAACGCAGTGCATCAAGTTTCACGTCAGTTCTTTCATTCTGAAGTACAACTACCTGATATTCCTTATCATCTATTCGTTTGCCGTCAAAGTGTAAGGACCACTGTTCCATTTTAAGTTGTTATATCATATCTTTTTTTAATTTACCTGCCTCTTTGAATATGGACTTGTAAATTGCTGATTGACTTGGAGTTGGAATATCAATACCTTGTTGTGATAATACATTGCATATTTTAGCAGCTTTCTTTGTGGAAACTCCACTTGATGTAACCATACTTACAGCAAATTTACTTTTGTAGTGCTTTCTAGTTTTTTTCTGAGTGTCCTCATCATCGTCTTTATCACCGTCGTCGTCTTCATCATCTTCACTCTTACTTTTGCAGTTTTCAGATTCAGTACCACTGTCTGTGGTAGACAGGACTTGTGATGTGGAAGGTATTGCTGTTCCAGACTGGACTTTCCTTCTCTTGGAAGGGTGAATGGTTTCTTTACTTGCCACTTGTCCTGTTGAGTACCCCACCTGTCCTTTACTTTCTTTTTGTAGGTGGTATAGACGTTTATCTTCCGAGGATAACCACTGGCTATTCACTTTCGTGATGTCAAATAATGCATTGAGAACATCATATTTTCCACGCTTGACACATTCATCATAGACCTTCAGCACCTTCATAAGCTTTGCTCTTATCACTTGATCAGACACACGTGGAAAATTCAGTTTATTGTCCCACAATTTTGTAATTTCCTTAGAAATTTGGTCTATTCGTTCTTTTCTTCCTTTAACATATGCTCCGAGAAACTGGTATCTTCCTACGATCTGCAATTGAAGTGGTATTCTGGATTTTTCATCGAGTGAATGTTCTTCTACAGCCACGCTTCCTCTTCTTCTGTGTGACTCTTGAAATCTCACCAAATTTTTAGTCCAAGTCTTCTTGTTCTTTGTTACTGTGGTATGACTTTTCTTGTGAGACATCATATAATATTGTTACGACTTTACGGATAGCTGAGCGCAAATATCCGTTTAATAAAGTCGTTTAATTAATGAAATACTTTAACTGTATAGTAATCCAATTATAGTTCGATAATCCAGTCAATGTTGATAACAGTTCGATAATCCAGTCCGTATCCTAACGATAATGCTACAACTACTTATACTTCGTACACTTACAGCGTCTTTAGTTCGCTACAGTAGTTCCTTATTAGCTCAGTTACACGCAGAGTACTTCATAGAACTATTCACATTATCAACACTGAGCTCTGACAGCAGCTCGCTTATATAATTATTTAGAGCTTCCAGAATGTTCTACTAAGTTCTATAATCTTCTACAGTCTGTTACAGTCGTCTATATCACCGTGGTAACACAATGACGTCATCACATAACAATTCCAAGTATTTGCCGGCACACGGCCGTTTCGTTGCCATGGTAACGTGTGGCGTTATATTTATAAATTCATAACAAAATAATGAAATAAATAGAATTAAGCTGAGAATTAAGCTTAAGATTAAAACATCGGTCAAAAATGAATGTATATAAATGGTAAATCAAATTTTTATTTTGGGGGTGACCTTTTTTTGTTGCAGAAAGCTATTTGGGCCTTTTTTCATGATTTTAGGTAAAAGTTCATCGATTTATGATACAGGAAACATTTTATTTGAAAAAAAATTAAAAAGTCATATCCCTAATATATATATATATATATATATATATATATATATATATATATATATATATATATATATATATATATATATATATATATATATATATATATATATATATATATATATATATATATATATATATATATATATATATATATATATATATATATATATATATATAGGGGAGTGGGGTATTGGCGAACACCTAAGCGGGAATGCGAATTAAAAACACCAGTTATACAAAATTGATCATATTTATTGCTTATCAATTAGTTTAACTACTCAGTCACAAACCCTCAAAAGGAATTTTTTAAAATCTTATTATAAAATAAAAATTTATGCCAGAAATAAAACCATTCGTGTTCGGAATTACCCTGCCTACGTGGGGTAATTCCGAACACATTGGGGGGCAATCACAAGCACTGTTGTGTAATAGCGAATAAAAAGCTAATTGTAATAACTAAGTCTAAAAACTATATTATGCAACAAAAACAAAAAAAAGGAGTGACTTTATTTCCATAGAAGCTACAACAGAGTGTTACTCAAGAAAAAAGTTGCATAAAATTATCAGAAAAATTTAAAATCAAATTATAGTGAACAATATCCGCAGCTTCATTACACTACTGCACGTCTGGAACTGAGCATAGGATCCCTTCTCAGCAGGTAAAAAAAAATTTTCGAATTTATTTTTTTACAATGCTGTTTTGACCATGTTCGGAGTTACCCCGCGTTCGCTATTACCCCACTCTCCCCTATATATATATATATATATATATATATATATATATATATATATATATATATATATATATACATCTTTTTTTAATGTTTTTTTTGATGATTTAAATTTATCTATAACAATTTTAACTTTTTTTTTTTTTTTTTTTAATTTTAACCTAAATTATTTTGAGTTGTACAAACTCAAAATAGTTTCGGTTACTGAAAACAAATTTGAGAATCGCCTTCTAAAATTCGTGCACACCATTTTCAAACATTTATCATTCAAGCATAGATACCAATCATATAACTCTTTATTATTCATTACACTGAAGCTAATTTTATACAAATATTGATAATTTAGACTGAAGTACCGAAAATCAGTCAAAACTTGGTTTTTTTAAAGGTATTTTAAACCAACCAATTCATCACAAAACTAAAAAAAAATACACAGAAACAGCGAGAAAAGGTTATATATTACTTTAAAGAGTGCTAGAACGCAAATAAATTTATTTTTAGTTAAGATAATTACCAAAACTTTATTAAAATTGTTCTAAAAGTCAGATAAACATTTATTAAAACATCTAACAGATATTTTATGAAAGTATAATCATTGTACTTTTCGTAAAAGTTTTTACTATGACATGAAAAACAAAAAAAATTGGTCTAAAGTTATTCTGAAAAAGTATACTTTTTATATAAAAAACTGCGAAAATTTTGTCTACGGAATTTGTCACGTGACTGAATTACGGGCTGAGAAGATGGCTGTATAAGGGCTGAGAAGATGATGAAGGGATAATATAAGGGCTGAGAAGATGATGATGACATATTGTTAACTTTTGTATAAGAACTATATAGTTTCAAATTTAAATTCAAAATAAAAAATAAATCATTTCTTAAATGGCTATTAAATAAAATTAATAGAAAATCGAAAAGTTCAAAACTTTCAACTTATATTTTCATCTGAATCTTTTTAAAGTCTATTTTTGTAGAAAGCCTACTAAATTTAAATTATATTTAAAGATATATGAATTAATACGTTGTGCTGTTCGAATGCGTGTCCTAAAAAGGCATAATAAACTACAAAAACTAACATTTTAAACACGGCGATTTTTTTTGATTGATTTTCTCCCACTTGCTATGGTTTACAAGATTTTCGGATACGGATGTAACGAAAACAGTTTATTTTACTTTTACGCGCCACGTAAATAAATTTTCTTTAAATAAAAATTCAAAATGGTTTTTTGACCATTTTTTTTACCGATAAAGTAACCTACTATCAAACTCGCGGATAGTCTCGATCCATGATGCATCTTATGATCTAAAAATTCACACATGGGTTCATAAGATGTATACCTATAAATTCCAGTTTACAACATATATCTTCTAATGTCGTAAATATATATGTATTTTATTAAAAAACAGTGATTTTTATGTCTATTTTGCTTAAAACTTAACTGTAACTTTAACGGTAACTGTAACTGTAACTTTAACTGTAATTTAGACATATAGTTGTAAACTGGAATTTGAGATCCAAATGAAATTTATCTTTATAAGTAATAACATTGATAGTTTAGGAAACCGTCATTTAGTCTATCCCGCTGATTATTTCTAGTTTTTGTACTAGTTTTTTAATTAAATTGAATTTCAATATCTATATAACTTTTAAAGAGTTTTTTATAAAAAAATGCATGATATGTAATAAAAATTTGATAAAAGTTAGACTAAAACACTTTAAAAGAAATTTAAAAAAAAAAAAACTTATATTTATAGTCCTAATTTAATGCTAAAGATAGTAAATTTTTGCAACTTTTCGTAAAAACTTAAAAATTGCGGACGTTTTGGACCAAATTTTGTATTTCTTCAAAAAAAGCTTTGGGAATTTTTAAGGCAAAAAAAAAACGTCGTGTAAAATTAATATCTTTAAATTTTATTAAAACAGTTTAGTTTAACTTTCTTAACAAGAAAATAGAAACAAAAAAAACAAAAAAAATAAAGCAGAAATAAGTTTTTACCACACCTTTTAAACTTTATATTGTAAATTTATCAATATAAAATTGCTAACATAATTGTTTTTAAATAAATATTATTAATAATTAAATATTAATTATTTTATTTACGGATTAACGTTTTTTGTTTATATATTTTTAATCTTGTTAAGCGAGTAGAAAAATTTACCGTATTTAATGAAACAATGAGATTAAGTGAAATAGTTTAAAATTTTACAACTTTGATGCAAGAACTAATTCGATAATAATAATTATGTTCGATGCTCATTCATTGAGACGAGTTAATTTTTTTCTTCAACTTGTTTGTTTATTGATAGAGACGAGATAAAACTTCATAATTTTAATAAACTTTTTTAATAAAGGTTTTTAAAAACTTCATAAATTTAAATTATTTGTTTACCAGTAATTTATTTCCTTAGTTCTACTCCTCAATAGCTATTAAAACAATTTTTTTTTGTTTAATTTCTTTAATTTTAGTCAATTGAATTAAAAATGAAAATTATACTTATGTTAAAAAGAATTTTCTACGTTAATGGCGCTGCCTCATTGCCAATTGGAATATGTCTTGTTGTATTTTTTCTTAATGTAAGTTTTTATATTTATTTTTTATATCAAAGTTTGTTACTTGACTTGGTTTTCGTTCGCTATAAATAACATATACACAACTTTGAAGTTGGATAATACGTAAGCTAGTCATCTAGTATAAGTTTTTTCAATGGCCAACTTATTTTAATGGTATGCTGATATCTTTGCTGAATGTCGCAGGAAATATGTTTCCTTCAACAGTCTGCAAAAATTACGTGTTTTCTGAGCGAGTAAGACTCTCAATAGCCAAATGTTTCTACTTATTTCCTTAAGCTGATCAGAAAATGAATAATATTTCTACATGTTTACTTAAGCCGATCGAAGATTTTTTGTATTTTCTTCTGTTTTTTTTTTATTTATTTATTTATTTTTTGTATTAGAAAATTAAAGTTCTTTTGCCATTTTCTACCGACGTTATTTTGAGCATCATGCTATTGCTTGTTAAACCCAATTTGGATCAATTCATGATTTTGTAAACATTTGCCTTATATACAAATTTTCCCCAATTTTGATTTTTTCTTCCCTTTAATTCTTTGTTTAAAAACAGTAGATACTTTCCTTCAAATTCCTTAGTAGGTGTGGCATAAAGTGCTTTGTATTAACTGATTTTTAATCTTATTTTTTTCATCAAAAAAGAGACATTAGTTTTTACCGCAAATTTAAATACTAGGAGATTTTAAAAAAATAGGTTTATAATCTTTTAGATTTTAATAAACCGATTGTTAAGACAAAAAAAAGTTCTTGAAAGTTAATGTCTGTGTTGCATATTAGCCCATCCCATTTTGACCCTCATGAACAAATTTTAATACGTGGAGTGTCATAAAATATTCCCAAGGTAATTTCTAATGAAATTTTTTTTATTTTGAATGACTATTTATATTCGCGCCATTCCTTTAAAGTTTAACATTTTTACATTTTTTTGAGTTTTTAAGGGCATTTTCAAACAATCAGCGCGAATAGAAATTTACAAATTATTAACTGTATAATAACGTCATTACAAATAATGAAAGGTTTTTTCTATGCCGATTGTGCGCATTTTTATTGCTATTATTTTTGAAATCTGGTGGTATTTTAAAAAAGCACAAATTCGTTATGAAATTAAAAAAACGTGGTTTTCAAACACGATAGCGTTGAGGCCCAATACACAGCAATTAGAAATTTGTTAGATTTGTTTGATCTCATACAGTTCACCCACTTCAAGTCCTGGCCATTCAAAAAGGCCGACCATTATTCTTATTAACTTCCTGCTATCATGTCGGAGAGCTTCGTATAGCTGTAGCCCTAAATAAGCTGTAGAATAAAATATTTATATCATAATATTAGAAAGGTAAAAAATAGTAAGATGAAGATAAAACTACTTTAAAATTTTTACAAAATGAAAATGTTTAAGTTTCTAATTTTAAAATTATTTATATTTAGACTTTTGACATTTGAGATTAGTGTTAACTTACGGAAAAAAATCAGACCGTCAAGTGAAAATTAACAAATATGGATCTGTTTCACATGCCTTGAATTTCATGAAATTCAAGTTGCATTGCTCTAAAATCAGGCAGGTTTTTATTCTGAGTAATAAAATACTCAAAGTGATCAATAGAATGGCTGGCTACATTTCTCTCTGCAGGGCATCGCGGTTTTTGACCTGCGACTATTCTGATTCTGCAATTTTTCAAGTAAAACTTAATTTCTAAAGTTTTGATATTTTAGTCTTATTATTTAAGAACAATTTATGTCATAAAGTAACAAATTGCTTAAAAACAATGGTTTGCAAAATGGTTTAAAACTAGATGAAAATACAAAGAAACTCTAAACCAATTTTTTTTCCAATGACAGACTTTTCTTAAAATCAGGATAAATATAATAAAAATAAAATTAATAGAAATTGCACTTTGATTTTATCTTGTCAAAATTAAATGTAATAAGTTTTTAGCAATGTCGTTTTAAACCTTATTTTATCTACATTGCATTTTTTTAATTTACACTTTTAAGATCAACAAGATTATTGGCAGATGTATATTGAGCCTGCTGAATTGGTGAAATTCAAATCATAGTAAAACCATAGAGGTGTTTGGTGCTGGCGTAGGCATCTTTTAAGGTTCAGAATTAAAAGTACATCTAAAAATTATTTTTTTTACATATTTTCTTGAGATAATTGTCGTAGGCTAAAACTTATTTGTATATAAATATTTATTGCACATTTACAGCGTTTAAACGCTGTATTCTATTGCAAGTTTGCTTCAGAAACAAGAGATCTGTGGCAGTGACGAATCTAGCATTTTTTATTGTTTGAGATAACATGGAGCAAAACCAAAACATTTGCGTGTTTATACTAAAGTCAAATAATTATGCTTTTTAAAAAATTCCAATGATTGGAAGTTGGCAATAAAAAAGCCCTAAAATTTTATCCCCCTTGCCACAAACGTGAGAGCAACAAGTTGATGAAATATTTTTTTGCTCTTCTTAACTAAATTTATATTCATCGATAAATTTTAAATACTTTTCTACAATCTCTAAGCATTCAAAATTTATGATCATATAAAATTTAAAACCCCCTCAAAATGAGGGGGGTTTAAACTTTATATGGTCATAATTTGTAAACACTGAGAGATAATACTATAAAACTTAAAATTTATCAATGAATATAAACTTAATTAAGAATAGCAAAAAAATTATTTTACTAACTTGTTAATCTCACGTTTAAGGCAGGGGAGATGAAATTTTAGGGCTTCTTTTGTTCCCAGCCTCCAATCATCGCAATATTTTGCAAAGTATCATTATTTGACATAAGTATAAACATACAAATGTTTGGAGTCTACGCCATGTCTGTTAGCTATCTCAAACACCAAAAAATACTGGATCCTTCACTGTTCTGTGGTTCGATCCTACACTAGGCTTTTTTTCGACATGAAGCAAGTGTAAACCTCCAAGTTAAATGCTCTTCTGCGGTACTCTGTGATGCGACCATTACGTCTAATAAAAAAACCGCAGAAAAATTGATTAAGTTTATATTTGAATGATATTGATACGTTTTGATCTTGTTTAGTTTACAAAAAACGATTGAAAGTCCTTTACCCAATCTTTTAAGGAAACCATTTTAAATTTGGATTTGTTTGATCCAAGTAGCAGTATTTTTAAATAACAAAATATGGTAAAAATTATAAAGTTTGTCGTATGACTGGAAAAAAGCTCAAAGATCAACAAAAAATCACTTTACAATAGTAAAAGTGTTAATTTATCGTAATCAGTGAAAGATAGGCACTTAATTAATAAGCGCAGTGTTTTTTTTTGTACAAGAACACATTGAGAAAATATCGATGAACAAATTAACTGATATTAACTGAGTTTGACATCAGAGTCTAACCGCGCCAATGCTTGGAAATTGCTCTAAATTTAGTCAAAAATCATAAAAAGCTTAACTTCGAACAATCGGTGCGAATACTTCTATCAAGAAAATATAATAAATAAATAAATTTTACATATAAATATGACCTCTACGCCACTCACTAGCCACTCCACATAAAAATTGGTTTTCGAAAAAAAATTATGGGATTGGCTATTGCATATACTATACTATTATTATTTCATTATAAATTTATAGTAGTAATAATATTATAGTAATAATAATATTATAATATATAGCACTAATATGAATAAAAAATAAGATAAATGTATAAAACTTTTTAATAGGCTAGTTTTTTAGGCTAGCAAACTTTAAAGCCAAATCGTTATCTTTATCGTTACGAATTAGCTAGTTGCTTGCCTATTTTCCACTGGGTGTTCAAATTAAATCAAGCAAAATTTGCATTACTGAACAATAATATTATTGGGAATTTCAAGACCTTTTTTATTCAAGTTATCGATGTAGGCGCTATATTTTATATACAATTAAGTTGAGTATCAGATAAATATAGCCATTTTATCATTGAGCGTAACCTGTGATGCATAAAAGTGAGAACAATGCTTAAACCATATACTTTAAATCTTGTATGCTTTTTTTTGTTTTGTTTTTGTATTTGTTGGTACTACTATTTATTCTGGTAAAATTCCGTTGTACATAAAATTTAAGAAAACGGAAACTCGAAGAGGGTCATAAGATCCTGTCACTGAGAATCGTTTAACAATATAATAAAAGTATAACCAGTTATTTAAAGAAAACATTAACAAACAGTCAACAATGCCGCTAACAAAATAAAACCGTTAGACAATAATATTTAAAAACTCCAAATATTTTAAATGCAAAATATTTTTATACAAATATTATATAAATAACCAAATATTTCAAATATCACGTTAATGAATCACACAATACGGATCACAATAAAGATCGGGCTCAAAAGAACTCGGATGTATTAGCAATTAACAAAAAAAATTTTTCAGTTTTATTTTGAAATAAAAAAAAGTTTAACTTTGAGAAAAACCAAAATTTTTAAAACTATTTGGTTGCACAAAAAAGCTCCGATATGATCTAAGAGGTCATCCAAAGTTTGTATGCGAATAATGTTTATTTGTTTTAGGGTTTTATTGCATATAAATTTTAAAAGGATATAGGCGTTAAGTTTATTTTACATTTGTACATAAAGCAAAGAACATTAAAAATATTTAGTTGATATACATTAAGAGCATTCATTTCCAATAAAAGAGGTCTGGTATGAGTATAACGATCTTTGAAGTTTATTAGACGTGCTAGATGCTTCTGTTGCCGATAAAGAGGATCTAACTGTTTTTTTTAGCACTGACCCATGGAATATTTGCATAGTTTACATGGCATTGAATAAGCGAGTAATAAAGTCTAGTCTGTTTAGTTAAAGTTGCATGTCTATTCAGAAAACTTCTTGAATTATACAATACTCCAATATTCTTGGAAAACTTTGTTGCAATAAGTTTCAGTATGATTTTTCCATCTGAGATTTTCATCAATGAAAACAGCAAGAAAATGTATAACTTTTGATTACTTTATTTGAATATTGTCAATGTATATTTGAGGCATAGCACTTGGTAAAATATTTTTTTCCGGATTTTAAATGAAATAGAGTCCATTCAGTTTTTTCTATGTTTATTGATAGTTTATTTGACTTAAATAGATTTTTAGTAATTTTAGAAAATTCCCGCTGATTCCATAGTTTTTAAGTTTTTTGTATAAGAATCTAATGGTCTAATGATTGTATCAAAGACTTTTAATAGGTCAATTAAAACTCCAAGACTGTATAATGATTTCTCAAACGAATCCGTAATACTTCTAGTCAGATGAAATATTGCGTGTTCAGTGGGATTATTTTTTTTAAATCCATATTGACTGGTATTTATTAATTTATTTATAGAAAGATGATCATACATTTTGTTGTAAAAATCCTTTCAAAATCCTTTGAAAAACTAGAGAGTACAGAAATTGGGCAATGTTTAGTTATATTTGACTATTCCCCCTTTAAATATTGGCGTAACCTTAGCGATCTTTAGTTGGTCAGGAAATATTCCATGTTTAATTGAACAACTAAAGACCTGGAAAAGTATAGTTTTTATGATCTCATAAGATTCAATTATAATGTTACCATTTGTTTCAACTCTCACTTTATTGGTTCTTAGCATTTTATAAGCGCATTCAAACTATTTAATGGAAACTTCAAAGTTATTTTGTTCAGAAATTACGGGAAGTGTAAAATAATTGTTGTGTTAGTTATAATTGGAATATTTTGTGCTAAGTTTGGACCAACAATTACAAAATAGTTATTTAATTTATCTGTTATCTCTTTAGGATTATATAAAAAATCATCATCGTTTTTAATAACTTTTGGTAAGTTGCATGTTTTAATCTAATAATTGCCAGTAATTTCATTTAAAATCTTAGAGTTATGTTTAAAGTTCTCTCTGTGTTGTACTTTTTTTAAAGTTTTTTCTTTGGCTTTCTAAATGCTTCACTTCATTTTTTTAAATCGCTTTATTTTTATCACTTTTTAACTTTAAATACTTAATATACAATTTTTGTTTAACTTTGGACGATTTTCTTTGGTGACCCATAGTGACCTAAAACTTTTTTTTAAGACTTACTTCGTATTGAGGAAAGTTTGCGCTATAAACTTCAAAAAATGTTTTAAAGAACGAGTTATAAACTAAATTTGCTTCAGATGAAAAATTTATATTTTTCCAGTTTATTAAAGATAGTTGTTCATTAAACGACTTTACATTTGCTTGACTGAAACATCGTTTAAAGAAAACTTGATTTTGTATCAGTACCAACTCAATATCAATATATATTGAAAAAAAACTCGAAAAATGGTCTGAAACATCGCTTATAATTAAACACTTTTTGAAGAATTTTTGAAGGATATAACCTTGTCCGTGTTTATAATGTTGTCTATTAAAAAAACTGAATTTGAAGTTACGCTTGTTGGTTTATTTATTAACGGCCGTTTCCAAATAAATGATTGTAAAACCAATTAGCTTTGCAATTTACGTGATATTAAAATGTATTTAAATTTATGTTACCGATTGTGTAGTGTAGTTTTTTTTATGATATTGATTATTAAATATGACTTAAAACTATTTATTTCACCAGATGGTGGGCAAAAACAGCAACTAACAATTATATTTTTAGTTTTTTTGTCTAAATTATCAATCTTTGTCGGCTTCAGAAATGCTCAATGTCTATGTATAAACCGCATCCCTTCGCTTACATAATAAAGTACTCCACCTCCTCGTTTTTTAGTTTTGCGTGCTAGAGGTACAAGATTAAAACCAGGAAGATGGACGTTTGAGTTAGATTTTGCCTCATCAGAGCTACACCAAGTTTCAGTTACGCATATAATGTTAAAAATATCTAAAGTTTTCTCGATACTGTGTCTAAAAGTTTCAAAATTCATTTTTAAGCTTCTTACGTTAAAATGTATCACATTTAAGTGATCTCGTTCAAATAATTCTTTCAGTTCATTGTTATAAAAATAAGAGCAATTGCTTAACAAATAATAAACAATATAGATAAAACTGTATAAATAAAAAAATTATAATAAAAAACATGTATATATATATTTTTCATTATATATATATTTTTTATTTATACTGTTTTATTTATATTGTTTATTATTTATATATCAGTTATATTTATATTGTTTATTATTTATACATTAGTTATATTTATATTGTTTATTGTAAGTATATATATATATATATATATATATATATATATATATATATATATATATATATACATATATATATATATATATATATATATATATATATATATATATATATATATATATATATATATATATATATATATATATATATATATATATATATATAT
The DNA here is from genome assembly GCF_038396675.1 of Hydra vulgaris. Taxonomy (NCBI): domain Eukaryota; kingdom Metazoa; phylum Cnidaria; class Hydrozoa; order Anthoathecata; family Hydridae; genus Hydra; species Hydra vulgaris. The sequence goes on from NC_088929.1 coordinate 13,355,987, forward strand.
ACTTTCTTGAAAACTTTTTCTATGACTAATTAAGTAGTAATAAAATAGGAGCCACTAATATTCTTCCGAAAAATGCTAACAACTATTTCATGAGTTGGCTGTAAACCGCTCTAAGAAGACGCAGTCATTTTTACTCCTTAAAAGATACCACAATAAGAAGCCCACTACCTACGTGAGAAATACATTTATACATTCATAGGTATTTTTTGTGAGCTGATAAACACAATTAGGGCATGATTTTTTGTATTCTTTTAACGATTTATTCTAAATATCTTAAGAATAGTAGGTTTTGATTTGATTGTGATCTGATAAGTGCACGACACTCATTTTTTAATAAATAAATCCTAGCTTTTATGTTACATATTTTGTAACGTAAAAGTACAAGCCAATTCATTTGTTTCAATTTTATGCCTCGCTGGTTACGTTCAATTAAAAAATAGCTATAATTATACATTTTTTACATCGCAAATTTTATAAAGATATAAACTTCACAAATATAAAAATAAAGATGGTGCCAATAGTAATAGTACCACAGCAAACTCGTAAAACGTTCAAATCATTATGGTGAAATAAAAGTTTCATTTAACGTGCTAAACTTTAAGGCTTTGCCAGATTTTGATTCATAAAATATTTAAAAAATTTTTTAAATCACTTAAAATAAACATTTTGCAAATGTTTATTATTATAAAACTCAAAAATTAGGTCACCTAGGTAAAATAGACCATTATCTTCAGTTAACTAACTGATACAAACACACTGTATTACATGGACATAATCACATAACAAAAATATGTTCTCTTTATCTCCGCAACAAGGTTTTTATATATATTTTTGGATTGGGATGTATGCTACAGTGACGGATTCTAGGAGGAAGGAGAGGGGTATAGGGAGATGCATAACCTTATATCCCTCCCCCCCTCCTTCACCAGAATCTGAAGTCCTAAAATATCTTAGAAATAGAGGACTTTTCTTTTAGGAGACAAAAAAGTGATTTAAATTACAATATCCCCCCCCCCCCTCCTTTTGCCAAAAAATCCGTCACTGGTAAGTTAATTTTTTATAAAATTGGTTTGCAATTTTTTGAATTGTTATTAGATTTTTTTTCAAAAAAAGTCTATGTTGATACAAATTTCTAAAAAAATTGCATAGCCAAACATGTTCATACCATGTCACTCTTAAAAATACTGAAAAAGTGTTGCACGGAATTTGATCGAAGAAAACGGTTTCGTAAAGGTCGGATTTAAGTTTACCTATCAATATGTCAACTAAGAAGAAATTCTTTTCAGCGTTTATCTGCTATTATGAAATATTTTTCTTTTCTCCCTTTTTTCTTATTCTCTTTTTTTTTTACAAAATTTAATACTCATTTGTATTATTCTTATAATGAAGTTCTTGGTGTTTTATACGTCTATTATTACAACGTTTGTTTATATTTAGAACTTAAAAAATATTCAACAACTCTAAACATTATATATATATATATATATATATATATATATATATATATATATATATATATATATATATATATATATATATATATATATATATATATATATATATATATATCATTTTATGCAGACCCACATTATGGACCCACAATGTGGGTCTATATAAAATATTGGTAGTTTTGGTTTAAAATACTGCTGCTTATGAAAAATCTGACATACATTCTATATATACGCACCTTTTTATAGTATATATACAAGGTTTTATTTAAAAAAGTAGTTTTAAGTTATTTTTATTGAAAAAGAAAGTGCATACATACACAGCACAACAATAAAAATTAAAAACTCGGTCAAATAAAAGTAAAAAAATGGTGATTTAAAACAGAAATCATATTTTAATAAAGTGTTTTATAAAAAATAATTATTATTTTGATCATTGCACTTTTATGGTAACATTCGTGCTATTTTAGGCACTTCTTAGAACTTTTTGGGTATTTCTTTGATACTTCAGTAAAGGTAATAGTGTTTTTTGTACATTTTTTTTTAACTTGGTTTTTTTCCTCTCTGACTTTTTGTTCCTCAAGTAACCGTCATTTGACTTACTCATTTGTAAGAAGTTCTCCACATTTTGCTTGTACTCTCTTCCTTTTTGTTTTTGTTGTTCAATTATTGCTGCTGTTTCTGCAGATACATTAGGACATATGATTGACCTTAATGCTTCTCGTATAGCTGATCTTGGTGTTTGTATTCTTAGAGATTTAGGGCTATAACGTTCAGGTGATTGATTGAGAAAGTCAATACCTGTTATTCTTCTTTCAATCTTTTCTTAGCTTTTATAGTATCATATGTTAAATGACTGCCATGACCGTCATAAAGCAGGAGTATTGGTTTTTGATCTTGGTCAACAAATGATATGAAATGCTCGACAAACTTAAACAAAGAATGTATTTACTTCTATTGAATCATTTGTACGTCTTCAAGAGCAACAAAGACTATTCAATTTAAATACATTAATAAAAAAAGGGAAAGAAAAAAAAAGTTATAATAAAAAAATGAAAATTATAAAATTCAAGTAAAATAACAGTTTTCAAATAGAAAGTCTTGCATCCATCAACTTGCTGTTGCCCCAAAAGCACATCCTGGTGGTCCATTTTCTACCCATTTAAAATACAGATAGCCTTCTCCCTTAAAAACAACAAATGGTGGAAGATATCTTCCATAACAGCACAGAGTACATAGATTTACCAGAAGAACCAGCCAGTTTAAAAGCATCTTTGCTTTTTGGATGTACAAATACTCTCTTCATTAAGTGATTTGTGGAAAGCCCAGTCTCGTCAAGATTGTATATACTACTTGGTACAATGTTATTATTATGAATCACATCAGATTAAGTAGTAAAAAATTTATCTACAACTTCATGTGTTAAACTTTTAGCTCTTGAAAATGTAAGTATTTCAGGTTTGCGTAATCGAAGTTTATCAACATGACGCTTCTTAAAAGAAATTATCCAATCTTTTCCAGGAATTCCATTTTTAAAAGGAATAAATTGACCAACTAAATTATGCAAAATTGACAAACTAAATTATAAATGTCAAGAGAATCTAATGGAAGACCATATCTTTGACAATACTGCGCTGCAGCTACAATCATAGTTTCATCATTATCACTCAGCACATTTTTTCAACCTTCACATTTCTTTGCATTAATCTTGTTGTTTTATTCTTCGTCTTAATGTTTCTTTAGGAACAGAATATTCTTTAGCAGCATGATAAATAGTATTTTTTTTTCTCGCATACTAACATAATCCCTCTTTCCAAACTATCAGCATTGTACTTGGGTTTTATTTTTTTATTATAACATCTTGGCATTTTTTAAATACTTTCTAAAGTAATATTTATGAAAAATCTGTTAAACTTTCAGTGAATTAAATTAGCATAAATCATAACATATCACCAAAAAAATATTTTAACGTATAGGTCTTATATAATATTTTATTTGACCTAGGTATTGTTTCATACAAATAAAGGAATACTTTTGAAAGAATGATATTAATGTGATGGAATGGCCTGCCCATTCCCTTGACCTTAATCCGATTAAGCATTTGTGAATTCTAGACCAGAAATTTAGAGATCGAGCTTACAGAAGATAAAATGATCTAAAAGCAGCCATAGTTGAAGCATGGGAGAAAATAACTCAAGAAAAAACCAAATCTTCTGGCAAAGGGTGGCTTTACTAAATAATGAAAAGTAATTTTGTGTCTAATTTTGGAAATTTTTCTTATTTGTGCCATTATTTTTTTTGCAAGAAAATATTTGATGAATATAAGTACAATTTATTTTTCTACATCATATGAACTTAAACTTGACAATTTCTAAATACAATGCTATTTTCAAATAATTGATAGTTTTTTCCCTTAAACACAAAAATTAACTATTTTTTAATCATTTTATACGAATTTTCAAAAAAAAAATTTGTGCCATTTATTTTTTTGCCTACTGTATATGTATATATATCTATATATATATATATATATATATATACATATATATATATATATATATATATATATATATATATATATATATATATATATATATATATATATATACATATATATATATAGGGGAGAGTGGGGTAATGGCGAACGCGGGGTAACTCCGAACATGGTCAAAACAGCATTGTAAAAAAATAAATTCGAAAATTTTTTTTTACCTGCTGAGAAGGGATCCTATGCTCAGTTCCAGACGTGCAGTAGTGTAATGAAGCTGCGGATGTTGTTCACTATAATTTGATTTTAAATTTTTCTGATAATTTTATGCAACTTTTTTCTTGAGTAACACTCTGTTGTAGCTTCTATGGAAATAAAGTCACTCCTTTTTTTTGTTTTTGTTGCATAATATAGTTTTTAGACTTAGTTATTTCAATTAGCTTTTTATTCGCTATTACACAACAGTGCTTGTGATTGCCCCCCAATGTGTTCGGAATTACCCCACGTAGGCAGGGTAATTCCGAACACCAATGGTTTTATTTCTGGCATAAATTTTTATTTTATAATAAGATTTTTAAAAATCCCTTTTGAGGGTTTGTGACTGAGTAGTTAAACTAATTGATAAGCAATAAATATGATCAATTTTGTATAACTGGTGTCTTTAATTTGCATTCCCGCTTAGGTGTTCGCCAATACCCCACTCTCCCCTATATATATATATATATATATATATATATATATATATATATATATATATATATATATATATATATATATATATATATATATCGGCGATTTTATTTTCAAGTTAAAGTCGGTTTTTTTATGAATTTAGTCGGCTAGTCAGGTATTTGACAAAATTCAGTCGGTTAACTTTTCGTTTTGAGGCTCTTTTTTTTCTTTTTCTAAGGAGCCAGTTGGTACTTTTTTCAGGATTCACTCCCCCCCTTCCCCTCATTTTATTCGTAGAAGCGCCTCTGCATATATATATATATATATTTTTCGCGTCACGGTAAGGAAGGAGGCGTGAACTTCCTGGTTAAATGCACTTCCGCGGTGCTCTGTGACAAGACCGTTAGGACTTCTTGGGGCACCTAAAATAAAAATTGAAAATATATATATATATATATATATATATATATATATATATAAATATATAAATATATATATATATATATATATATATATATATATATATATATATATATATATATATATATATATATATATATATATATATATATATATATATATATATATATATATATATATATATATATATATATATATATATATATATATATATATATATATATATATATCTATATATCAATACTTATATATATCAATACTTATATAATATATATCAATACTTATATATATTCTTGATCACAAGTATGCTTCAAATAAGTTTTCATTTCAAAAAGTATGACACAAATATTAAACTTTCCTTGCAAATCTTTAACAGATTGCGAAGACGTTACCATACACAGTATGCCTATTTACAATTTAAGTCTGATGTTAGAGTTCAGTTTTACTAACTCCTGAATAAAATTTAAAAGTACTTTATCTTTCAAAAGTTTTCAATACTTACTATTGGTATCATTAAGAGGCGTTCGAGCGTGCTTTGAAACAACTTGTTTCAGAGTATATTTTTACTAAGGGGTCTTCCGTAAAGTACAGTCGCAAATATGGGGGAAGGGAACTTACCTAAAAACGTATAAATTTTTTCAAGGAGGAGAGGGTGGTGTTAAAGACACTTACGTACGCGGTTTAACTATTTCTTTTTCTTTATCTCTTTTAAAACTTGATTTTTTTTTAAAAAGAAACATTGAATTTTAAGAGTGTTTAAAATCAATGTTAAGTTTCTAACTTTTGTCTCATTGATTTTTTTTATATATATAGTGGTTTTACTACAAGCTTACTTTATCAATGCTCTCTAGTTTTAAATTAAAAAAAGAATTTCTACACAAGCAACGCTATTCGGAAAAATCATCAGTACGCTCAATGAAAAATTATAGTCTTGGAACACTTGATTTAGACTACTTCTCCTTAAATCAACAAATAAATTTTCAGCATGACTGCTGATTTTTTTTTTTGTTCTCGCTTTTGTTCAGTGTAAATATTAAGTATTTTAAAATCAATACGCTTTTCTCATTCCGTTTGCGTTGAAAGTATTATAAACTTAAAACCCTCGAATTATTTTATGAATAAATAGTTAAGAAAGTTCAGAAATTTTTATTTTTTATCAACGCGCTTCTCTTTTCCGATACACCATCTGATCAATTCGATTAATTTCACTATAATCAAGAACATCAGCCATATTTTAATTTTAAAAAAATTTTAAAATCTAAAATAAATTTTTTTTTTAGAGTTTTCAAATGTTATTTCTTTTGGTCAAAAATATGCAAGTGTCTAGTAGTTGTAATTTTTTAGGAACGCCGATATTTATATACTCGTAATTTTTCAATGTAAAAATAATTTTTTACTGATTCGTTAATTCAACTCAAATTTATCTTTATTTCTTCAGCCACACTGCAATGAGCAAATTTAGACCTAGATTTTTTAAGTACGCTTTTAAGCGCCCCTAGTACGTAATAGTAGTAGATTTTTTAGTAGTAGATTTAGTAGATTTTTTACCCTGACGTAGTAGTAGATTTTTTAAGTACGCTTTTAAGCGCCAATGAAACATCTATTGATTTGAAAAAAACTTTAGTAATTATAAACTCGTCTATGGCAGACAAACTATGCTCAACAGGTTTACTTATTGGAACCCAAATAGCTTGTTGTTAGAAAGATGTTGTGCCAATGTCACATCTAAATCAGATGCAAGCCGTGGGCAGTGGTTTGAGTTCTGGCTCAGAACCTAGAGGTCCTAGGTTCAACGCCAGCTCCAGCCATTTATACAAAAACTTGTGCGGCCGTGGCGCAGTGGTTAGAGCGCTTGCTTAATAAGCAGGAGATCCAGGTTCGAAATGAGTTCTGGACATATTTTCGCGTCACGGTAAGGAAGGAGGCGTGAACTTCCTGGTTAAAATGCACTTCCGCAATAAAATCAACAAAAAGGTTGGAATACACATCCCCCCCCCTCACCATTGTGCTATAAGCTCTAATAAGTTTTTAATGCTAAGAGTTGAGCCCAATTCTATATGATTAGTAAATAAGTTATCTTTCCAGAAACATTTTGGCATCTGGTTTCTAGCAGTAGCCAAGGTTTGCTGTATAACTAGACAATATATCGTCTAACCTTTTCGCGCAAAATTCTGAAAGTCAGGCGAGAAAACTTAGCTTAAATAATTAGGCTGTAAAAATTTTTTTTAACTTTTTTGATGTCGAGGGTAATAAAGTTCTTTTAAAAAAAAAAAAAATAGGGGAAGACGGGCAAGATAGCGACCGTTTTGAAAGCCCTGAATTATTTTAAAACTATCAGTCATGAAGCTGTAATAGTTTGTCAGTATGCTTACGTTATCATAATGATTCATTGTCTGCATGAGTTTTCAGTTTGCAAATAGTTGAAATAAAAGTTAAAGTAAAAAGTTCATAAATTTGTCATCTGATGACGTAACCGGGGCATAATGACTAATTTTAAATTTCTGCTTCCATTTTTATAAAATTTTAAAAACTACCAACTACTCTAAGTAAAGTTACACAAAACAAACACGCGTCGAAAAAATATTCTTAAAAAAGTTACACCCAAGGGACACTATCCATTTTTAATAACTAAAACCGAGGTTTTTTTTTAAGCGCTAAAGATAAACTTATGCGTATAATATAAATATTAAAAAATTGGCCATCTAAATATTAAAAAATTGGCCATCTAAAATACAAAATGTAAATGCTTTCACCCAACTTTAAGTTTCATTGTTGACTTTTTATGTGAAAATCCATCTTGCCCCATTCGTCATCTTGCTCCTTTTTTCCCTATAAAGTGATTAAAAAAAAAACTAAATTGAAAAAAACTCTATAATATCTTTTTTTAATGTATATAATAAAACAACTGCATATATGTAATTATCAGTCTTATAGACTAAAAACTGAGTTTAGCTTTTTTTAGAACGGCCAAATAATGAATAAAACACCAAAACTAATGTGGATTTCATATTTTTCTTTAATTGCCACGTGATTTTCCGATTTGACTTGTTGCAATGCATCGCACGAATCAAGTTGGAAAATCACATGGTTATTATGTAATATCAGTAACAATAGTATTTGGAACAATGTTAATAATAATGTTTGGTTTGTTTTCCCCGAAAACGTGCTATTGTTATTACACAAACTTCAAGATTTCTAAGTCGGAAATTTTTGACTTGATTAATAAAAGCAATGTTACCACATGATCTACCATCAAAGCCTCATTGATTAGTTAGTTAAAACACATCGTAATACTTAAAAACAAAGGTGAAAGCTCTCAACTTTTGTTTGAAGCGTTTAATTAATAATGTTTTTTTGTCATTAAATAATAATTAAAGCATCAACCAAAAACTATATTTTTAAAGCAATTTCCGAGTAATTATGCCAAAGACTGCCTAATCTGCAGTGAAATAAAAACACAACAGCCCTGTGTTCTGCCACACTATCAGGGTGATACAATAAAAAGGGTTAACTATTGTCAAACTTGCATTAGAAAACCAGGACTATATGCTGTTTTAAAGTTTACCATTCAAAAACTGCCTATATTGTAAAACAGCAAAATAAAAAAACAATAATTAGAACAAGGGAAAGTATTGGATAAAATTTGCAGATATATGCTGGGAAGAATTTTACCCTGTCTTACCCCTAATACATATATACATATACATGATAAAATAACATTAGATTTAAAAAAGGTTGCACTAGACCATAAGATATTAAATAGGTTCCTAATATTTTCTTTAATATTTTTTATTAAGTCCTAATATTATTGAAAGAAAGTTAAAAAATAAAAGTTATAAAAAAATTATTTTATAAATCATCTATTATTTTAGATTTTACTGCAGAAAAAAAATGATGTTTTTTAACATTAAATAAAAATAAAGAGTTTTATCAAGATTTTTGATAATTATTTTTTATGCCATAACCACATTTTTATTGCCTTTTTCTCACTGGTAGGCAATTACCATTCTGTTTTATTAACTTTAGTTCCTTGCAAAATATTTTAATCCATTATAATAGAAAAACTTTAGAAATATCTTAATAAAAATGAATTATTTAAAATCCAGCAGCAGTAGCTTTGGAAACAGCAAATCTTGTGCAACATTTTTGCTAGAATTTCTTGACTTTCTTATTGCAAAAACAGTGGTGTCATTACAGAAATGTTAGACTTAGTTAAAGATTTAATAGTGTTCCTCACTTAAAACTCTGCAAAACTAAAAACAAATGGTTTTCATTATATTGCTCTAAAATGGATGGAAACTTTTCTAAATGAAAAGACAAAGGATTGTTCACCAGCAAGTAGAAGATTTTAGTGGTGGTGGCCACAAGACTTGTTAAAGTAAGGTAGTGTGCCATAAGGTTTTTTTTATCAAGCCCTTGATCTTTATTTTGTAGATAAAAGATCTAGCAAACTCATTAATGAATAATTACAAATTGTTTGTTGTTAAAACTAAAATTTTATCCAATTTTTAAAATTTTTTTCCATTTTCAGAGCAATATCCTATGTCTACAGAGAGATTTAAATGTATCATTCAAATGGACAGAAATTGGCTTTTAAAACTTAATTTTGAATAATGTGTTTAAATGCACTATAGTTTTAATGCTGACAAATGTGTTTAAATGCACTATGGTTTTAATGTTGACAAATGTGTTTAAATGCACTATAGTTTTAGCAACAAAAAAATCTTTGATGTCTTAATTTTATAAAATATCTTAGACGACATAAAATTACCAAAATCAAAAGGCAATGTTTTCTAAAAATCTTGATTATTGCAACAAATAACACAAGTAGATCATGGGAATTTTTTTTTTGATAATGTCAGTTTTGAAAAATGACTGTCAGTTACTTAAATCACTTTATGTGACTTTTATTCGTCCTTTTCTAGTGCTTTCTGTACCAGTATGGTCTCCATATCTATAAAATGACTGTAAAGTAGTTGAGCAAGTCAAGTTTCCAGACATCAAACTTGTTAAATTAGTAAGATATTTGAGTTATGAAGCTACGAAGAAAAAGCGAAAAATCCAACTATTCAAAATTATAAGCATGGTATACAAAATAGATATAAATAAGATAGAACATAACATACAGACTGTCTAAAATCTAGGTAGCAGTAATTTTTTAAATATAATTATTATTTAAACATATTTTTTATTATCCCGAAACAAAAAAAGTTGGATAAGTGGTTTTATATATGATATTATGTGAGCATTGATAATTGTATACATGATTACTAAATCTGTTTGTTGTTAGTTCTACAAATCAAAAACATTTTAAACAACATAATACATTTTTTTTTATTACAATGTAACAGCACTTTGTGTTCCACATAGTAAAATTTAATGTCGTAAATGCTTTATGTTTTTGAAAGTAGAGTTTCAATATTTTGCATTCCTGACAATTGGTTATATCAATATCATATCTTTCCAGTAGATCTAAAATGTCAGCAATCAAAGATTTACCGTCGTGGCTTTAATCTATATATAATAATAATCATATTTCTTTATCAAATAAAATTAAATATGTTCTGAAATAAAGTCATAAAATCAAGGTCTTTCACAAAGTACTAGTATTAATATAATGTATATACCTCGTAATACAACAAAAATATTAAATATGATAATAATCAATATAGAAATAATAACAACAACAATAATAAGAATAATAATAACAATGTTGATAATCATAAAGTATTATTTAAAATTATAATACGAATAAAGTTAACAGTAATTCATTCATTCTTCATATCTTCATATCTAATAAGTAATACTATATCTTCATGTTAAAAATTTTTCTGTTAATAATAAAAAGTAGTTGAAATAGTAGTTAAAAATTATAAAACTAATTGCAATAATAATAAGCAATGATAATGACAGCATAAAATTAAGAAGTATTAGTTATATTATTTTAATAAGTAATGAAATAAATTGCTTTTAAATCTTGAGAATGAATTGAGAGTTTTTTAGTTCATAAGGAAGGTTGTTCCAAGTTTTATTGCTTTGATATTTTATAGATTTATGCACATAATTATGAGGGCAGTTACAGTTTTAAACTACTTATGGACCGAAGATGATAACAAATGTTTGCCCTTTTAGCAAAGAAGTAAATGAATGTTAAAAGTAGGTTTTTGTGTTGGTTTTTCCGGACAAATTGGCAGTTAAAGAGTTCAATATAGTGACATTTTTAATATTTAAGAAGTTAAGTACAGCACATTAAAATTAAAATATTTACTTATAGCCTTATTTTGGAGACAGGATAGCCTAATAAGAGCTTTTAATGGAATTTTCAAAGATTTATCAATTCCTTGTATTTTTGCTTAAGTGTTTTCAGTAGATTGGGTTGTTGTTGAAATGCTGTTTGGACCATAATAATTAGAAGAGTCAAAAGAGTTAACAATGTTTTTTTATATCAAAAGTTGTACATATTTCCAACTTTTATTAAACACTCGT
>NC_088929.1:13372500-13422500 GCF_038396675.1 Hydra vulgaris
GAGAAATCAATGTGTTTTCAGTCTCAGATTTATCTTTTTTATGCGAAAAAAAACCCGGAGGCTGCAACTTTAATAATGTTACAAATTGTTCTGTTTCAATCATGAAACTATCTTCTAAATCATTTGAGTACTCTTCTACAATTTTTTTCATGTTAACTTGCAATTCCATGGTACTAATAGTTAACAGCTTCAATAGAAATCCAAATAACTTGTTTACGTGATTGTAACTATCACTTCTTATAGTTAATTGTGTCGCAAGTTTGTCAATAATGACAAAAAATGTATTCAATCGAAACTTGTCGGATACGCTTAAAGAATCAACTTTTTTTTCTCCGTTGCTCAATTTTTTAATTACCTTTTTTTTGTTCTTATCCGAATAGTCTTTTTCAAAAACGAGCTAAGTTATTTTGATTCATTCTCAAATCTCGTTAAGTCGTTTCGTAAGTTTTTTACAAAGTCAATTAGTGAAAGTAACATACTGCTTGCTGTATGCAAATCTAATTCAATTTTTTGAAGAAATTTGCTAACTGCATTAAACCTCTTAAGTATGTGATGCCAAAGTACAGCCATGAATGCAAACTCTAGCTTAGTGATCTTATTTAATAAACACAAAGCTTCATGACGAGTATCAGATTTTTCTTCTGTATCCTCAGCTAAATGACATAGCGCTGCATGAATCCCATCAAAATTTTCTACTAAACTTTTTGAAGCATCTGACCTACATGACCATCATGTATCTGAATGGCGCTTGAGTGTAGCATGATTTCCTTTCAATAAATCCCATTTATGTGATGAAGCTACAAAAAATGAATACAAACTCTGGAGAAGGCCAAAATAGTTGATAAAATTGATGCACTCACTGACACTGCACTGCCCTACTAAATTTAAAGAATGTCCAGCACAGGGGATTTAAAAAGCTTATTCACTCCGCTCTTTTAAACGTTCCTGTAATCCAGAATATTTACCAGACATATTGCTTGCAATATCGTATGCCTGTCCCCGACAATTGGTTATATCAATATCATATCTTTCCAGTAGATCTAAAATGTCAGTAATCAAAGATTTACTGTCGTGGCTTTTGATGTGTAGAAAACAAAAAAATCGTTCATACACGTGGCCATTTAGATAATAACGAAATATCACAAAAAGTTGATCCACGTGAGAAATATCAGGAGTCGAATCTACGATAATTCCCCAGTATTTTCCTTTTTTTATTTTGGTAATAATGTGCGTTAAAACCTTTTGAGACATAATATCATTTAGCTCTTCACAAATAGTTTTAGACAAACAATTTACATTACCTTTGCCTTTATTTGTAGAAGTGTCAATGTGTTGCTTTAAAACTGGATCAAATTGAGTCAACATTTCTAACATGCCTAAATAATTTCAGTTATTTGACGATCCTATGACTTCATTACGGCCTCAAAATGCTAAATCTCTTCTGGCTAAAAAACGAATAACCGCTACTACTCTATTTAAGATTGCAGACCAATAATTAAATTCCCTTTTAATTCTTACCATATATTTATTGACATGAGTATTTTGTTTTATGAATTCTATCCACTTCATCATACATTGAATAAGTTCCTTGCTGTTTTGTTATGTTTGCAAGTTGTTGAAAACAACTTGCAAACATAACAAAATGCACATCCAGTGGATTCAGAAAATATTAACCATTTTCGGTCACATTTGTCGCCATTGTTCATCACTTTTTGAAAATATTTAACCGAATAATATCTCTACTGGTTTTTGAACATCCACTTTGAAGATTTGAAATTAGAGTCTTTGTTTTGAAAAAAAGCATATCCCTTGTTTAAATACTTTATACATTCATTTTCCTTTAATAGTAATGCCATAAAGCAGGGTCTTCGCGTATAATGGTATCTAGGAAAAAAAATCAGGCTAAATAATTCTAATAAAAAAATAATAAGTGACTATTTATAGAATAAAAATATTAACTGCCTGAAAAGTAAATTGTTTGTTTAGCAGATGTTAGAGGTGTCATTAAAGATAATAAGAATTGGAGTACCTGAGTCAAACTCATTATTATGCGTTGTAGATTCAACACTTTTTATTTTCTTGAATTTCATTTGAAGGACCTTTGCAGGGTACCTCATTTTCCGTGTTATTGTTTTCATCTTTTCTTTCATTGTTTTTATTATTATCTACAGTTTGTGGAAATCGCATATTAGTTTGGTTTGATGAAAAAAAATTTGTCATTTTTGGAAGTTTAGCTACCATTTCCTCTCTCTCTTTCTTCAATCTTCTTTCAGAAGCTCCACTTTCATATTTTCTTAGCATTTTAATTATAACTGTATAAGCTGAAAAGTGTTAAACTGCTCTTTTTTTCTCTTTTACGAATTTAGCGCTTCAGCTATTAAATGCATTCACACAAGAACTCTTTTGTGCGGAAGTACAAAAGAATTATAGAATTGCAATTGTTAATGCATTTTCGATAACAATATAATTATTCAAGTTATTAATAATTTTCCGAAGGGAATTGTTTTTGTAGCAATTTGTAAAAATGTTACATTCAATTATTGCTATAAGGCGCTGCTACCAATCTTGTAGTTTTTTTTTTTTGTAGAAGTAGTTGCGCTCCTTCGTTGTCAAAGACCGGAAAAAATATATATGCAGCGTTTTTGTTGACAGTTATTTTATTTTTGTGCTTTTGTTTTCAGACAATTTAGTAAATTTAACTTTTGCTCTTTTAAGTTTATAAAAGATACAATTTTCAGAGTTCATGAAAATTTTTTACTTTGAGTTTGGGCCCCTAAAATTGTGAGGCCCGGGGCTATAGCCCCCCCCTAGCTCCCCTTGATCCCACACTGTATATATATATAATATATCTATATATCTATATTCATATATATATATACATATATTATGTATATATATATATATAATATATATCTATATATCTATTCATATATATATCTATATATCTATTCATATATATATCTATATATCTATTCATATATATATATATATATATATATATATATATATATATATATATATATATATATATATATATATATATATATATATATATATATATATATATATATATATATATATATATATATATATATATATATATAGAACCCTTAGATGTTGTCCGAAAGTTTTTTCCATATTTTGTTGACAAAAGTAAAAATTAAAAAGCAAGACCGGAGTTTTTTTTTTTAATAATGATAGACTGTCTGCCCCAACAAACCCTCAGTCAATGTAGCAGCACTCCCTTGCGGGTCAGGCTATTTGTCAGTCGATGTAGCAGCACTCCCTAGCGAGTCAGGCTATTTGTCAGTCGATGTAGCAGCACTCCCTTGTGAGTCAGGCTATTTGTCAGTCGATGTAGCAGCACTCCCTTGCGAGTCAGGCTATAAGATAGTCGATGTAGCAACACTCCGCGCATGATTTACAGTAAAAAAAATAAAAATAAAAACATTCTATTAAAAAAAACAAAAATAAAAACATTTTATTAAAAAAAATAAAAATAAAAACATTGTTTATATTGTTAAAAACATTCAGAATGTTTTAAAAACATTCAGAATGTTTTTAAAAACATTCTGGTCAATTAAATTTGCGTTTTTGTGGTTTTTTTATATAACAATTAATTTGTAATTAAATTAATGGTTTTGACTTTCGTCCAACACGAAAATGTTGGACGAAAGTCAAAAGTAATTAAAAGTGACGTAATTAAAATGTGTTTAGCGTAGTAATTAAAATGTGTTAGTGTTTAGCTTAGTAATTAAAATGTGTTAGCGTAAGAATCACTTTTTTCCTTCCGCTCTTCCCATAGCCAACAAACTATAGATCTCTCTCTCTCTCTCTCTCTCTCTCTCTCTCTCTCTCTCTCTCTCTCTCTCTATATATATATATATATATATATATATATATATATATATATATATATATATATATATATATATATATATATATATATATATATATATATATATATATATATATCACTTTATATATATCTCTATCAATATCTCTATATATATATATATCTAATAGATATATATATATCTAAATATATATATATCTAAAAATATATATATCTAAATATATATATCAATATATATATCTATCTATATATATATCTATATCTATCTATCTATCTATCTATCTATCTGTCTATCTATCTATCTATCTATCTATCTATCTATCTATCTATCTATCTATATATATATATATATATATATATATATATATATATATATATATATATATATATATATATATATATATATATATATATATATATATATATATATATATATATATATATATATATATATATATATATATATATATATATATATATATATATATATATATATATATATATACAACCAGTAGATGTTGTCTGGATGTTTTTTCCATATTTTGTGACAAAAAGTAAAAATTAAAATGCAAGACCGGAATTTTTTTTTTTTATTAATTGAGAGACTGCCTGCCCCAACCAAACCCTCAGTCGATGTAGCAACACTCCCTTGAGGGTCAGGCTAAAAGATAGAATATGTAGCAGCACTCCCTTGCGAGTCAGGCTATTTGTCAGTCGATGTAGCAGCACTCCCTTGGTTTTTTTAAAAAAGGATTTATTTGTAATTAAATTAATATATATATATATATATTATATATATATATATATATATATATATATATATATATATATATAAACATATATATATATATAGATCTATAGTTTGTTGGCTTTGGGAAGAGCGGAAGGAAAAAAGTGATTCTTACGCCAACATATACGTCACTTTTAATTACTTTTAACTTTCGTCCAACATTTCCGTGTTGGACGAAAGTAAAAACCATTAATTTAATTACAAATTAATCGTTTTTTAAAAAAACCACAAAAACGCAAATTTAATTGACCAGAATGTTTTAAAAACATTGTGAATGTTTTTAACAATATAAACAATGTTTTTTTTTTATTTTTTTTAATAAAATGTTTTTATTTTTATTTTTTTTAATAAAATGTTTTTATTTTTATTTTTTTTACTGTAAATCATGCGCGGAGTGTTGCTACATCGACTATCTTATAGCCTGACTCGCAAGGGAGTGCTGCTACATCGACTGACAAATAGCCTGACTCGCAAGGGAGTGCTGCTGCATCGACTGACAAATAGCCTGACTCGCAAGGGAGTGCTGCTTTATCGACTGACAAATAGCCTGACCCGCAAGGGAGTGCTGCTACATCGACTAAGGGTTTGGTTGGGGCAGGCAGTCTATCATTATTAAAAAAAAAAAAATTCTGGTCTTGCATTTTATTTTTTACTTTTTGTCAACAAAATATCGAAAAAACTTTCGGACAACATCTAAGGGTTGTATATATATATATATATATATATATATTTATATATATATATGTTTATATATATATATATATATATATATATATATATATATATATATATATATTAGGGTGGAACGATTTTGAAAATTTTTGAAAATTGATTTGCCTGAGCAGCAAATCAATATCTTTTGTTGAAAAAAGAACCTTACTCTTTTTTTTTTAGTTTAGACGAGTTCTTGAGTTTCCTCTTTGGATTCTAAATTTTTGATGGGTCCTAATATTGTTTAAATTTTTTCTTTCTAAACTATATCAACTTGATACTTAAAAGAAGCAAAATAATATGCTGATTTTGAAAATAATATTTGTTTTTATTAAAAAATTAAGATTAAAAAAGTAGAGTTGTTTTTTTCATTAAAAACCCCTGTCCTCAACAAAACGGGTGTTTTAAGGTATATTTTTGCAAGTATTTTTTTCACTAAAAAATTTTTTTAATAAAATTATTATTTATGAAACAAGCATTTTTTTCTGCTTTTTTTGAGTCCAAGGTTGATATGGTTTAGAAATAAAAAAATTCAAAAATATTAGGACCTGTCAAGAATTTAAATTCCAAAGCGGACCCTCAAGATCTCATCAAAATCAAAAAATATTTTTTTACTTTTATCTTATAATTAATAGACATTGATTCGTGTCTCAGTAATATTGGTTTTTAAACTCTTTTTTTTTTGCTATGAAAATCGCTCCACCCTAATATTTATATTTAAATACATATATATCTAAATATATATATCTGTATCTATCTATCTATCTATCTATCTATCTATCTATCTATCTATCTATCTATCTATCTATCTATATATATATATATATATATATATATATATATATATATATATATATATATATATATATATATATATATATATATATATATATATATATGTATATATATATATATATATTTATATATATATATCCCAATAATATATATATGTATATATATATACATATATATACATATATATATATATATATGTATGTATATATATATATAATATATAATATATATATAAATATATATATATATATATATATATATTCATAGATATATATATATATATATAAAAATATATATATATATATATATATATATATATATATATATATATATATATATATCTATATTCATATATATATATCCGAATTATATATATATATATATATATATATATGTATATATATATATATATATATATATATATCTATATATATATATTCATATATTTATATATATGTATATATATTCATATATATATATTTATTCCAATAATATATATATATATATATATATATATATATATAAATATATATATATATATATATATATTTATATATATATATATATATTTAATTTATATATCTATATATAATTTATATATTTATATATCTATATTCATATATATATATCTATATTCATATATATATATCTATATTCATATATATATATATCTATATTCATATATATATATATATATATATATATATATATATATCCCAATAATATGTATATGTATATATATACATATATATATATATATATATATATATATATACATATATATATATATACATATATATATATATATACATATATATATATATATATATATATATATATATATACATATATACATATATATATATATATATATATATATATATATATATATATATATATATATATATATATATATATATATATATATATATATATATATATATATATATATATATATGGGCAATTTCGCGAGAGTGGCGGTTGTAACATTTGACACTCTTTAAGTAATTATAAACAAATTGAAAACAAAAATGACAAAAATTGAAACTTTCCAGAAATGTGAAATACTGTCACATAATTTAGTATGTAAAAGTTACAGCATTAAAGTCTTCAAATTTTTTCAAAAATTAAGTAGCGTGATGGTCGTATTGACTTTAAACAGCATGGTAAAAAAAAAATCATTTGGTATGGTAAAAAAAAAATCATTTGTGTGTATTAAGCACATAATAATCTTATTATATGCTGATTTTCATAGTTTTACTTAAAGTTTTCAAGCATTTATATCAGAGATGTAGCCGGGTGGGTGAGTCGCCCCAGGCATCACTCGGGAGTGGGGAGGCGCCAAAAAGGTAAAAAAAAAAAAAAAATGAGTTCATAACTCAGTTCCAGAGCCAACAACTGCTCAGTGACTAACAGTAACACAGCTGAATTAAAGAGCAAGTTCAAGAACAAGAGCCAGTCAGCCAGAACCTGAACCACCAATAACAAGCAACCCCAAGAAAATTTGAAATAATCCCAATCCTCAGATCTTCTAAATTTACTGACGTCTTTGAAAGTGGCCATGTTTAATTTTTACTTTTTATTTTTTCAAAATGTAAATAAATTGTTGTTAAACGGTTTTGTTCATTTCATTTTTAACGGGAAAAAAACTGAACGGGAAAAAAACATTCTGAATTGCAATGGTTTTTCATGTGACGTTATTCTGTTTGTATTTTTAGAGTGGTCAAACACTGTTTTTTTAAAATTTAAATAGCTACAAATTAATCAAAAAGGAAAGAACATTGTTTTTAAAAAGGTGTAACAAATTTTAAAACCTTAATTTTTATTTATATT
The DNA here is from genome assembly GCF_038396675.1 of Hydra vulgaris. Classification (NCBI taxonomy): domain Eukaryota; kingdom Metazoa; phylum Cnidaria; class Hydrozoa; order Anthoathecata; family Hydridae; genus Hydra; species Hydra vulgaris. The sequence continues at coordinate 13,380,486 of NC_088929.1, forward strand.
TAAGCTGTATTTAATAAAATGACCGTAAAGGCATTTTTTCTGAAAGTTCGAACTATTAAGAGAAAAAAGCTTTTGGTTTAAATTTCAAACGTTCGAACTCAAACACGTTCAAGCTAGCATTACATACATACGTATTATTAAAACAAACTCAACCTAAAATTATGGCGAGAATAATGAGTTTTTAATACAAATGTTTCAATATAAATCAATATGAAATCTAAATATTTCAGCTAAACTAAAATTATCAATGCGAAAGGTAAGTGTTAATATCATACTAAAACTGAGTTATACAGTTGTGAGAGTTTACATATTTTAAAATGACAAAATTACAACACTTAAATCATTGTACAGCATTATCATTCACATACAAACATTAAACGTGACTAAAAGATTAAAGGCGGAATTCTTGGAGTCGAACGCATCTTCTATACATAGAATATATGTATTGTTTAAAGCAGTTAAGACTGTTAATGTAAAGATAAATGTAAACAATTTCGACTCCGAGAATTCAACCTTTAATTTACAACAGCTTTAAAATCTACAAATTAATTTAAAAACTGCAAATTTTATAATATTTAAGTAGAGAAACTAATCCTAATCATCACAATGTTATTTTTTGAATTCAGGCATGCCAAAACACAAACTAAGTGGGGCTCAGCGTCAAAAAAAAATAGAAAAATGATGAGAAAAAGGCATTAAAGTCCAAAGAATTAATGAGCAAGTTTCTATATTCAAAGAAAGCAAAAACAGGTGATGCAGAAAGTGAATCAAAATCTGAAGATGACAGCAGAGATTAAAGCAATTATCGATTGTTTGCCGAGAATGAAGAAGACTCAATGGACCAAGGAGGTAATGATACCCGGGATCCGGATCCTAATAATTACAGTCATGGTAAAAATGAGGAAATGGTTGAAGATCTTCCTATTCCTGCTGTATTGTCATTTCTTGATGTTGATTTTTTAAAGTTTGGCCAAATAACACAGCAACCTATCATGTCGCAAAGTCTTAGAACTGAGATCATAGCTCAGGGATCTGATTTATTTCAAAACAAGAATGGACCTTTTGTTGCAAACTCAGGAGGACATTCAATGAACTTGACGTGGTTCAAACATGACTTGCTAATGGTGATGAAGTGGGTCATTCGTGGTTGTTATATTCACCAGTTAACGAAGCAGCTTATTGTTTCTGTTGTTTACTATTTCCAACTTCCAGCTCAAATTCACAATCTTCCTTTAAATCAGCTGGTGGATTCACTAACTGGAGACACACAAAACAATTAAAAGATTACGAGAACAGTCCCTGTCACCGCAAATCATTTACTATATGGAAAGAAGCTAAATGAAGAATAATTTATGGAAAAGGAATAGATTCAGAACTCGAAGCCCAAATTGAATCTAAAAAGTAACACTGGCAAAATATCTTAAAAAGAATTCTTTCTTGTATTAAAGTTCTTGCTTCTCAGAACATGGCTTTAAGTGGTCATAGAGAAAAACTTAGTATTGTTGATGAAGAAGCCAATATTGGAAACTTTATTGCCCTTTTGACACTCCTTGCTGAGTATGATATTCTCACTGCAAACCATCTACAGCATGCTAAAGAAAATCCAGGGTACGTCTCTTATCTGTCTCTAGACATTCAAAATGATTTCATCAACCTACTTGCCTGTACTGTTAGAGATAAGCTCCTCACCAGTATCAAAAGAAGTAAGTATTTTTGCATCTTACTTGATTCGACTCCTGATCTGGGACATTGAGAGCAGTTATCCGAAGTAATAAAATTTGTGGACATTGATTTTGTTACCAAGAATGTTGTGATCAGAGACTCATTTCTTGGATACATTAAAATCCATGCCAAAGATGCAGCAACTCTTGAAACTGTTACTACTGAGAAACTTGAATTGGACAACCTACCACTGGCAGATTGTAGATCCCAATGTCACAACAACGCTGCTGTGATGACAGGACATATCTCTGGGCTTCAACAACGAATATGTGACCGAAATCCTTGAGCATTGTTTGTGAATTGTGTTAACCATAGTTTAAACTTGGTTGGAGTTCATGCTGCTAAAGTAGATCCTATAGTCATAACATTTTTTGGAACAGTTGAAAGCATTTGGTTTTTTTATTGTTTGACTCTGCGATGGGAGCAATTGAAAAATGCTGTTAAGATCACTGTTAAACGAGAAGCAGAAACCAGATGGAGTGCAAAAGCAGAAGCTGTAAAAGCAGTTTCTGAAGGAGTCACTGGTTTGGTTGAACTTTTTGAAAGTCTTTCAGATGACATAAGCCAGACAATGGACACAAGAAATGAAGCTGGAACTTTACTTTAAAATATTCTGAAATTTAATTTCATTGTTTTACTTCATTTCTGGTACAAAATTCTTGAGAAAGTAGACCGCGTTCAAAAACGACTACAAGATCCCACAATGAACTTAAAAGATGCAGCATCTGATATGGAAATGTTGGAATATTATCTCAAAGAACTTTGTGATCATTTGGACCAAAATGCTATTGAGTATAGCAAGGGCAGATGTATGGAATGGGGAATTGAAATTGAGAGGAGAGTCAGGCGGCAGCAAATAATACCAGGTTAAAGGGCTGGAGATAGTGGCCTCTCTGCTGAAAATGAAGTTAGTAGAGTTTTAAATATTATATTGGATCGTTTCCAACAAGTACTAACAACTCGCTTTAGATGATTAAATGATCTCAATGAAAAATTTGGATTCTTGCTTAATGTGAGAATATTGCTAAAAAGAGATGGTGATGAAAATCAAGAAAGTTTGCAGCAACATTGTTTGGATCTGGGAAACTTTTACAGTACAAATATCAGTGGAGCAGAATTATTTACTGAAGTCGCAAACTGTCAGATGCTGCTTATATCACGTGGGGGCCCAATACCAACAACTCTACCGGATTTACTTTCATTTATTTTATCATGACGTTTTTCCAAACTTATGCGTTGCATTACAAATCTTGCTCACAATTGCAGTGTTAATAGCCAATTGCAAACGTTCCTTCAGCAAGTTGAAGCTTATTCTTTAATATCTACAAGCTTTAATGGGGCAACAACGCTTGTTGATTATCAATCCTTAGTGTCGAAAGAGAAACTCTAGAATCAACAGACTTTGACAACATAATAAACTAATTTGCTGCAGTTAAAGCTAGAAAGATCAAATTATAATTTATAAATAGTTATTGATTATTGGATCTGATTGACCATCTGTCACTTTCAATGACTAATTCACATAAACCCTAATGTATACGTAATTGGAAACATGAGTTAAATTGAGTTTGCATTATGATTAGCATTTGCATTTTTTTAATTAAAGTTGTCATATACTTGAAAACATAAAGTGTTTTTTTTTAGTTCGCATGTCTGCTTCAGGGGGGTGCCAATTTCAGCATTGTCCTGGGTGCCAGAAACTCTAGCTACGCCACTGATTATATATATATAATCAGTATACGCTACTGGATATATGTGTATATATATATGTATATGTGTATATATATATATATATATATATATATATATATATATATATATATATATTAGTTATGTATATGTATATATAAATATATATTTACATATATATATATATATGTGTATATATGTATATATATATATATATATATATATATATTAGTTATATATATATGTATATACATATATATTAGTTATATGTATATGTGTATATATATATATATATATATATATATATATATATATATATGTATATACATATATATTAGTTATATGTATATGTGTATATATATATATATATATATATATATATATATATATATATATATATATATATATATATATATATTATATATACAAAAATATTCAAGCTTTTTTTTATTTCTAATGTTTCTAACATACTGGTTTCATTGTTAAAAACATATTCCTATTTAAATATTATGGATATATGTTTAGTTAATATGCTTTATCAAATTTTTACTTTTATTGATAATCTATATTATAAAAAATTATTCATAGCAATTGTAAACATGAAAGTTATTATTTACAATATGAAATGTTTTTATGTTATATTTTTCTTTCTTTTTGTCTTTCATTCTTTACGTAGTAAATTTTTTCTCTCGCTTTGTTGTAATATTTCTTTCCTATTTGAATCGATTTGTTTTAACATTTTAAATATTTTCAAGATTTTCAACTTGAATGTAACTTAAGTGTTGGTTCTTGGATTGTTCTATTGTCAATTCATGATTGTTGATGACCTTACTTGATGTGTTTAAACTTTTTTCTTAGCTTTATTCTTTGATTAGCTTTTTTTTTTGTGTTATATTATATATTAAATTTTGCATTGATGACAACAAATCTTAATGTAAAAAAAAAATAATTAAAATGATGTTAAGGTTATAACTCATTGTAAGCATTTTATCATTTTTTCTTCTTATTCTTGCATTTATCTAAAATTAATACCTAAATAAACAAATGAAGTATAAGAAAAGAAATCTTTTTATATTTGATTGTGCTATTATTTTATGAAATAAAATATTTTGTCGTTATATGGTATGCAGAATTTTAAGGGTAAAGTTATGCAAAATTATGGAATTTTTAAAACAAAATAAATAAAGCAGTTAATAAAAATTGTATTAGCAGTAGTCTTTTTAGTAATGTTTTGTTTACTAGCAATTCGCTTAAGTTTAAACCTCGTATGAGTAAAAATTTGGAGATGAATTTGCATGTGTTTACTTTAAGTCTAAGGTTGGATTCTTACAGTGGCTAGTATGTGGCTTTTTGTGGCTAGTAACTGAAGGTTTTGATGCATTTACAGTGTATATAAATTTTTAATGCATTTTCTCATAGATATAGAAAGATTTAATGAGACTTTTTTTTATTATTAAATTCACCTCCCCAAAGTTCCAGAGGGAGACTACACTGAAAGAGGTCACATGTTTTATTTCTTTTAATTTTTTTTGTATTTTATCTGCAATTCTCTCCTTACCCTAATATTTATAGCACAAACCTTATTAAACAAAACCAATGTGCGGAGAAACAAACTGAGCATGGTGGAAGCATAGGAGTATTTGAACCTCAAACCTCTAATTATGTGCTGAGTGCTCTACCGCTAGTCTACTATCAAAGTTAAAATATTTATGTACACATTTACAAGCATTTTTAAGTTATTAACTCTAAGAAAATATATATTGGAAAAATATTTGGAAAAGTTCTTTTAATCTTTCTATTGGCTTTATATTTTTTTAAATATATGTTAAGAGGAACTTTCTTAAATTGTATATTCATAAAATAAACAATAAATAGCAGTGGACATTAACACAACCACTATTAAATGACTGGTATATATTCGTTAAAGTTTGGAAGTTTACTGAAAGGTGAAGTTGACTTCGGCTTTGGTGCCAAAGTTGAAATAGAAATTTGGCCTTTAGTTAAATTTGGTAAGAATTACAAAATTTAATTTAACTTTCAGTTAAATTCGAAAGCTATAAACTTTTTTTCAATTTATAAAGAATAATAAATATATTATAGTTATAAAATAATTATAAAATACATTACATCTTTTATGTATATTAACCTGTTTCTCCGTGCAACGACCTTGTGCGTAAAAGTTGAAAAGTATTTTGGAGTTAAAGAGTTGAGAGAGAGTTGTGACCAATATAAGAAGTAGCTTTTTATAAAAAGAAAATTAGAAATAGGTTTTTCTTACTGAGTCAATATTCGAAAAGTCTTTCATAAGCACAAAGTCTATTCATCACTTATTAAATCTTATTTATCGCTTTCATAAAATCCTATAAGTTGAAAAACAGTGAATATTTAACCTAATATTCTTAACAATCTTTTTCTTTTAAAAATTGGCATTCAAAATATTTTAATGAACGTTGTTAATGTTCTTTTGTTCATGTTCGTTAATGATTTTACATTAAGAGTTGTAAAGATTCCATAACTTAAATTCTCATTATTACTGAATTTTTAGATTTTTTATTTTTTAACGTAATTTTTAAATATTTTTTAAAAGTAATTAATAGCAGAATTACCTTGCTTCACTTGTTCTTTGTCATATTTTAAATTATGGTTAATTACAAGCTAAAAATAATAAGTTTAGTTAATAAAATATTATACAGCAATCATAGCGCAGTGATTAGAGCGCTTGCTTTAGAAGCAAGAGACCTAGGATTCCAAGCAAGCTCTGGTCCATGATAGTATATGTAGAAAAGAGAAAGAGCAGATAGAGCAGGTCCAACTATGTTTACAATACATTTTCGAACCTTGTCTAGAAGAGAAAGAGCATTATTTGAAGAACCAGGCCAAATATGACAACAGTGTTCTATACAGAGACGAATAAGAGTTTTGTAGAGGTAGAGAATGGAATCAGTAGTAAGAAAATGGCAAGCACAATAAATAGAAGCAACCTTAGCGGATGCTAATTTAGCTTTCGATTGTATATATGATTTCTATGAAAGGTCAGTAGTAAACAATAATCCAAGAAGATGTAAGTAAGAGCACTCAGTGAGAGGGATTGCAATTCATAAATATAGGAATGTCAACAGTATTACGGTAATTGTTTTCAGTAAATATCTGAGTTTTGTTGGAGTTAAAATGTGCAAACCTCTGCAAGCCCCAATTTATTACAGAAGTGAGACCAGATTCAAGATCGGCCTGTTTTAAGCAATAGAACCACTTTAGTTGTAATGTTGTTGGTAAGATCATTAATGTAGATAAGAAACAAAACAGGAATTAGGATAGAACCTGAGGTATTCCAGAAGTTACTAGAAATGAAGAAGAGTGCTGGCCTTTGAGGATGACTTTAATAAAGCGGTTTGAAAGAAACGATTTAATAATCTCAAAAACATTTCCAGATACACCATATGAAACAATCTTATGGAGAAGACCAGCATCCCAAACTTTGTTGAAAGCTTTAGATATGTCAAGAGCAATAGCTATAGCTTTTCCACCTCCATCTAATGCACAATTAAGTCAGCCGTAGAGCAAGAGGATTGAAAACCGTATTGATTGTCTGACAGTAAGTTATTTAACTCAAGATACGATCTGAGAAATTTGTTGATCAAAGACTCTAAGACCTTGCTAATAACAGAAAGAAGACTGATTGGATGAAAATTAGAGGGGTTAGAATGTTCACCAGAATTTTTGAAAATTGGAATAACAGATGTCATTTTTAAGCAAGCAGGAAAACAAGACTCAGTCAAGCATTTACTAAATAGTTTAGAGAGAATTGAAGAGAGTTCTGGAGAACAACTTTGTAAGATTGTAGAAGAGTTTAATTGAGATACAACTTTAGCAACTGAAGCTGGAGTGGTTTGAATGTCTAACAATGGGTTAACCTGTTTAATTAGAATAGTAGGAAGAGATTGACCATTAGATTCAAGAGTCGAATTGGAAGAAAAGTTCTTTGCAAGTAAATCTGCCTTATCCTTAGGAGAGGTAATAAAGTCAGTCCCATAAATGGGAGATGGAATGTTAAACCTACCCTTGTTATTGACGCTGTTAAAGATTTTTGGAATGTCTCTAGAGCCTAACTTTTGAGATAAGATACAAGATTTAGTGAACTGGGAATAATATAGCTTAGCATCAGATAGCACATTTTTACATCGATTTCTTGCAAAAATAATTCGCTGTTTGTCCTCAAGAGAGTTATCCTTCTGAAAAGATAAAAAAAATGATTACGATTAGATATAGCAGCTAAACAATAATGTGAAAATCAGGGAGTAGAATGAGGCTTGACTTGAAACTAACAAGAAAGAACAAAAGCATTCATTCCTGCCTGAATCTACGAGGTTATGTAGGAGGTGCATTTATCAGCTAAGAGAGAAAAAATATCAACCCAAAGATTGTCATGAAGAAAATCTCGAAGAGAATCCCAGTCAGCTTTATGGTAGTAATAAGTAATGCGATGATAGGGTGAGTACAAAAAGGAAGTACAAGATGAAAAATTTAAAGAGATCATTGCATGATCAAAACCACCTAAGGGAGAAAAAGGAGAAACTGAACACACGCTAGGATCAGAGACAAGATATAAATGAAAGAGTGAAGATAAATGATTAGGGTTGTTAGGAAAACGAGTCACAAAGTTAACTATCTTTGTAAGAGATTGAGAAATGCAGAAGTTATAGGCTTTAGTGCCAGCAGGATCAGTGGTATTAGAGCCAAGCTATTTAGCTATTTAGATGAGCATTAAAGTCACCAACAATGATATAATAGTATTGGCAGAGAGGTGAAGAGAGAGGGCATGGTCAATACGATTAGAAATTACATCTAAAAGAGTGCATTTTTAGGAAGAAGGAGAACAATAAAGAACAAAGAGGAAGGTGATAAAGTAAAGAGGTGCTAAGTGGAAGCACATAAAAAATGGTCAAAAGATTTGAACCTGATTTGGCGACTGAATAGTAACATTGTTAACTCTCTCTCTCCTCCAACCTTCTTTTTTTAATTCTATCATTTTGACAATAATTGTTTTGATTGCTGGTATCTATTCTACTACGGTTATGTATTATACTTGGAATATTTTTATAATAATGACCAAAATTGTTGATAGTTTTTGAAAATTTTGAATATTGTGAAACCTTAGTAGCTCTGAAGATGCACTGAAATATTTTTATTTATGTAATAATAATGTTTTAATTGTTTTTTAAATAATTTAAGTACTTCAATCTTTTTTACTTATTCATTTTGTTTCATGTTTAGACATTTAATGTGACTGAAGTAAATGTAGGTTTGTAATTATTTTTGTTTTTACATATTTCTATTTTTACTTATATATCTCATGATATATATATATATATATATATATATATATATATATATATATATATATATATATATATATATATATATATATATATATATATATATATATATATATATGTATATATATATATATATATATATATATATATATATATATATATATATATATATATATATATATATATATATATATATATATATATATATATATATATATATATGTATGTATGTATGTATGTATGTATGTATATATAAATTAGTAGAAAATCACTTAAGTAAATTTAACATTTAACACTGTGTTTCATCTATAAAGACTATATACACCCACACATATATATTAGTGATGTATCGATAGCAAAGGCCAATTGTGGCTAATAATAGGTTTTAATGCATTTATATAAGGGTATTATAATAACATTAATTATGTAAAATACAAATAAAACATGTACTTATACATCAGCAGTGACTCAATCTACTAGCCTATGCCATTGTATATCAACATTAAACCTTATTATTAGCCTAAATCTGTCATTTTATGTATGCTCCACTCTAACTCTAGTTTAGTTTTTAATAACTCTAGTTTAGTTTTTAATAACTCTAGTTTAGTTTTTAATAACTCTAGTTTAGTTTTTAATAACTCTAGTTTAGTTTTTAATAACTCTAGTTTAGTTTTTAATAACTCTAGTTTAGTTTTTAATAATGATATATAGCTTAGCTGCTTTTAATTATCAAGTAAAAACTCTCTGTTTGACTTTTCACAATTTATTTTTACTTATTTCAATTTTTATTGCTTAATTTTACCCAATATCACCCAAATAATGTCTCAGTTCAGTTTCAAAACAAAAAGTAGTTTAATAAATTAGAACACATTTAGTAGATATTTTTAATTTTTATTGTTATTTTTTTTTTTTAATTAGACTTTTTTGTGTTATTGATTGAAAATAAATTAGAATTTTCATTAACAATACATTTGTAATATTGTAAAGATGGTTTTCATAAATTAGGAAAATATGCTGGAGTTGTTTCATCCTCATTATCCATAATTAGAATAGGAAGCAGGTAAATATTTTTTTTCTTCTTTCTGATTATTAACCTGTTATATTTATCTTCCATTTAAATAGTTACGTTTTTTTTTCTTTAGTTTTATTGGAAAAACTATACTTATTTTATTATTTAAGCTAGAGCTTTCATTATTTCATTCAGCTAGAATTTCATGTCAAAATATTGGATTGCAAATTAAATTAAGCTAAAATAGGCTCATTATAAGTCAAATCATATGTTTTGCTAATTTGAAAAGGTCTGCATGAGAAGATTGGCTTTGAATGTTTGTGAAAGAAGTATTAAAGTTCAATCATTTTGAATCCTTTCGAGTTAAAGGCAAATTTGTTTGAAAGGTTTCTGTAAGAGCTTGTGACAAATTAAACTTTTAAATATATATTTTTTGTTAATTCGCCTCCTCAAGGCCGAGAAGGCCACTACAAATGAGGAGGCTACTTAATTGTGGTTATAACCCTCTCTCAACTCTATAACTCCGAAGCACAAGGCTTTGCAAACAGGGCCACTGCGCAAAGAAACAAGTTGAGCATGGTACTACCAGGGACATGGTGGGGATCGAACTTGGAACCTCTTGCTTGTGAAGTGAGTGCTTTACCATTACACCATTACCACATATATATTAAAAACCTCGAAAACATTTTCACGAAACTCCTATCCAAGGTCTACAATTTTACCAAACCTCTAAAACTAAATCTAAAATATTTACACCATTAATTAAAGTTCTGGTGAAACAATTTGATATTAAACTTCAGCATCTGAATCAACATCAAGATAAATAAGCCTTAAAAAGTATTAACACATAAAATAAATTTTGATTATAATGTTATCAAATAAATATTGTTGTTAATCTCTTGCAGAACTTTAAATTTAAAATGAATTAATTTAATATAATATATTCTTATAATATATAACAATTCCTTATTTATCCTAATAAACTTTGATAATAGATTTTTCTACATTAAAAAACAATTCCACCTAATATTACTTATATATCTAATTGTTTATGCATATTAATAAGGTATACCTAATGTGAACAAAATTTTATGTTTTATTTCCTTCATCTTTGCTCCATTTTTTTCAAAATCAAAGTTTGATCTGTAAATGATATAAGCAATAATATTTAAATCCTTCTCTTATTTTATGCAGTTTATGAAGTATTTATCAAGAATTATAAATGTTCTTGGTTTTCCAGAATTTACTTCCAATTCTTTTTTACAATACAACTAACTTGGTAATTAAAACAATAAAATAAAAATTTATTGAAAAAAATTGTCGTAATTATGTTGTTGTTATATACCAGTTTATATATATATATATATATATATATATATATATATATATATATATATATATATATATATATATATATATATATATATATATATATATTCATTTATATATATATATATATATATATATATGTATATATATAAATATATATATATATATATATATGTATATATATATATATAACTCCTAACTGGTTGTCAGAAAGTTTTTCCGTATTTTGTTGACAAAAAGTAAAAATTAAAATGCAAGACCAGAATTTTTTTTTTATTACTTGATAGACTGCCTGCCCCAACCAAACCCTCAGTCGATGTAGCAGCACTCCCTTGCGAGTCAGGCTATTTGTCAGTTGATATAGCAGCACTCCGTTGCGAGTCAGGCTATTTGTCAGTCGATGTAGCAGCACTTTGTTGCGAATCAGGCTATAAGATAGTCGATGTAGCAACACTCCGTGTATGATTTACAGTAAACAAAATTAAAATAAAAACAATTTTTTAGAAAAAATAAAAATAAAAACATTTTATTAAACAAAATAAAAATAAAAACATTGTTTCTATTATTATAAACATTCAGAATATTTTTAAAAATATTCTGGTCAATTAAATTTCCATTTTTGCGGTTTTTTTTAAAACAATTAATTTGTAATTAAATTAATGGAAGCTGACTTTTGAAAGCTTATATCTCTTATTAATCAATATGAAAAATTCTAACACATATTTTTTAAAATCCTCCTCCAGAATTCATTGACACTTACACTAGTCTTATTAAGTTCAAGTCTTCTTTTACTAATTATTATCTGAACAAAATCAGATGTGTCTTTCATTATAACAATATCTTGGTCAACCAAACAACCACCTGATTACGCAAAGTTTGTAGAACATCATAACTTTTTTCCAAATTTTCTTTTAACGGGTGTCAGTAAAGTTTTTTAAAAAACAACTTTACTGACACCCATTGATATATGTGATTTAAGTTGATATATTTGATTTAGAAATATTTAATATTTAAGTTGATATATGTGATTTAGAAATGGTTTTATTTTTATTTTTTAATTTTACTAGTTATCTTTTATTATTATTGATTATTATTTATTTTTTTAATTAATCAACTTCTTAAGAAAAGAAAAAAATTCAGAATGGAACAATGTAAAAAAAAGTCAAGTTTTTAAATGCGCAATCAAAAAATAAACTACCTATGCCAGCTAATACTTGTTTGAAATAGCTCTCTAGTATTCAATATTGGTTGCTAAAATCAAAAAAGTTTTGTTTATATTTTTAATTAGTTAATAAAGATAATTAACTAATAAACATGTTGAGCAATTCTAAAAATTAATTTAGATAATGCTAGCACAAAAGCGATTTGGAACAAAATCGTAAAACATTTTAACGTTGAATTAAAACAAGTAAAATATAGATAAAGTAAAAAAAAAAACCTTTACACACACCTTAAATCTTTGAAAGCAAACACATCTCGTGTATGTTATATACTCTTGTGCAGTGCTTTCATGTGAAAATAAAAATTTTTAAAGAATGTTTAAACACAACTATACCATTGTATACCCTATTTTACATAAAAGCTGTGCTTTAATGTAAAAATTAAAAATGTAAATTGATGTTTAAACACTACCCTTGTAGAATGCTTCCTTAGAAAAATTAAAAGTGTGAATAAATGTTTAAACACAACTTTTTTGAAACAAATTATATGCTAAAGGTTGTTTTATACATAAAGAAAATTTGTTATATATATATATATATACATATATATATATATATATATATATATATATATATATATATATATATATATATATATATATATATATATATATATATATATATATATATATATATATATATATATATATATATAATTTTTTATATATATATGTATATATATATATATATATATATATATATATAATTTTTTTCTTTTCTTAAGAAGTTGATTAATTAAAAAATAAGTTGATTAATTAAAATATATTGTTTTTGAATGTCATGATGTTTCTTATTTCAAAAACAATTATATATATATATATATATATATAATTGTTTTTGAATGTCATGATGTTTCTTAAGAGTATATTTTAAACAAAAAAAACAATGTATTTTTTACCTGATGATTGCAATAAATACATGATTTTCATTTAATCTCATCAAAAAACAATTATATATATATATATATATATATATATATATATATATATATATATATATATATATATATATATATATATATATATATATATATATATATATATATATTACTGCATATTTCTAGTTTTGTAATCTTTATATGCTTTAGCAATAGCTAATATACATTTTTGCTTTATTAGCTTATTATGGGGCTATGTATGTGATAAATTTGGAAGAAAAGTTGCACTTCTTTTTTGTGGATCTGGTTATACTGTAGCAACATTGTTATTTGGATTCACAATCAACTATGTATGGACTGTAGTTACTCGATCGTTTCAAGGATTGTTTATGGGTATGACTAAACTTTAACATTTTAAAATCTCATATATATATACATGTATACATATATATACATATATGTATATGTATACAGGGCTCAATTTAACGGTCAGACATTGGACATTGTCTGGCTAAAACCTCAGATTGTCCGATCAATTTACAAATTAATTAGACATTTTGACTGATGGGAGTTAAATTCTACAAAATAAAGCTTGGACAAGAATGGCGTGTGATCGAACGCTATTGCTGACCACACAAATGATTTTTTTTTTAAAACTTGACCACAACTGTTATGATGGTTTAAACGTTTATGAAATGTGCTGAAAAAAGAAACATTAAGCTAAAAGTAAATTAGGAAAAAAATTGAAAAAACTAAAGATTAAGCAAAACAATTTCTTATGAAAAAAAACAGCCAATTAGCTTTAAATAAAACTATACAAACTCAAAGTTAAAATTACTTTTTGTTACATTTTTTTTTACTTTTAATTGCATTTTAAAAAATTACTCGTAAAACTTATCTTTCAAAATGTTCAATTAAAGTTACAAAAAACACTTTTACAAATTACTTTTATTGGTTGATGATTATTGATATATAAGTAAACAAATTTTATTTAAATTATTGAAAAGTGAAATTAAATTATTGAAAAGAAAAATATAATATTTTTAAGTTGTATAAACATTTTTTTCAAAAAGCTGCAAAAAATATTGTTAAAAAAAAGTAACGTCGTCTTTTTAAAAGCATAATTTTTAATCATATCATGCTTTAATTAGTAAGTCAAGTTAAAAAAAATTTTAAACAATTCATTGTAAAAGAAGAAATAAAAAAAAAAAGAAAAAAAAAAAAAGCAAATATCATGGGAAGATTTAATTTAACTTTTAACTTATTCATAATTTAAAGTAACTTAAAAACTAATCTTTTAAAAGATTTTAAGAAAGACATGGAAAAATAGTTTCAAACATTTAAATTTATCATAAAAAATACATGCCTACTAAAAAAAAATTATTAACATTTAATTTACACATAATGTGTTTATTTTAAACATTTATATCATTATTTTTTTATCATTATAATAAATTTTCATTTTATTTAAAGCCTTCGTCTAAAACAAAAATTTGACTTAAAAAAAATAAGATCAATGGTTAAAAGTTATTCAAAACATAACAATTTTTTAAATTGCATTTAAATTGTTAAAACATCAAAACAGCTGTCATCAAATTTTAAAAGAAAAAAAGATAAAAAAGCATGTTGTCAGTTACAGCGTGAAAATTTAAGTCTATCTAAAAAAACATACAATATTAAATTGAAACTATTTTATTAAAAAAACTAAAATCTTCAATAAAATACTCTAAACAATAAGGAAAAAAACTACAACTTCACTAGACTAACGTTAAATAAACTGAATAACATGACAAAGATTTCGATGACATAACTCAGTTCCATAAAACCGAAAAAATTATATTTTAAAAGTTTGATTGAACTCTGTCCGACCCAAAAGTTTTGGTCGGATAAGGGACTCTTTAAAAAATTAAATTAAGCCCTATGTAAATGTGTATATACATATATATGTACAGTACTGTGAGATGTTTTAGACCACTTGTATAATTAGATGTATTTACAATTTTTTCCTATGTAATTTTTTTAAAGTGTACTTAAGTTTAATAATATATAAGATTAGTTGAAAGGATATATTATTTTGAATAAATAAACAAAATTGATGAGGGAACATGAGGGATTTGTTTGTTTATGTAATAAAACGATGTGTCATAATAACTACATCCAAAACAGGATATTCAAAGACTGCTGTTACAGAAATCATTAAAAAGTTTAGAGAAGCAGGCTCCCTTAAAGATAAAAAGAAAAGTGGTAGACCTCCTAAGCTAACAAATATGACAACAAATATTTAAAAACCCTTTCTGGGTTTTTAAATATTTATTGTCATATTTGCTGCTGTGTTAATGTCCTTTGGATGGCAAAGGACATTAACACAGCAACTGGGAAAAATGTCAGCTTTTCTTGTATTCAACGACACCTACTCGAATCGGGATTGAGAGGGTGTGTTGCAATTCGAAAACCATTATTACGGCGTGGCAATAAAGAAAAATGACTTAAATATGCAAAATGACACAAAGATTGGGTCCAGGAAATGTTTAGTCGGGTTCTGTACACCGATGAGTCCAAATTCGAAATTTTTGGAACAAAAAGACACCAATATGTTCGAAGAAGAATTGTAGAAGCCTATCAGCCCGAGTGTTTAAACCCTACTATTAAACATGGAAAAGGTTTTTTACAAGTTTGAGGCTGTTTATCTTCATCTGGAGTAGGTGATTTGATCAAAATAGAGGTGCGACTCACCGGGGATTCTTATGTGGATATCCTAAGGCACCTAATCCTAAATGCTGTATCATAGGTCATAATTTTATTCTGCAGCAGGACAATGACCCAAAACATTGTTCCCAAAAAAATATTTAAATAAAATGGCAGAGGAAGGAGTACTGGAATTGATGACCTGGCCTCCCCAGAGTCCAGTTTTGAATATATTTGAGCATATTTCAGATTACCTGGACAGAAAGAAGGTCAAACATGCTCCCCGAAATGCTAAAGAATGTTTTGAAGTACTAAAGAGAATTGCACAACATACCCCAGGATTTTATAACGAATTTGTATGAATCTATTCCCCGGCAAATATTGGCTGTGATTAAGACAAAAGGAGAACATAGTAGATAATAGGAGTTTTTTATGAAGTTTGATATTTAAAAGTTTGTAATTGTTCCATATTTTGAGTGAAATGTGTTTCAATAAGTTTATAATATAGAACTACAAACTTAAATATTACAGAATTCTCAGAATTTTTTGAAAAAATCTAAGTGATCTAAAACATATTCACAGTACTGTATATATATACATATATAGATATTCATATCCATATGAATTCTGGGTAATTAAAATGAGTGAATGCCCATAATCTTTATCATATGGGTGACATACAGTCAGCAAAAAGTATGGTCATACTTTTTTTTAAATTTGGCATAAGGTTGTTAGAGATGGCAAAACTATAAAACTAATGGCAAAACTGTCATCAGATTTATTTATCAGTTTCTTTAAATTTACCATCAAAACTTTAAAAAACTATTTCTAACAGTCTTTTGACGAATCTAAATATAAACATATCAGAGCTAGTTGTTTGTTAGTATTAAATTTTCAGAGAGTTTCCTTGCTGAAAAACAAAATGTCATGTTGTTTAAAGTCTTAAAGTGGCATGTTATATTTGGTAAATGTTTGGTGTACAAGTTCTTGCCAGCCTCATGGGTTCCTTTATCTCATTTCATTATATATATTTTTGAAAACTATTTCTATTGGTTTTAATATAAGTATAAGAGTTTTTTGATCAATTTTTCTATCTTTTGATAATTTCTCAAAATCAAAAAAGAAAAATAATAATAGACTTGTTTTGTCCATACAAAATTTTAGTACATAATGGTTATTTTTTCAAATCAGAGTTAGGTATGACACTATATAGTATACATATATATATATATATATATATATATATATATATATATATATATATATATATATATATATATATATATATATATATATATATATATATATATATATACACATATATATATTAGGGTTTTTCATAAAAAAGGTCAAGTCAAAGTTTTGAAAAGAGCCCTAGCTTATCTGCTCAGACCCCAAGTTAGTACATAGAATTAGATTTTTTTTTTTCAATAACAGAAAGGTTCCCACAATTCTTTGCTCAAGATTTATACACACACACACTCACACACACACACACACACATATATATATATATATATATATATATATATATATATATATATATATATATATATATATATATATATATATATATATATATATATATTTTAGACATGTTTGGGTCCAGTAAAAATGGGTAGTTTTACATAAAAGCCATATAGTTAGACAAACTTATGTAAACAAAACAATTAACATATATATACACACACACACTACACATATACATAGTAATTGAAAATCTTTCATTTTCAGAATATTATGAGTAAAGGTTTGCATATTTAAGTTTTAACTAAATTTGGTATTTTAACATCTTCTTCTTCTTTTTCTTTCGGTATTCCCGTTTAGGGGTTGCCACAGCGGATCAAACTCCTCCATCTAGCCGTGTCGTGAGTGTCCTCCACTGACACACCAGCCACTCTCATATCCTCCACCACTGCATCTATAAACCTCCTCTTAGGTCTACCTTTCCTCCTCTTACCTGGAAGTTCCATCCCCAAAACCTTCCTGCCAATATAGCTCTCCTGTCTCCTCTGTACATGTCCAAACCATCTCAATCTTGATTCTCTAACTTTATCTCCAAAACATGCTACATATGCTGATCCTCTAATAAACTCATTTCTGATCCTATCCTTTTTCGTCACTCCAAATGAGAATCTTAACATCTTCATCTCAGACACCTCCATCTCCCTCACTTGTCTCTTTGTCAGTGCCACTGTCTCCAGTTCATACAACATAGCAGGTCTCACTACTGTCCTATAGATCTTACCCTTCATTCTAGCCGACACCCTTCTATTACAGATCACACCCGACACTTTGTGCCATCCACACCACCCTGCTTGTAATCTCTTCTTTACTTCTCTTTCACTTCCTCCATTACTCTGTACCCTCGACCCTAAGTAGGTAAACTTGTCGACCTTCACCAAATCAACTCCTTGTAACTGGACCTTTCTACCGTCTGCTCTCTCATACACACACATGTACTCTGTTTTACTTCTGCTCACTTTCATTCACCTGCTTTCCAAAGCATACCTCCATCTTTCCAAGTTTACCTCCACTTGCTCCCTACTCTCACTACAGATCACAATATCATCAGCAAACATCATAGTCCAAGGGAAATCCTGTCTAACTTCGTCCGTCAGTCTGTCCATGACAATTGCGAACAGGAAGGGACTCAGGGTTGATCCCTGATGTAGTCCTACCTCTACTTTAAACCTGTCTGTCATTCCTACTGCACATCTCACTGCTGTCACACTGTTCTCTTACATATCCTGCACCACCCTCACATACCTTTCCACTACTCCTGACCTCCTCATACAAAACCACAGCTCCTGTCTCGGAACTCTATCATAAGCTTTCTCTAAGTCCACAAACACACAATGTAACTCCTTCTGTCCTTCCCTATACTTCTCCATTAACACTCTCAGAGCAAACATAGCGTTTGTGGTGCACTTAGCTGGCATGAAACCATACTGCTGCTCACAGATCTCTACTTTTTCTCTAAGCCGAGCTTCCACCACTCTTTCCCAGATTTTCAGGCTGTGACTGATCAACTTTATTCCCCTGTAATTACTACAACTCTGAATGTCGCCCTTATTCTTGAAAATTGGCACCATTATGTTATGTCTCCACTCCTCAGGCATCTTCTGACCTTCCATGATTCTGTTAAATAACCCGGTCAAAAACTCCACTGCTATCTCTCCCAAACATTTCCATGCCTCCACTGGAATATCGTCCGGTCCAACTGCCTTACCACACTTCATTCTCCGAATTACAGCCCTTACTTCCTCCTTGCTCACCTGGAGACCCTCCTGATTCACAACCTCTGTCTCTTCTAATCTTCCTTCCATATCATTCTCTTGATTCATCAGTTCCTCAAAATACTCCTTCCACCTTTCCAAGACACTCTCCTCACTAGACAACACATTTCCATCTTTATCCTTAATCATCCTAACCTGCTGCACATCCTGCCCATCACGGTTTCTCTGTCTGGCCAATCTGAACAGATCCTTTTCCCCTTCCTTAGTGTTCAACTTCTCATACAGATTACTATATGCCTTTTCTTTATCTTTTGCCACTGCTCTCTTTATCTTGCCACACATCTCCTTGTACTTCTCTCTACTTTCTTCATCTTGCTGGAGATGCCAATTCTTTTTAGCCAACCGCTTTCTGCTGAAACTTTCCTGAACTTCCTCATTCCACCACCACGTCTCGTTGTCTATCTTCTTCTTTCCTGATGTCACACTAAGTATCTTCCTAGCCGCATCCCTCACTGTATTTGATGTCTCATCCCAGGTATCCAGAACATCACCACCCAGTGCCTGTCTCACCTCATCTCTGAACTTTAAACAACAGTCCTCATCCTTTAACTTCCACCACCTGATCTTAGGTTCTGTTCTCACTCTCTTCGTCTTCTTCACCTCCAAAACCATCTTACATATCACCATCCTATGCTGTTTAGCTACACTCTCTCCTGGTACCACCTTGCAATCACTAACCTCTTTCAGGTTTCTTCTCCTACAGAGGAAATAGTCGACCTCTGTGCCTCTTCCCCCACTCTTATACGTCATCCTGTGCTCTTCCTTTTTCTTAAAATAAGTGTTAACTACAGCCATCTTTATCCTTTTAGCAAAATCTGCCACCATTTGTTCTTCTGTATTCCTTTTTTTAACCCAATACCTACCCATCACCTCCTCATTGCCACTCTTCCCTTCACCAACATGTCCATTAAAATCTGCTCCAAGAATCATTCTCTCTTCTATAGGAACCTGCAGAACAACTTCATCTAACTCTCTCCAGAATTCTTCTTTCTCCTCCACATCACAACCTACCTGAGGAGCATAAGCACTGATGACATTCATCACCACCCCATCAATCTCTAACTTTACACAGATCACTCTGTCACTTACTCTCTTTACCTCCACTACACTCTTACTAAACTCCTTTTTCAGAATTACCCCTACTCCATTTCTCTTCCTGTCGACACCATGGTAGAAGAGTTTGAAGCCACCGCCAATGCTCCTGGCCTTGCTTCCCTTCCACCTGATCTCCTGTACACATAGTATGTCTAACTTCCTCCTCTCCATCGCATCAGCTAGCTCTCTCCCTTTACCGGTCATAGAGCCCACATTCAACGTACTAAATTTAACCTCCATCTTCCTGCTCATCCTCCTCTCTTTCAGCTTCAGAGCTCTCTTCCCCCCTTTCCTCCTCCTCTCTTTCCTTGTCCCAACAGTAGCCCAATTTCCACTAATGCCCTGTTGGGCAACAGCACTAGAGGCGGTCGTTGTTAACCCGGGCCCTGACTGATCCGGTATGAAATTCCTATTGTTGATCCACATTATTTGATTTGGCGCAGTTTTTACACCGAATACCCTTCCTGATGCAACCCTCCCTATTTATCCGGGCTTGGGACCGGCACTAAAATACACTGGTGTGTGCATCCTAGTGGCTAGGTTAAATTTGGTATTTTAACATATTTAATCCAAATTTAGTATTTTAACATATTTAATTGTAAATATAAAACTAAAAATTTAAGTTACAAAAAACTATTATTCTCTATAGCTTGATATTTTTTTATTGTTCCTGTTACTGCATTCGTTTTAACAACTTACATAAATTTGCGAACAAAGATTTTATGTGTAATCAGTTATTCTGGTTATTTGAACTAATTAAGTTTATTGAAAAACATACATAATATATTTTTAAAAACAATCTTCAATAATTAACCTTTTTACTTTTGACAAATACAAAAAGTAAATACAATAACATTTTTTGCTTTTTATGATTTTTGCATACTTAGGAAAAAATACTTTGTAAAGGGCTTTTATATTTTTACACACCCACACACGCAGACATGTAATTAATAAAATGATTAGTAAATGTGTATGTATAGTTATATATATATATATATATATATATATATATATATATATATATATATATATATATATATATATATATATATATGTATATATATATATATATATATATATATAATATATATATATATATATATATATATATATATACATATATATACATTTAAATATATATATATATATATATATATATATATATATATATATATATATATATATATATATATATATATATATATATATATATATATATATATATATATATATATATATATATATATATATATATGTATATTAGGGATATGACTTTTTTGCAACCTACTAGGCCTGTATCGTAATTCAATGAACTTTTATGTAAAAAGAACGAATAGATGTTTCATTTTGACATATTTTGAAAAAAGGTCACCCCAAAACCAAAAAATCGAATTTTCAATAGGTACACTTTTGTACAGTAAATGAATATTAAAGGCTGAAGATGTTGTAAGAGTCATACTCCTGTTGTTATTTTATTTATTTATGCAACATGTACTGTGATATAACAAAAAACATTATGTGATATATAATTATACAAGTATTACAAAATTAACAGTATCAAAGCGTCTAGTACAACAATATACATAACTGTCTGTGTCTATAGGCCTACTGTGTTTAGTACATGGGTCACATGATGCTCACGTCTCATAAAGAGTCTAGCGCTTATTACTTAGAATGAATCGAAGTTGCAGTTTGTCTTTCTTTCTGCAGGAAGCATACAGGTCTTGCATCACCTTGATTGCACGTTCAGCTATCTGATTACTTCGTGGTATGTCGATGACGGATGGCTCTTTCTTCCAGTGATTTTTGAATGACTGCAATGCCTTTTTGTAAGGCTTCAATACATCAGATAAATTCTTGAAGTCATTGTCATTGTACTTTCGACTACTAAACCAATGTTCTGCCCACTCATATGAAATGAACCTGCAAACCTTCTCCAAATTCTTTCTCGCTTCAGGCATAAGAATGAACGCCAGAATGGCGAGAATGGCTCTTGAGTTCCATCTGGCATTGCTCATATTAGGAATGTTCTGAAAGTGAATCAGAGGGAAGTTTCTTTGTTCTTCATAGAACCTAAACACTCTTGTTAAATGGTACAAAAACTTCATATCGTCTCTCCACCCTGATTTATCAAGAATTTCTACAGTTCCATTCACAAACTTATCCTTCAGTTCATCATACTTATTCAACAGTTCAGACACAAATGGGTATTCAATGTTTGGAGATTTGGTATCACCCCCAAGTTCTTCGTCCATCACCAGACGGAGAATCCTGTCTAGTACGTGATGCTGACAACCGATAAATTGTGGTATTGTGACACCCTTTAATTTAAACATACGTTGCAACTTCACAACAACTCCATTTCTCTTCCCAGTATTGACGTTTGTTGTATCAGTAATGATCATCTTAATTGAATTCCACAAATTGTATTCATCAATAAGTTTGGCAATTTTTTCAGCAACAGTTTCAGCTTTGCCATCTTTTAAACGCAGTGCATCAAGTTTCACGTCAGTTCTTTCATTCTGAAGTACAACTACCTGATATTCCTTATCATCTATTCGTTTGCCGTCAAAGTGTAAGGACCACTGTTCCATTTTAAGTTGTTGTATCATATCTTTTTTTAATTTACCTGCCTCTTTGAATATGGACTTGTAAATTGCTGATTGACTTGGAGTTGGAATATCAATACCTTGTTGTGATAATACATTGCATATTTTAGCAGCTTTCTTTGTGGAAACTCCACTTGATGTAACCATACTTACAGCAAATTTACTTTTGTAGTGCTTTCTAGTTTTTTTCTGAGTGTCCTCATCATCGTCTTTATCACCGTCGTCGTCTTCATCATCTTCACTCTTACTTTTGCAGTTTTCAGATTCAGTACCACTGTCTGTGGTAGACAGGACTTGTGATGTGGAAGGTATTGCTGTTCCAGACTGGACTTTCCTTCTCTTGGAAGGGTGAATGGTTTCTTTACTTGCCACTTGTCCTGTTGAGTACCCCACCTGTCCTTTACTTTCTTTTTGTAGGTGGTATAGACGTTTATCTTCCGAGGATAACCACTGGCCATTCACTTTCGTGATGTCAAATAATGCATTGAGAACATCATATTTTCCATGCTTGACACATTCATCATAGACCTTCAGCACCTTCATAAGCTTTTCTCTTATCACTTGATCAGACACACGTGGAAAATTCAGTTTATTGTCCCACAATTTTGTAATTTCCTAAGAAATTTGGTCTATTCGTTCTTTTCTTCCTTTAACATATGCTCCGAGAAACTGGTATCTTCCTACGATCTGCAATTGAAGTGGTATTCTGGATTTTTCATCGAGTGAATGTTCTTCTACAGCCACGCTTCCTCTTCTTCTGTGTGACTCTTGAAATCTCACCAAATTTTTAGTCCAAGTCTTCTTGTTCTTTGTTACTGTGGTATGACTTTTCTTGTGAGACATCATATAATATTGTTACGACTTTACGGATAGCTGAGCGTAAATATCCGTTTAATAAAGTCGTTTAATTAATAAAATACTTTAACTGTATAGTAATCCAATTATAGTTCGATAATCCAGTCAATGTTGATAACAGTTCGATAATCCAGTCCGTATCCTAACGATAATGCTACAACTACTTATACTTCGTACACTTACAGCGTCTTTAGTTCGCTACAGTAGTTCCTTATTAGCTCAGTTACACGCAGAGTACTTCATAGAACTATTCACATTATCAACACTGAGCTCTGACAGCAGCTCGCTTATATAATTATTTAGAGCTTCCAGAATGTTCTACTAAGTTCTATAATCTTCTACAGTCTGTTACAGTCGTCTATATCACCGTGGTAACACAATGACGTCATCACATAACAATTCCAAGTATTTGCCGGCACACGGCCGTTTCGTTGCCATGGTAACGTGTGGCGTTATATTTATAAATTCATAACAAAATAATGAAATAAATAGAATTAAGCTGAGAATTAAGCTTAAGATTAAAACATCGGTCAAAAATGAATGTATAAAAATGGTAAATCAAATTTTTATTTTGGGGGTGACCTTTTTTTGTTGCAGAAAGCTATTTGGGCCTTTTTTCATGATTTTAGGTAAAAGTTCATCGATTTATGATACAGGAAACATTTTATTTGAAAAAAAATTAAAAAGTCATATCCCTAATGTATATATATATATATATATATATATATATATATATATATATATATATATATATATATATATATATATATATATATATATATATATAACTATACATACACATTTACTAATCATTTTATTAATTACATTTGCGATAAATTAGAAATACGAGCCAAGAATGTATATTAAACAAAAAATCTGAATTGATTGCTAAATGCAGACATGAAAATAAATTTTTCCTGAAAAACTATAATTATAAGTGAGGTCAAAAATAATTATATTAAATCCCTCCTTTAAAAAAATAATAATAAAAAAAAAAGAAAGCAAAAGTAAACAATTCTAAAGAATTCTTTTTATAATAGTATCAGCAAATTTCACAAATATGTGAAAATTTACATTAGCTCAGGGTAAAAATATATGAAATCATCCAAAAGTAATAATTTTCGACACCCTTACGTCTCAGAATTTGTTTATTTTTACACCACTTGCAGTCCATATCAAAAAAATAATAACTGCGAAAATTTTAGTTAAAAATACCAATGGGTTCCAAAGATATCGTCACTTGAAATAATGCTGACTCAGCATTTTAGTGATTTTCTGAAGCGACTACAAAGCAACTTTGACATACAGTATCTTCATAATGGCTTGGGGAAGTTTCCTAAAATTTGGTACTCTAATAGATTTTAACTAAAGGAATCCAAAAAAAGCACCCTCAAGACTCGATTATCTCAAGAAATGCCTCATTTGTCCAATTTTGTTCAAAATTATTGACTTGTAAATTAGTGATTTTTGGAGGTAAAATAAAGACTGTGTCCCAAAATCCGAGTAAAAAGTTTAATTGTATATCATTATTTCATCTTAGGTCTACTGAAAAAAATTAGATTCATCAATTGTCCCTCTAATACATGATCAAAATTTGCATTTAAAAATGGTGTCTTTTTAGAAAAATTTAAATTTTGTAACAAAAGCAATTAAAATATTTTGTAAAACATTTATTTGAATAAAACATCAAATAGTGTCATTTATTGACTAGTTTAGGATATTTATAGGCGTGGGGGCCTCCCACGGGAGGCCCCACGCCGCCCCCCATCTCCCTAGATTTTTTTTTATTTTTTTTTTTACATAAAATGAATAAATAATAGTTGATTGTTAAAATACATTTTAAAAACATATTTTTTCAGTTTAAGTTTGAGAAACAGTTTATTTGCGTTACTTCAAATCGATAAATACTTACCTCTTATTTCAAAGATCTTTTTACGATTTTAAGTCATAAATTTTAAAACCAAAGATATTAAAACGTTTTTAAAACATTTTGACAATCAAAATCTTTATGTAGTTTTAGACTAATATAGTCATTGACATAATAAGATGGGAGTGATTTGTGATTTATTTATACATAATTAATTTTTTTTTGTAACCAACAGTTTATATTCTTCAAATCTAAATCAGATATGTTGTATGTACGACCTGATATTGTTCGCGGTGTAGAAATTAGGCATATAACTTCAGAATTGAGCACCCAACACTCATCAGTTCTCATTGGCCAAAAGAAGTTTTTACCTGGTCCATGTGGATGCATGAATCTGACTTTTATATCAAGCTCACTTACATCTTCAGCAATCCCTACCCACCAAAATCATAAAAACATGCAATATAATCCATTTTTTTAATATTTTATGAAATATCTACATAATGTTTGCTTTTTGGAATGATATCAAATATTTCAGTGCATGCATTAGTACTTATTTTTTTATAACTTATAGTGTTTGGAGCAATTGGAATAAAATGATGATACATCCTTGTGCCAGGAACTGTTCTTCCACCTAAATATCTTATTTCTAATTGTGCTCGTGTTTGATCAATTTCTTCTTTTGAAAATAACTTAAAATAAATTCCATTTATCTTGGCTTTACAAAAGGAGTACATTAAATTAACATCTAAAATCTGCCCAGTAGTTATTTGTTTTAGACTTTCTTGACATACTACTCTTTTAACAGTCCCACTAATACCATCACAGGGGGATTTACCATGACTGGTAGCAAAAAATACCCATTCAGCATTTAAATCAAAGTCTTAACTGTGATGACAAAGATTGATAAAATTTTTAAATTGTGCTGCACAACCATCGGAAAAGTATTTCACACTTGATACATCAGGTAGATTTTCTTTGATATATCTAGTTATATCTTCCTGAGTCTTGTAAATAAATCCTGTGTCATGATCAACATCTTCTGAAAGGTAACAAAAAGATGTTAGAGAAGTTTGTTCTCTATAAAATAAAGTACAATTGTATAAAGTGAGCATTGACTTTTGCTCCAGTGATAACTTTGAACCTCATCCTGAACAACATATTGATAGTTTTCAGCAAAATCTCCTAAAATTAAGCATTCGTTTTGGTTAAGATTTTTTTTACAGTTTTTTAAGTATCTACTTTGTGTTTTTGCAATATATGAATGAGTGGTAAGGTTGTCAATGCTGTCACATAATAAATCATTAAATTCATCTAGTGGCAATGACTGTGAAAGTAGTGTTGTACGATCGGTACTCTGCCATTGCTTAAATACTACATCTTCTTCATGCTCATGGTCCATAAACTCCTGCACTAAAAAACTTTTTAACACTTCAATACCAGGGCATTGGTTACATCGATGCAACATTTATTCTGCATTTTCAAGAGAGCAAACAATCAATGCCATGAAATCTTTATAACTTTTATTCCACCTAATGGCATCAATGAGAAATTTTGTATTTTGTTGATGTATGCAAACACATACATTGTGGGTACCTGACGCATTAGTTGTAATACACCATTTAGGTTTAAGAGTACAAAATTTTGACAAACTGACTTTGACGTTAGGGTAGTCTTTTTTAAATGCAACATGTAATTCATTAAGATTGAGTAGCAAAAATTTTTTTTGAACATGTTGGTTTTTCTTAATACTTACATAATCTTTTTTTCCTGGCATCATTCTTGAAAATTCATCACTTTGATAAAAGTTAATCACTAAATTAACTGTTTCTAGTGAAAGTGGGTTTCCAGTTTTTTTTCCGGGTAATGATAGAATTCCTTTCTCATTTTTAACTTTTCTTGCTGTTCGAACAAGGTACTCAGACACTTCAAAGTAGCTTGATATCTTTTTACGTGTCCATGATTTTGGTGCGAGTGTTAACATTTGCACCTTATGGCAATAAGAGTCAGTCTCTGAAATTTTATTTTTTATTTCATACATTAAAATGTCTAGATCATGGTCATTGTTAATGTTGTTGTTTAAAATGGGGCTTTTTATTTCTGTTGTTAAAAAAGTTTCTTTAATATCATATGCTAATGAGACCATTTTTGCAACTCTGTCAATAGTGTTCTCAAACTTTTGTTTTGCTACAGACAATTTGCTGTGTTTTGAAAGACTTTTTAGTTTGACTGGTGAAATTCCAAGCAATTCTATAGTGGTATCTAACTTAATTTTTTTCTCACTTTTGGATTCCCATTCCTCCTGTGAATTTAAATCTTCATCAGTTTCCATTGCTTTTTTGTAACATTTAATGCAGAATTTCCAACCTGGGGTTACATAAACATTATTTTTTTGCAAATAGTTTGCCATGTCTATGGAAATCTTTATTTTACCTAAAAAACAAATTTAGTTTTACGTGGTTAAAATAACTGAAATTATCAAACATTTTATAAATAATAAATTGTTTTCTTTTAATTTTCATATCAATTCTGTTGTAAATAAGGTAAGATTACCTTTTAAAGCAATTTTTTTACTTTCCTTGTGTGTTCCAAAAGGATTGCAACACTTTGTAATTTTTCTCTCAAAATATTTTCCATAGAATTGCTCATGATAACAACATATAATTCTTATTGAACTATATTTTTCCTTTAAATTTGCTCGCCATATTATTTCTTCTTGTTTTTTACAAGGAAGATCTTTAAATTGAACAAAACCTTGTTTTCTTGAAAATCCAGTTTTGTGGCAATGAATGTTAAGACTTTTTCCAATGTCACATTTCTCCATATTAATTATTTTTATTATTTATTACCTAACAAAATAATATAAAAACTATAAAATTAAAAGTAATTCTTTAAGAAAATACAAACAAGTAAATACCTTTAAAAAGAACAAAACAAAACTTATGTTTGTTTTTTATATAAAAGGAGGTTTTAAGTCATCAATTTGAAATAATGAAAATTTTTTTTTTTTCAAAATTAAAATTAAATTGTATGTTTTTGCATTATTTATTCATTTTATGTAAAAAAAAAAATAAAAAAAAATCTAGGGAGATGGGGGGCGGCGTGGGGCCTCCCGTGGGAGGCCCCCACGCCTATAAATATCCTAAACTAGTCAATAAATGACACTATTTGATGTTTTATTCAAATAAATGTTTTACAAAATATTTTAATTGCTTTTGTTACAAAATTTAAATTTTTCTAAAAAGACACCATTTTTAAATGCAAATTTTGATCACGTATTAGAGAGACAATTGATGAATCTAATTTTTTTCAGTAGACCTAAGATGAAATAATGATATACAATTAAACTTTTTACTCGGATTTTGGGACACAGTCTTTATTTTACCTCCAAAAATCACTAATTTACAAGTCAATAATTTTGAACAAAATTGGACAAATGAGGCATTTCTTGAGATAATCGAGTCTTGAGGGTGCTTTTTTTGGATTCCTCAAGTTTCGATTATCTCAAGAAATGCCTCATTTGTCCAATTTTGTTCAAAATTATTGACTTGTAAATTAGTGATTTTTGGAGGTAAAATAAAGACTGTGTTCCTCAAGAAAATCACTAAAATGCTGAGTCAGCATTATTTCAAGTGACGATATCTCTGGAACCCATTGGTATTTTTAACTAAAATTTTCGCAGTTATTATTTTTTTGATATGGACTGCAAGTGGTGTAAAAATAAACAAATTCTGAGACGTTAGGGTGTCATGGTCTGGATGATTTCATATATTTTTAGCCCTCAGACATTTACAACTTCCTGTAATATAATTTTTGGTATAATTTAAAGTTTTATCAATTTGAACATTCATTTTTGATGAGTCTTAATTGATAAAACACAATGTAAAATAAAAAAAAGTTATTTTCTACTAATTATATATATATATATATATATATATATATATATATATATATATATATATATATATATATAAATATATATATATATATATACAGGGCTGGTGATGAAGCGAGCGCGATCGCGCTCCGCTCATAAAACGCGCTCGTAAACGGTATTTTCAAACGTTCTAGGCGCGATAAACAACGCTCGTTCAGCTTATAACGAGCGTATAAAATAACGCTCGTCCAATAGTTCGGGATTATTTTTTTATTTTCATAAAATATTTAAAAAAGATTTTTTATTAAAGATATACTATTATCAAAGCACGAATATAAAATATAAAAAGCACTACGTCGTTCTCTTTTGCACTAACGTAATGAATGAGCAGTTTGAAGTCGTTAATAGTCACTAATTTCTATTATCGAATGTGCACGTGGAAACACAATGTGAATACAAAAATGCGCAAATAAAATAAGAATAGAAAATTAGAAAACCACTATAAGAAAATTAAAACTTTATTTTTAATCTATTTAGAGTATTTTTAATCTTGTGAAAATATCAAGTAAGATTTATTTGATTTATTGTTTGTAATATTCCACACATCGTTTATAATAAAAATAAATATTAATAATAGAGTAATTTTTAAAATTAGTTTTTGTTTATAGTATAGGTTTTTTTTATTAACTATTATTTATTTTAACTCAAATTTAAAACGATTCTGTTGTTTAGAATGTTCGCAATCACATTCGAAAAGGAAACAAAGTTTCCTTTTCGAGTCAACATTTATTAAATGGAAAGTTATTATTCTAATTTATTATTATTTCAAATTATTCTTGTGTTATTTTTTTAAGGTTAAAAAAACGTAATTTAAAAAAGAAATTTTAGAAAAAAATTAAATAATTAATTTGAATAAAAAATATCAAAAAATATAAAAACCACTAACCGTTAATTAAGTTTACCGCGTAACATTTTAAAATGCATATATCAAAACAACGAATCAAAACACTAAATTATACTTCAATACTAAATCAATAAGAAGTTGCGTTTTTGTTTGATATTATTTTTTTATTAATATAAATAGTTAAAAATAAAATCGCGATCTGACAATATACAAGAAGTTTGGAAGTATAAAAATCTACTTCGTTGAAGTAGTTTCATGAGTGTGATACTAATTCAAACATTTTTTGACGAAAGAATTATGTAACCAATAAAAAAAGATATAAAAAAATAAAAAGCTTTTTATGAGCATCGCCTTCAGCAATTTTCATGATCGCGCTCGCCGACGTTATTTTGAGCGCACATAATCACGCTCGATGAAAACATTTTCTAATTTTACGAGGGCGATTTAACACGCTTGACGATTTTCTTCATCACAAGCCCTGTATATATATATATATATATATATATATATATATATATATATATATATATATATATATATATATATATATATATATATATATATATATATATATATGTATATATATATATATATATTTATATATATTTGTATATATGTATATATATATATTCATATATATATATATCAAGCTTTCGCATAAAAAGCATGCAGTTGCATACCTTTACGCATATAATACTTTGTTTTGACATCTTGGCTACGGCTCTTTGCAAGTTTTGATAACTAGCGCTTTTTAAAAAGATGCAATAAAAACAAAGCAAACTTAAATTAAAATAAACAATTCATAAACTGACGAGAGATTAAAATCTATTCAAAAATAATACAAAAATTAAATTAAAAAAATAAAAATTGTAAAAAATAACAAAATAAATCCCTCCCATAAATTAATAGGTTAACCCTTAAACCATTAAGACTGTCTACTGACAATTAATGGAATACTATTCAAATTAAATAAAAACTTGGTTGGCCATTTTTTGTTTGTAAAATTTCCTACAAATGACAACAAGTTTGAACATGTTCTGACGCCTAGTTTGATTGTTTTGGTTATTCTTGTTGAGAATGCCAATTGACAACATTTAAGTTATTTCTATTTTTTGTTTTTTTGTTTTTTGTTATTCACCTTGTCAAGGCCGAGAAGGCCACTACAGATGAGGAGATTACTTGGTAGTGGTTATAACCCTCTCTCAACTCTACAGCTCCGAAACACGAACCTTGACAAACAAGGCCACTGCACAGAGAAACAAGTTGAGCGTGTTACTACCAGGGACGTGGTGGGGATGTGGTGATTGAACTTGGAACCTCTTGCTTATGAAGCAAGCGCTTTACCACTACCGCAAGTTTTGAATTTCATTGGTTTAAGGGCTAATATAAGGGCAGATCATAGTGAGATGGAGGGTTATAAGGGCATCTCCCCCATCCCATCAGCTTTTTATTTTTATTTTTAAGAAATTGATTTATTCAACACAACATGATGTTTAAAAGTAAATTAGGCTGTGAAATTTAATAAAATTTTGTAGTGCAAGTTTTGAATTTTACTAAAAAGTTAATAGGATACAGGGTGCGACAAATCAAAAATGTGTGCATGTTTGTTAAAAAAGAACTTTAGTTTTGCTTATGCAAGTGTTGGCGTTTGATTAAGGTTTTTCAAAACAAACGCATTACTTCAGCAATTTTTTTTCCAAATATATTTGTGATTGATAATTTTTTTTTTATTATAAAAAATATATATTTAAAATAGAAAACAATTAATTTCAGAGACTTGCCAAAATATAAATACTTTCTTCAACAGTGTTACTTTTAAGTAAAATAACTAAGTATGCTATTAAAAAAAGTAATTATGTTTTAGCATGATTCTTGCATTTGCTTACAAAAGCATGCAAAATTTTACTCAAAAGGAATGCTTTTGCAATTACTTCAAAAGAAAATATACTTAAACATAATGATTGCTTTCTTTTATTGAAGAAAGCGATCATAATGTTTAAGCAAGGTTTCTTTTAAGTAAACTTTTATTCATAGTATTCTGAAAATGAACGAACTTTTCAATTACTATGTATATATGTGTAGTGAGTGTGTATGTATATATATATATATATATATATATATATATATATATATATATATATATATATATATATATTTATATATATACACATATATTAGGTATCAGCAATTTTTTCTATTAAGTTGTTCAAATTGGAGTAGATGGTTTATAAGAAAATAAGAGTTAACTCAAAAAAAAAAGTTATAAAGTTAACTAGTAGCCATCTTATTCACAAAATAAGTTTGAAAAATCAACATAAATAAACCGCTCTTAAGGTGATGTTTTTTTCCAGCGGTATATTTTTCTGCATTAAGTTAAGGTTTTTAAGTTAAACAGATGATTTTCTAATTTTTTTTTCTAATTTAAAAGATATCTGAAATTTTTTTTGTTAACTGTCTATCTTTTGCTTTGTTTACATAAAATTGTTTAATTATATGGCTTTTATGTAAAACTACCCATTTTTACTGGACCCAAAAATGTCTAAAAAATTATATATATATAGGTATTTATATATGCATATATATATATATATAAATATATTAGGGGTATGACTAAAATTTTTTTTCAAGAATTTTTTATTCCCCCTGTCATCATGAGTGGAGAAGTTATATTTATAAACAATAAAATATAAGTTTTTTATGTTAATTTTTGAAAAATTACCCCCCAAGCTGAAAATAATTTTTCCTATCTTTTTAATGTTATCCTAATGAGTTATAAATAACATAATAGACATACAAAAATGGCTAAAAATGGTTTCGCTTCAGGCAAGAATAAGAAAGTTTGGGAATCAAATTTAGTGAGATTTGAAAAAGCTAAGACTTCAAGAATATGTGCTATTGTTAAAAGTATTAGTGAAATAAATAAAATGCCTTCAGAACAGCATATTATTGATCAATTTAAAAGTTCCTCATCAAATGTAAAAAGCAGAAAGGAGAGAGTTGGCTAAAGAAACTGAACTAATATGGAGAAAGCTGAATCTTCCAATTCTACAAGAGAAATCAGCATCAGAAAGAAAAATAGAAAATGTATTGAAAACACTTGACAAAAAAAGTCGAAAACCCGAAACTCAAAATTATACCCGATTGTTTAACAAAACTGATGAGAAAGGTGAATGGTTGTGTCAGGAAGATAAAGAATTTTATGGTCTGCAAATGTCAACAAATGGAAGAGTTGAACATTGAACACGATTGAAGATAATGAAGGTATTCATCCAAGAAAACTGATGTTGATAAAGAAACAAACGTCGATCAGCCAAGACCGAGATTTTGATGAATCAGCTAGTGAAGGAGGTTGTTCAGTAACTGAAGAGCAGTGTTCCAGCAGTGATACTGAAGCTAAAGATGTCGAAAGTTTGTCATCATCATCTAAAAGACAAAAAACCAATTTATCTGTAAATTTGGTGATTTCTCCAAAGAATAGTACCAAAAAAGCACATAAAGTCTGCAAAACTTTATCAAAAGATGGAATTTCTATTCCTACTCCAACTCATTGTGGTGTCTACAAAGATGTCATGAAAGAAAGAGAAAAGTTGAAAGCAAATTATATGGAGAACTTAAAAAATGAAAAGCGGTCTTTACACTTTGATGGAAAACACATAGAGAAAATGAAACATCAAGTAGTTGTTTTGAAAAATGAAAAGAGAGAGGTTAGACTTGCTGTTCTCAAGCTGATGAATGGAAAAGGTGAAACAGTATTTAATGGGTTAAAGCTTGTGCTGGATGAGTATGAGCTGTGGCTAGCCGTGAAAATGATTGCTGGATTGACCGGATATTTTAAATTATTGTTGGATCAATTTGAGCTGTGGCTAGCCATAAAAATGGTTGTATCTGACAAAACATATGTAAATATCGGAATAAGAATTGGTGTAGTAACACTGTTACATAAACATTTCAAAACCATAGGACTAGAAAAGCCTACATTTTTAGGATGCCACCACCATATATTAGATACTCTTCTAAAACATGTCATGAATAATCTTTTTGAAAGATCAACAACATAATTAAATCTTCATTACCCTTATGTGACAAGATTACGGCAAGAGAACAAGAACCTGAAGTTATTATTTTAGAATACTGGAGTTCTTTTGACAAAGGTGAATTGGACATGCTGGCGAGTTGACATGGACTTCCTGCATCACTTAATAGCTTGTTATTAAAAGTTTAAAAGCACAAGTATCTTTCTGAAAGTGAATTTCAAATCACTTCCTGCTATAAGCAATTCAAGATGGAACTTGAGAGTAATTTTTGTTCTACTTGCTTACATTCTAATACCAGACTATCAACAATCGAAATCTGCTCAATCAGCATGCAACTTCATCTGTGGTTTATGGGGTGATATATGGTTTGGTGATCACTACTTCAATCCTGCAGATTTTGTTAATCTATTAGAAGCATGCAATGATCATCCAAAAGCATTAAAATTGTTGAATACATTTTGGTCCACAGAGCCAACACCAATTCCAACATAACGGTCAAATATATGTGCAGAGTGTGCAGTAAAGGTGATGCAAGATTTAGTGCCTTTATGTCATAGCATAGAAAAAATTAACATTAAATACTTATTGCCAAATACACTGTAAAATAATTTTAATTATTCATGTTTATTGGTTTTCTATAAAGTACTGGAACATGTGTTGCAAAATTACATTTCTTATATTCCATAAATCTTGTTTTTAAATGAGGGGGGGGGGGGGTGAACTTTTTTGAGATAGTATAAATGTTTGATATTTTCTTGGTTTTTGCATAAAAACTCCACTAAATTGAGTATGGGAATACAGGGTTAAAAAATTGTCATACCCCTAATATATATATATATATATATATATATATATATGTGTGTGTGTGTGTGTGTGTGTGTGTGTGTGTGTGTGTGTGTGTGTGTGTGTGTGTGTGTGTGTGTGTGTGTGTGTGTGTGTGTGTGTGTGTGTGTGTGTGTGTGTGTGTGTATATATTTATGATACATGTGTAAAGAGAAAAGAGGTTGTATGCATATATGTAAACATATATACTGCTTAATTATACTATTGTATTTTGTAGGTTTTCTTGTAATTACAAAATCATTGATAGCTGATATTTCAGATGATAGCAATCTTTCTATTGGTTTGAATTTTATATTTTCTGGAAATAACATTGGATTCATAATTGGACCAAGTATTGCTGGTAATTCTCAAATAATGTGTTTGTTTTATTGATCATATAATCATAGTCTCATAATCAGGACAAATAGGGAAAAAAACTAAATAAAAAACTCTTGGGGATAGAATTTCTCAAGATCTAGCTCGATCTTATCAAATACTTTTTTAACAATTTGCTTGAATACTTTTTTAACAATTTCTATTAAATATTTATTATTTTTCTAAGCAAGCAATTTTAATAATATCATCACTTATTATGAACATAATGAGTTTTATCTTATTGTAAGACATATTAATGTTAATAAATGAATTAAGTATTTGAATCACAGTATTGTCTTCAGAATAAAATGTATGATAATATTATGTAAAGTTCCAAAGTAATAGTGTCCTCTCTCTCCATATCTGATTTACGTTTTCTATAAAAGGAACTCAAAGGTTTCTTTTTTGCAGTTGTGATGACTCACAAACTTTTTTTATTAAATAGTTAACTACTATTTTTTGCTGTAATTATTTTTTCATTGGAGTACAGAGCAAATACATACAAAATCAATTATATACTAATTTTTTATTCATTGTAGTGCTGAGCAAATGTGTACAAAATTAATAGTCTTGCATATAAAATTTGGCACCCCTAATATATTAACAACTTAGTACTTGTGGACACCAAAAAATTATATTTAGGCTTCTTTTTTTTTTATCAAAATTATGATATAATACGAAAATATAAAAATTTAAAATATTAAAATATGAAAAACAAGAAAAAAAAATATCTACTACGTCAGCAAGGCACACCTGCCAACCCGGCGCCCTATACAACGGCATAATTTGCATAACCCTTGTGCCAGCTCTAATGACTAATAACTTATATTTCATAACAAAGATGAGTTTAGCTTCAGGAGTTGCTCAAAAAAAATCAGCGTAAAAAAACGGTAATATACGTGAAATAAATAAAAAACAAGGTTACCTGAATTTTTGAAATGTCTGTTTGTTTTCTATTTTTTAATTTTAGACAATGTTTTTTTTTTTTTTTCACATTTATTTTTAATTGAAGACAATAACATTTTACTCGGATTTACTATTTTTCTGGTTACTACCACCGGTTACTGCCCACTTTACCTTCGGGCTACAAACCACCATCCCCCCCTTTGTAGGGGCCATGCATAATGTATATATACATATATATATTTATATATATATATATATATATATATATATATATATATATATATATATATATATATTTAAACAACTTTAAAATGTATTCTACACAATAGAGTGCTTAGTGTTATTAAAAGAACAGAGTAATTATATTTTAGTAGAAAATTACTTAACAAAAATTTTTTTCATTTTACACTGTGTTTCATCAACAAAGATTCACAGAAATTTCTGATGAATCTTTGTTGATAAAACACAGTGCAAAATGAAAAAAATTATTATTAAATGATTTTCTACTAATCATCAGGAAGAGAACTCTTCCTGATGATCCAGCAATGGTGAAACTTCAAGTAGAAGAAAAAGTTAGATAAGTGTTTTTAACTAATTTTTTATTGCTCTGTTCTTTAACAACATTGAACACTCTATTTGTAAAATACACTAACATAATTTATTTATATATATATATATATATATATATATATATATATATATATATATATATATATATATATATATATATATATATATATATATATATATATATAAAGATATCGATATAGATATAGATATAGATATCGATATAGATATAGATATAGATATATATAGAAATATATTTGTATATATACATTTATATATATGCACATATATATATATATAAATATATGTATATACATATATGGGCATTTCCATTTTTGTGCGTGATTTTTTATTTTTCTTTGCTTTAGCAATTAAAAGCTGGGACTTTATGCAATATGCATACTATTTTGATGATCTTTTAATTAACAATTATAACAAAAATATTTTTATCATATTTTAGGCTACCTGAATAAATTAGATATACATGTTTTTATAATTTTAATTTTTTGCGTAATAATATCGCTACATTTTGAAAAATATACAATAACTTTCAAAACGCCATACTCTAGCAAGAAGTAATTGATGACTGCCATTTCTCATCAAAAATATATTAAATATGAGTCATAGAAATATAATATTTCACTTAAAATACTCACAAGCAATATGTTTTCATAAAAATAACTACATGAAGTTAACAAATTTGCAACATCTGTGCATGACTTCTGTGCATGATCATTTATGAACTGCATTTAAACGATTGCTGTGACTCTATGATTCATAGTGCAATCCTGTAACTTTCTGGAAATCTTTATTAATGTTTAAATATTATTTAAAAAAAAAAGTATACCGCTGAAATTTATTTCTGAGAAACTAAAGCTTATTTATCTAGTAAGGATAATTCCATGTCAAATCAGCAGAAAAAAACAAAATGTCACCCCATGTTTTGGATTTTGCCAATTTTTTTTATATGTTATAGGGTATAGGAAAATTTAGAAAATCTGAAATTTGGAACCTCCAACCCCTTACAGTTCTTGAGATATTCAGGATTCAATTTTCTTATTTATGCTGACTCAGCATTTTTTGCAAAATACTTTTTTGTTATTAAATAGCAATATTTTATGAACCAAATGAGGTATCATCCTGAAATTTTGTAGATAGACAATCTTCCACATGGCGGATACAAATTTTAAATGGAAAATTTTTTTGACCACTATAATTACATAAAAATTAGATAATAAAGGCATATATTTTGGGGTATTTTGAGGGTCAAAATGGTGATGTCACCTTATTCATTTTTTTGGAGGAATTGTTATAACTTGCAATCTTGCAATATAGGTATCAAATATCACTATTAACAAAAAATATATTACTGCATTTTTCAACTTTTCTAAATGCAGCCTATAAGTAAAGCTTATATATATGCTGAATTTGTTGCTAAATTATTTATGACAAAACTAGCTATATCTTAATTTCATGTTGTAAAAAGATATTGTTAAAGTCTTTTTGAGGGCAATAATAGATTTATACTTTTTTTTTCTTTTTCTTGTACATGGGGAGGGCTCATGGTCTAAAGAGGAGGAGGGAGGGGGGTAATTAAGCATTTTACCAGACCCCCTTCTTTTTTTATTGTTAAAAATATAAAGAAAAGTGACTAGGAGAACTTTGTAGCCAAAGAGTGCCAATTACACATACTCACAGAAAGTTGTATCTTAACTGAATTTGAAAAAATAACATATAAATATAAAAAAAATAATGCATTAGAAGATTTTAAAAATTCTAAATTTCTAAAAATCTTTAATATTTTTTTCAATAATTTCTATATTTATACTATATATTTTTTTCATCTAACTCAATTTCTGAAATTTTATATATGTGACCATTTGTTGGAGATGGCGGTTTAATGGTACATAAACATGATTTGATGGGACCCAACACATATCTTCCTGTGCAGACCAAACAAAACTTGGGCTGGGACCATGTTGATGGGATCAAATTGAATTTTATAATCTCAATCTCTTTCATCTTTTTTGGTTATAATTCCAATCCACCAAAAATTGTCATACTTGCAAGCTACATAATCCATATGATTATAAATATCCTGCTGCACAACCATCTCATTTGGTATCTGCACAAGGTTAAACGTCTGAGAATCAGTTTATTGACTCATCCTTTTAAAAGAAATTGTATATTTATTAATTGGTATAAAATAGTGAAAGCATCTTGTTCCTGGTAAGATTCTTCTCATAGTAAACTGTTGTAATGATGGTCGAACTTTCTTTATTTCTATTT
Organism: Hydra vulgaris; assembly: GCF_038396675.1. Classification (NCBI taxonomy): domain Eukaryota; kingdom Metazoa; phylum Cnidaria; class Hydrozoa; order Anthoathecata; family Hydridae; genus Hydra; species Hydra vulgaris. The sequence goes on from NC_088929.1 coordinate 13,419,849, forward strand.
TATAAACCAAAATAAATTGAATGTTTTTTATATTGATTACACAAAATTCAAAAATCTTATCTATATCTAAAATCTGTCCAGTCATTGTCCTTTTTAAACTAGCTTGTGCAATAAGTCTTTTTACTGTACCCCCAATACCATCACAAGCAGCTTTACCATGGCTTGTGACAAAAAAAACCCATTCAGAATCAATATTAAAGTCTTCTTTGTGATGGCAAAGATTAATAAAAGTTCTCAAAGTTTTTATATTGTGCTGCACATCTATCAGTAAAGTTTTTAATATTAATTTGTAGAATTTTTGCTTTAATGTAATGGATAATGAGCAGTTGTATTTTATATACAAAGTATACATCATGTTCAACTTCATCAGAAAGAAATGAAGATATCAGTTTACCATTTGATTCATAGTATATAATAATAGGATGAAGTGTACATTTTCGTTTATTTCAGTGGTAACTTTGTCACCCTATATTATACACTCATTGTGATTTAAAAACTCTTTACAGTCTTTGAGGTACTTGGCCTGACTTTTAGTTATAAGTGAATGAGATGTAAGTTTATCTATTTTTTTGTATAAGGCCAATAACACCTTCAATATTGATTTTTTGATTGATCAGTGTAGTTCTATCAGTACCTTCCCATTGATTAATTGTTATTTCTTTTTCACTGTAGTCAAATTTTTCTATTAAGAATTCTTTTAAAGCAGTAATACCAGGACATAGTTGACATCAATGTAACATGCACTCTATATTATCCCGATTGCAAACAATCATTCCCATTAAATCCCTACAGTCTTTGTCAATTTTAAGAGCACCAGTTAACAACTTAACATTCTAATGATAGATACAGACACAAACATTGGGAGTGCCAGACAAGTTTGTGGTTACACACCATTATGGGAAAAGGCTGCAAAACTTTGAAAATCCAACATTTAATTTAGTGTTCAGATTTAAATGCTATATGGAGTTTTTTTAAATTAATCAAAATACTCCCATCATCAAATATTAGTCTTTTTTGCATGTATTGCCTGTACTCTATACTGACAAAACTTTTTTTTTCTAGGCATCATTTGTGTGTACTCGTCGCTTTGATGAAAGCTATAGACTAGATCAATGGTTTCATAAGCAAACGACTTTCCTTTTTTTGATGATGGTTCATACAAAATTCCATGTTTTTTTTTAGCTTTTCTAGCCTTTCATATAAGGTAACCTTATCTAACCTTACGTAACATCTACTGCATAATTTCCATTCAGGTACAACAGGAACATCTTGTGTTTTAAGATTTATTGCTATTGATAGCAATATTTTTACATTTCCTATAAAAAAAAAGAAACAATCATTTCTAAAAACTAATATCAACTAAGCGTCATTGTAAAGAACAAATAAGTATATTTATTAATTTATAAAACAATTAAATTTTAAATTTATAAAAATATTTGAATTTTCTTCTTAAAAAGGAATTTTGTTGTCTTATTATTTTTTTAGTTTATTTAATTACTATTGAAATCATTCTTATCATGAAAATAATATTAAAATTGCCTTTTACACTTTTCTTTCGATTTCCATGTTTTTTAAATTACAGCATTTCTGAAATTTTCTTTCAAATGCAACTCCAAAGTGTTCTCTGTGATAATAGCAAACTGTTGTAAACAATTTTCAACAATCAATTAAACCAGCTCTCCATATTAACTTGTGTTTTTCATCACTTAAAAATGTTGATAGGTCTAAAAGACTTTGTCTTCTTGTTAAACTTTGCTAGTGACAGTCAACATTACATTCTAATCCAATGGAACACTTTTACATATTTTCCAACTTTTAAATTTATTCAAAAAATCTAGTTTTCAAATATTTTACAAAATTAATATTTTTTAGAAATACCATTAACATTATTTAGTTTATGGTAAATTATTTATACATTTTATTATAATATCCATATAGTTGGATGTGCCATATTATGACTTCCTCTTATACATGATTAAAGGGTAAATAATTTTTATTTTATTTACAGCGGCCATATTCTCATCTCTCCGTTAAGCTTAACAGAGCGTTAGTCAAAAATTTCTTTTAAATTACATAAATAAAAAATTTATTTAAAATTATAATTTTTTAAATATAAATGTTTTATTTTGGTATAAGTTTTATTTTAACGACTTTATATAAATTTTCGTCATTTCTTTACTTAGAAATATTGTAATGAAATTTCAGACAAAAGCTCCGTTAAGCTTAACAGAGAGATGAAAATACGGCCGCAGATCATATAGTAATTATTTAACATTTATTTATTGGTTAAGTAAATGTAAAAATTCTGCAAAGTAACAGGAAACTAATATTTACAACATGAAATCAGAAGCAATAATATAATAAAGAGGAAATAAAAGGTTTTATATATAAAAGAAAAAAATATGTCTTTTATAAATACATTTGGATTACAGCCTAGTAAAGTTTCTATACTTAAAAAAATGTTGGTCTTTTACACAAAAAAAAAATTAGCTTCAATAAATAAAAATATTTTTTCTAATTATTGTTCCATAAGGCCTCTAAAATTATCACATTTGGAAAAATATTTAATTTGGAAAATTTAACTAATTTTATAATTAATATATATATATATTTTTTTTTTGGGAGGGGGTGTGAGACTGATTGCCCCCTCCC